>NW_011494934.1:5483093-5514752 GCF_000754665.1 Bison bison bison | reverse complement strand
AAAGTACCTGACTAGTATTGTTCAAAAATGTCAGATCATGAAAAATAAAGGAAGACTGGGAAACTGTCAGACTGAAGGAGACTAGGGAGACATCACAGCTAAATGAATTGTATTACCCTGGATTGGATTCTAGACATTGGTAGACAGCTGATTAAGAAATTGGTTAATAGTAATGTGTCAGTGTTGAGTTCTTAAGTTGGACAGAATGTGCTATATTACATAAGATGAATATCATAGACCCAGTAGCTTATAAACAATAGAAACTTATTTCTCAGAATTCTAGAGATCAGGAAGTTCAAGATCAAAGTATCAGCCGATTCTGTGATTGGTGAGAGTTCCTTCCTGGTTCACAGACTGTAGTCTTCTCACTGTGCGCTCATATGGCAGAAGGGTGAAGGAGCTCTGTGGGCTTTATAAATATGGGTGCAACATGTTTCTTTACTGGGTGTAACTTAGCTCTTTACATCTGTATTTAAATCTGTATTTTTCCAACTATTTATAGTGGCCTATGGATAAGCCACAATATTTTTAAGTATGTCTCTGTAACTATTTTGTAATGAAATAGATAGAATAGAGTACAAAACAATACAAATATAATACAAAATGGGAATAACCAAATGGCATTTAATGCAATAAAAATAAATACTGTTTAAGAAATTTGCTTCAATTTAGATGTATGGGGTGTGTGTGTGTGTGTATGTGTGTGTATTATGTCCTGATGTAAAACATGTTTCTTTGGATCAAGAAAAACAGTTTAAATCTTCTACATTTGTGAATTTTCCAGTGTTATTCCAAGACCAAAGACATAGTAGGTAAGTCTTATATGAGGACTCTTAACAAGCAACAAGAAGGTAAAGAAAATAAAAAACATCATTCTTGGGGAATTGGAAAAGCCTCTTGGAGAAGATGAGATTTGAACAGAGTTGTGAAGAACTCATACTGGTGTATAAGAATCCTAATAGGTAGACATACTATAAAAATGATGCTATTGAGTGGCTATAAAGATGAAGACAAATGCTACATGTGAATGAGAATCATCTAGATGCTTGTCAAAATGAGGATTTGGGGGCCCTTCACCCAGATATTCTGATTCAATAGATCTGACCCGTGGCCAAGAAATCTGCATTTTTAATAAGTACCTGCTCCATTCAAACACACATTCACTGGGATTCTGATTCATGAGTCCAAACACCCTACTAGCTTAGAGAAAAGAAAACATAAAAAAATTTATAAGAGTCCAGCTAGGACAATTCGACTGAAAAAAAAGTTAGTGTCCATAAAGGAAAATTTTAGAATAAGCTAGAAAGCCAGATTGAATCATGTTGCAAAGGGCTGGTTATTTCAATTTAATGAGTGTGCACATTACCTCAAAGCCAAAAATAATGATTTTTATGGAACAAAGGAATACCACCTACAATGATTAATTTGATCTTGGTATTAAAAGAAAGATAAATTGAAAATGAAAATTGGTTATAAGCATGTTGAATATCTAAATAAGATTACTGCTGCTGCTGCTGCTGCTGCTAAGTCACTTCAGTTGTGTCTGACTCTGTGCAACCCCATAGACGGCAGCCACCAGGCTCCCCCGTCTCTGGGATTCTCCAGGCAAGAACACTGGAGTGAGTTGCCATTTCCTTCTCCAATGCGTGAAAGTGAAAAGTGAAAGCGAAGTCGCTCAATCGTACCAACTCTTAACAACCCCATGGATTGCAGCCTACCAGGCTCCTCCATCCATGGGATTTTCCAGGCAAGAGTACTGGAGTGGGGTGCCATTGACAGACCTGGCTTATTGTGAAGGAAGAGAAAATTTTGCACATCGAGAACGCCTTGGTTTTTATATAAAATATCAAGTTAAGTAAAGTAATAAATTTTCAGACTATAGACTTACAATATTTAACCACACTATCAGTTGCATACATGACTATTAAAAGAACTGCTAATATTTTGTTCTAATCAAAATTTAGCATATCATGTTGTTCCTTAAATTTAGTAACAATGTTATCCCCTAGGAACTCTCATTGTGTCCATTAAAGAAAATAATAATCCATTGTATTTCCAATAGAGTGAGAACATATTTGGAAATTTTTGATGCATTAAGTTTCAGCAGAATTGACATTAATTTTCAAAATAAACCACCTTTGGATTAGCTAGCGAATAATAATTCATTCCTCATTATATCTATAGTGCTTTCATTTCGCTTGGAGTATGAAGAAATACTATATCCCATTTCCGCTTATTTTATCTAAATTGTATGTTTTCAGTAACAAATTTTACTCATTCAAAAATGAAAATAAATTAGCATTAATTTTCATATCCTTGAATCCTGGTATCAATTTATAAAGTCACGATTTATTAATCTATTTAAAATATTCTCTACTCAATTGAAAGGATATAAACGTATATCTTCTTCAGTGTGAACAACTCAAAAGATAAACAAATAAAAAGAACAATGGAAATGAACCCTAGGTGAACTGCAGAGTGCACTAGATATTTTTTTATTTTAATTTTATTTTTTCACAAAGACAACTGCGTGGGGATTTCTGGAGGCCAGAGTTTGTCTTTATAAGGAAATTGAACATTAAGGAAAAACAGATTTGACCTCAAGCTGCACATGCATAGTTGGAACTTGGCGATTTCCCGTGATCTAATGAATCTGGGAGTAAACCAGGTACATGCATCCCCATCAAATGACATTGGTGCAGTCAGAATAGAAAAGGACTTCTTACTCTACAGCCTCAACCTTACGAGCATCAAGCTGAGTAAAACAATACATTTTCAGATTATAGATTTAATTGAAACACTTAACCGCAGATGGCAGGTACATCTATAACCACTAACACAATTGCTAATATTTTGTACCAAGCCTACACTGCTTCTCTAAAGCACACTTATTTTAATCACTGGAGTCATCAGAGCTAAATCTGATCATTAGAATTTCAAAGCCACAATTCAGATTAGAGTTTACAAAAGCAGCTCTCTAATTGTTCAAGCACAATAACCACTGAAGTCTCAGGTTGGAAGTGACTTTAAATCTAAACTGACAGTCTTATTATTAGGAGCATTTTCTAAAATCAACTTATGTACCATAACATCTTTGCTTTTCAATTTTAAATGCTTTTAGGATATACATTAAAAGCCAAACTTACTTCTATTAGTAAACCTTGTCTATGAGGGTTGTTTAACCTAAATGTTTATGGTAGTATTTATTAAATTTATGTGTATTAAATGCCTGGCATTGTACTAAGTGCACTCTAAGTGGTCACCACACAAACATACCTAGAGGGGGAGTGCTATTGTTACAATGAATGGAAGCAAGGCTTAACCTGCCCATGGTAGCACAGCTACTAAATTGCATATTTGAGATTGAAAAACAGGCAGTCTAGCTCCAAAGCCCATAATCTTAACTGAAATAAATATTTATTGATAAAGATCTAAGGAACTCATCAGTCAGTTCAGTTGCTCAGTCGTATCTGACTCTTTGCGACCCCATGGATGGCAGCACACCAGACTTCTTTGTCCATCACCAACTCCTGGAGCTTTCTCAAACTGATGTCCATCCAGTTGGTGATGCTGACAACCATCTCGTCTTAGGTCATCCTCTTCTCTTCCTGCCTTCAATCCTTCTCATCATCAGGGTCTTTTCCAAGGAGTCAGTTCTTCACATCAGGTTGCCAAAATATTGGAGTTTCAGCTTCAGCATCAGTCCTTCCAATAAATATTCAGGACTGATTTCATTGAGGATTGGCTGGTTTGATCTCCTTGCAATCCAAGGGACTCACAAGAGTCTTCTCCAACACCACAGTTCAAAAGCATCAATTCTTCAGCACTCAGTCTTCTTTATAGTCCAAATCTCACATCCATACATGACTACTGGAAAAACCATAGCTTTGGCTAGATGGACCTTTGTCAGCAAGGTAATGTCTCTGCTTTTTAATATGCTGTCTAGGTTGGTCATAGCTTTTCTTCCAAGGAGCAAGTGTCTTTTAATTTCATGGCTGCAGTCACCATTTGCAGTGATTTTGGAGCCAAAAAAAATAGTCTGTCACTGTTTCCATTGTTTCCCCATCTATTTGCTATGAAGTGATGGAACCAGATGCCATGATCTTAGTTTTTTGGTTTTTGGTTTTTTTTTTAATTTTATTTTATTTTTTAACTTTACAATATTGAATTGGTTTTGCCATATAGCAACATGAATCCGCCACAGGTATACACGTGTGAATGTTGAGTTTTAAGCCAACTTTTTTACTGTCCTCTTTCACTTTCATTGGGAGGCTCTTGATGAAAGAGCTGCCTGTTCAAATCAGCTGTTGAATGCCTCTAATGATTTTAATTTTTTATTTCAGGTATTGGATTTTTCAATTACAATAAGAAACTGAAAGGAAGAAAAAAATAAGGGGGAGGGCTTCTCATCCTACCATCCTCATAACATCCTGGCTTGACCAGCCAAGGCACCCACTATGGAACACCGCTCTGCTCTGTTTTGCTGGCCAGAGATAAGAATGTCCACAAGGCCTCTGCCTCTGCAGTGGAACACCCTTTTCAGGGGCTCCAGCAGTTCTGCTGATGGTAATGACCATTTTTCTTAAACTGTTGGCACAGGGGATTTCACATAGGCAGCATGAGTCAAAGACTATGAATATACTATTTACTGACACCTGTGAGACAATTTTAGGCACTCCCAGATACACCTGGAGAGATTATGAAGTAACACAGAGATGCAACATATTTTGAATATTAAATATTAATGTGACATTATATATTATCACAGACTCTTTCCACCTTTTAAGTAAATTTCATTTTTTAGAGCAGTTATAGGTGGAATCAAAGCATTCAGTGGTATATTTCCTAAATTCATGTCTTCCTAAACTAAATGCTATGCTTCTGATTGTTATAGGTTTTAATGCAGGGTATCTATACCCTTCTATTTAAATTTTCTTGTAAAATAGTTTATACTTTCTGGAGTAAAAAGCATCTTCTTTTGAGTAGTAACTATTTTGAGTGGTTCATCAACCTTTCCTTTATTTCTACCTTTACTTTCATTTCTGCTACCTTCTGCTTGGTTCACCACTGTTTTAGTGAAAAGTGGTGAAGAAACTGATTTACTTTGTGTAATATTTTTGCCAAAATAACACTGGAGTTGCCAAAGGAAAATAAAAATCCAATCAGAGAGAGAGAGAGAAAGCTTAACAAGCCCAAAACAAAGGCATCCATTTTCTTGCAAAGGCATCTGGTAATGGGTTGCTTCTAGTAATGGGTCCGTTTTCTCTTCAGGCACAGATTTCACCTTCTTTTCAGATGAAGCTTCAGTTTTGCTGTCATGAAACAAAAATGATGATTCTTATTGTAATTTGGTTGAAACAAACAGGGAAAGGGACTGTGTTTCAACCAACATTTTATTAGTTTCATTTTGATAATTATTACTGCCACTGTTCCCATGTTCAATGTTTGCTAAATAAATCTGACAGTCTTTAAAGACAGGTGTCAGGTCAGAGTGGGTTTGTGTCATGTGCCCCGATGCTGGGAAAGATTGAGGGCAGGAGAAAAAGAGGACAACATAGGATGAAATGGTTGGAAGGCATCGTTGACAAGATGGCCATGAATTTGAGCAAACTCCAGGAGATAGTGAAGGACAGGTAAGCCTGGCATGCTGTAGTCCACGGGGTGCAAAGAGTCAGACACAACTGAGAGACTGAGCAGCAACGATTCACAATCCATCGTGAAGAGAAAGTTTAACACAGCTAACTTCTTGTTAGTCACATTCCCTTGGTATGCTTTATCTCAATAAATACAGTGTAAATGGGGATATTAGTTTTGGAATTTGAACTCTCTATCTTACCATTTGAAGTAGTAGAATCAAATGCTGTCTTGGTCCATGTCCCAGCCTTTGGACTAATGAGAGAAGAGGTACCAGTTATCACTCTTACCATTTGATAGTCCTTGTGAAGGTTGAATCTCAGTGCCATTACCAAATCCAAAAAACTCTTGGCTCCTCCAGAAAGTCCAACCAAGTCTTTAAAGCCTTTAAAAAGCCCTTCCATTGTCAGATTGAATTTTAACATTTCTACATTTTGCTTTTTCTTAATGACTCTATTCCTCAAGACTTCCTCACTGACCACAGAGAATGTGCCCACATCTTCTGGTTTGTAATCTTGATCCCAGTTCCTATCTGCTTATTCCTTTTCTGTGATTCTTTTGGCAGATCCAAGGTCACCCTAGAGGAGCTCGGGTCTAAGGTAGCTGCTGGTCTCCTGGAAGAGCATTTGGCTGCTCCCAGTTAATTTCTGGGGCTTGTCTTATGCCCCAAATTTTATGATTCTTAAGCCTAGCGTCTAAAACACCATTTCCCCCAGGGGCCTCAGTGTGAGTAGGAGACCCTTCCACTTGGCTAAAGACAACTTTAGTAACAGCGCCAAGCTCCAGGCTGCCACCTTGTAACTACGAGGGCATTTTATACTTTTTATTTACCAAATCTGGCAGCCCTACACTGGGGAGTGAGATATTCCAGGGACGGGATGAAAGATATAGTCAAGACTCAGCAAACCAACTTCATCCATAGGATCTAAGAGGATTGGCTTGTTTGTATGGAAATATAACCAAGATCCCTGCACGGGGGTGGTACATGGGGCTTAGTTTCTGTTGAAAGCCCCTAAATAAGGGAAAATCACCTGGGGAGGGGGAAGTGTTTTCTATACCTGAACCAAGTATCCTGAAAGCAACTATTTTGGATCAGGATTACCTAAAAGTGGCAAAATTGTTTTCCCCTGAATAAAAATAAACATTCTTGGGAAAGATGAAGTTACATTTCAGAAAATATGAATTTATGATTGTAGATTTTAACCTGTGACCATTGCTTCTTTGAGAAATCTTGCCAGTTCCAAGATATATTAGCAGGACTGCAGGTAGCCAGAGGGCAGGAGCAGTCACACCCCACACAGCGTGGGCGAGAGAGAGACTTTGCTTCTGCGGCAGTCACCACCACAGCAGGTCCCTGGATGCTCGCCCACTTCTTCCCCAGAGGATCCAGGAATACCCAACACAAAGTTCTCTGTGACAGTTTGCAACAAAAGCAGAGGGGTCTCAGAAACAAAGGGACTTCCATAGGCGTGAAGTTGTTTTAGATAAAGTACAGGAGAGGTGACAAGATCTGAGCTCTGATGGCTTCTCGGAAGGCAAGACAACCTTTGTGTCAGCGGATTCATAACTTAGAAAATGCCCAAATAAGGAATTAAATATTTTCTATTTAATTGACTTTCCTGAAAGGCAACACTTATGTTTATAATTTATTTATTTTAAAAAAGTGGGTAAAGAATCTGCCTGCAATGCAGGAGTTGCAGGAGACACAGCTTTTATTCCTGGAACCGGAAGATCCCCTGGAGGAGGAACTGGCAATCCACTCCAGTATTCTTGCCTGAAAAATCCCGTGGATAGAGGAGCCTGAGAGGTTACAATTGGAAGGGTCACAGAGAGTCAGACACGACTGAGCAACAAAGCACAAATTTTCTTTTCAAAATAATATCCCTATTTTTAATAACAAAAACACAAATAGTCATAAAAGCTTATTTAAAAGAAAACAATAGCAATCTCTTACCTCACAGTTCTTCATCCAGATCCCTGCTGCTGCTGCTAAGTTGCTTCAGTCGTGTCCGACTCTTTGCGACCCCATAGACAGCAGCCCACCAGGCTCCCCCATCCCTGGGATTCTCCAGGCAAGAACACTGGAGTGGGTTGCCATTTCCCTCTCCAATGCATGAAAGGGAAAAGTGAAAGTGAAGTCGCTCAGTCGTGTCCGACTCTTAGTGACCCCATGGACTGCAGCCCACCAGGCTCCTTCATCCATGGGATTTTCCTAGTATCTAAAATTTACCTGAGATCTTTTCTTTGCCACTTACTACTATTCTGACTACAAGTTTATACCTTTTGTTATTCTACATTCATTCAAATGGCGTTTGTGGCCCATTTTCAGATAAATATGTACGTCTTCAATATGGAGTCTAGAAGTCTGAGTGTCTTCATAATTCTTCATGGTGGAAAGCACAGTGAACTATCCCAAAGGACAAATTAGTAAACAAAACTGAATGTTACTGAGCACATAGAAGCAAACAGCTGCTCTGAAAAACAGAGACTGGGAAATTCCCATTGGTAAATCTGTTTTTAGTGATGACCAAATACCTGTGGTCTGGATCTGCTGCACATCAATGTTCTTGTAGCTCTTCAAGCCATGTGTAAACAGGCTCCGAAGTTATTTGGAGATCCACAAGAGAATCACAGTACACGTATGAAAGCGGTGGGGCAGCCAATGTTTCAGTGCCAGGTCTCTCTGCTTTACTAGGCGATAGAGTCAGTCACAAGGTCTTCCCTCTGTGTGCTTATGGAGAAAGTAATCTCTGACATCCCTTTCTCTTCTTATGAGGACACAACTCTTGTGGATAGGGCCCCCTCTTTTGACCTCATTTATCCTTAAATACCACCTTAAAATACCAAGAGATGGCTCATACCTCCTTAAAGGGCTTATCTCCAAATATGGTCAAATTTGGGGTTAGAACTTCAACATATGAAAAGGGATGAGCCATAATAAACAAAAATCATCTAAGTAAATATCCAATGGTTACATGTTGTTCATACATCAAAGTGTATATTTACTGCTCAGAGGGTAAGTCTGGGAAGGTTGAAAGCAGGGAATTAAAGACACAAAGTTTTAGTTTTCCCTCAATTTCACTTGAAACTAAAAGCATGTCTGTAAATATGCTATTGCAAAGCAGGAGGAGAATCAGCTCTATAAATCAGGATATTACATTACAGTTAGTAAATCTCTCTTCTAAAAGGAGATATCCTTATCTGTTGTGATCTATTTTACAAAAATTCACTAAAAATAGATCAGAAAATTATTTGCTTCTGGAGACTATATAGTCTAGGCAATCTCTACCCACAGATTAATTGCAACTCTGAGTGTACAGAAATTGAATAAAATGTTAACAGTAAGCCTGATTCCCTTAGGAATTTAGTATATTACTAAAAATTATGGAAATAGCTTTTCATAAATTATTCTAGAAAAGTTTAAAACTGAATTTCCATATGTCTTCCATATTTTTCAGAGAAAATATTGACAAACTTTGTGGAATCATAATTTCCTTTAAAATCTAAATCAATTTACAACTGTATTTTCCTATTTGTGGTAGATTGTCACACTGATGAAAAGAATAAAAATAGCTATTATGCTGTTCTCTGTACTTATTAGTAATGGTGGAAGTTTTGTCACATGCAAACCCCCAGATTTATCACTGTTTCAAGATACTTTTAAACAGAATTCAGTCTAGAAACATTATGGGAGAAATGTCTCTTTTGAAGTTATGGAAAACACTTATAAAATAATTATATCATTATAATATAAAAATAAGAAACATGTGCCTCAAACGGAATCGATCATAAGCAGAGAAAGGCAGTGAAAAGGGTGGCTGAGTTATCTGAAGGGTGTGTGGCAGGAACAGGGTTTAGTGATGCCTGTTGCTGATTTCCTAAGCAGAGAAGGGATCAGTCTCCACTAACAGACTCACTTAAAATAACCAGGAGAGATTCAGTTTATTTACAGTTTTGCAAGAGTCTGAACATCAGTTTGTGATTTTTAATACATAATATTTTGACGAATATAGTATTTTGTGAAATTTTGAACATTAACTTTGAAAAATAAGGGACTGACTGGGAAGCATGGACTGTGAATTACTTTACACAGATGTTTCTTTCAGTCACTATTAGTCGCTTTTCCCTCTTTTATCATAAATACATAAGAGGGTCCTTCATGGAAGGAAGTTCTTGCGTGATTTCAGGAAAATTTTAAATTCAGTGCCTGTGGATCCACTCATTTAAGAGTCTGCATTGAGAGCATATGTGATGCCTTGTGCTTGGTGCTGGAACAGAGCAGGAAGGAGCCTACATTACCTTTGGCCCAGGAGTCCAGATCTGTGGGCACTTCAGTGTTAGACTTGTCCACTGAGACACACACAAACTAGCTGTTTTTGATCTACTCGCATTCTAACTGCTCACTGCTGTCTTTTCACTGGTGTCTGTGCCAGAAAAGGTGCCTGAATCTCTCCCTGGTGATAATGGTACAGCAAGAATTCAGCTTAAATTTTCAAACAATCTTATTCCAGTGATATGTGTGTTTGTGCATATCTTGATTTCACATTCTAGTAAAAATCTGGCATATCATTTGACAGATTTTACAACCCCAAAGCAGACAAAATAAGCCAATATGAAGCCAACTAACCCTATTCCTGGATGTTTGTCTGCCCTACAAAGGGCACCATCTCTTCACACTATGCAACCGACCTGCCTAATCTGAGTAGCATCATAATATACGAGGCAGGGACTACAATAAAACCAGACTTGACCCAGGTCTAGGTTCTCAGAACTTTCACACGTCATAAGCTCTGTAAATGCAAGCCTCTTAACCTGTAAAATAGAACAATATGACTTCATCTTTTCCAAAAGCCTACTGTGAGAGGCAGATAAGAAGGTAACACAAATGTTAGACCTTATTTATTATTTTGCTCCCACTGGCTTTTAAAATCCAATCCATGATCTTTTTTCACTTTTAAGAACAATGATACTTAAACCAGTTCTCCTCCCTTCACCTGGATTCACTGTTCACGCTGAAGAGAAAGTACCTACAGCAGAATTCTTAAGAAGTTGGCCCTGATAACTTACCGTTTCCTCATTTTCCTCCTTTAAGCCAACTTCTTGGACCATCTTCTATATTGAAGAAACCTCGAGTCCTTATCCCAACCTACACTTACTCCTACATCTCTTTCAAATATACTTTCCCCAGGATATGACGTGAAATGACTGGAGACATATCACTTTTCAGACAACAAAACAAATGTTGGATTTTTTTGAATGGTCACAATTGCTGCACGTTTGAGGTATGGATTTTATTATAGTCCCTGTGTCAGAAAATTATTTTTACACTTAATAAGAAGGGGGATTTTATAAGAAGTATAAAATCTGTTGTACAGCACAAGCTAGAAATACATTGGCCCACGTAAATAGCTACAAATATGAGATGTGGCTAGGTGTGGAAGGGTGAGTAGTGGGGATAAAGGGTAGAGGTTCTGTGTGGGAAGAAATCTCTTTTCTTATTTTTAACCTAAATTATTGTAACTTAGTAATTTTTTTAATTTATAAGCAGTCTGTCAATCTTATAAAGAATCTAAAAGCATTCTTGGTCATGATAAAAATAGAAAATCACATCTGGCCACCTCCATTGTGAAGTGAGGATGGTAGCCAAGAAAAGGGGATCCATGCCAGCCCCTGTGGGTCAGGAGACTCCAGAGAGCCTGACCACACAGATATGCACCTCCAGTGTCTGCTAGACAACTGAGGAAGACAAAATATTCAGGATTAGCATGATTTTTGCTTGAAGGTTCCAAGTGGAAGAGATAGACTACATAAAAAAATAATGGCGTTCTAAAAGTCACAGTTGACTTCAGAAATTCATAGCAGTCCCTATATTCAGATCCTTTGCCAATATGTCAAGGCCATGCTTTCATTAAGAGCACTTCAGAAACTCATTATTGACAGGATCAATTGGTGTGGGCAATACAGTGAAGAGAGAAAGAGAATATGGAAAAGGTTAGTCTAGAAGAGACACATCTTTCTGTCCACATTCCGCTGGTGAGAGAGGCGGCCCTGGGAAATCTGGTTGCTGGTGAACAGCTGCTTTCCAGAGACAATTTCACAAGAAAGGGGAAGCACATGTTTGATGATTAGTCATCTCCGCCACAGCTAAATCTCTAGATTTAAAATATTTGGGTAAACAACTAGTATAGAATTTTCAAACTGAATTGTGTGTGATCTTGAATAAAAACATTTCCTTGAGTGATTTTTATGATAAATGTAAAGTTAGTAATCTCATTTTAAATGGATGAATGGTAGGGCCCAGATTCTAATGTAATCTTTGATTACATTGCTAATCAAAGTAAGATTCTTAATGTAAGAATCTTAAATTAGGCATTAGGTGCGTCATGGACAGCTTCCCAGGTGGTGCAAGCGGTAAAGAACCTGTCTCCTAATGCAGGAGACGTAAGAGAGGCAGGTTGGATCCCTAGGTCAGGAAGATCTGGAGGAAGGCGTGGCAACCCACTCCAGTATTCTTGCCTGGAGAATCCCATGGACAGAAGAGCCTGGTGGGCTATAGTCCCTAAGGCCGCAAAGAGTCGGACACGACTGAAGCGAATTAGCACCAAAGCACACGCCTTATGGACAGTTTTAGAGGAGGAGTTGTATCTGTGAGCTAGCTGAGACTGTGTCATCTTTGGTCTCGGCCAGGTTTTATCCTAAGTTGCTGATTCTCCTTTTGTGGCCAATGAGTTCTCATGACAGCCACCAATCTCGCTTGTCCAATATTTTTCTCTATTGAAAATTTCCTTATGCTACCTAGTGAGTGAAGATTACTGCTGCCTAAGAAAACAAGTCTCCCAGGAGATGAACAATCATAAGATGTACAGAAATCGGAGGAAGTTGGGAGGCAAGGTAGAATCCAGACAGTTTAAAATAGTATGCCAGGTTTTATATGCTTGGTTTTAGTTACTATTACCACTAATAACCATATCATCAAACCGCGTAAACCTACAAACGTCATATGGTAAAATCACTCAGTTTTCACTTAAATGACAAATGGAAGAGTTTATGTGCACACTGAAAACCCACAAGTGCTGTGGAAGGAGTAAGTCAAAGGATACATACTTATTTTCCTATGTGTCCTTTTTTTGGCTTAAATAAAATTTTTACTATAAAAATAATTTATATAAGGATTAGAAAAAAAATCTCGTAACTTGCTCTCATGTTAGGGGAAGATTTGAATTTCAAAAGGGTAATGAGATAGTAGTAGTAGTCAAGGTTATAGAGGCCAGAGGATGGACATCTGAATGGGAGCAGGGCTGGCTGGCACTTCTACGTAAAGAAGCATGTGTAGAACATCTCTCATATTTATGAGGAGTCATGATTATTACTGTTACAAAAGACACAGCATTTTGCTTACAGTATGAATTCAGTTTATGGGTCCTACTCTGAATGCAGAGGCATAAGCTATCAAACCACAATAGATTTACTGAGCTGATAAATCAGGGAAAAAAAGCTTGTTTTAAAATACTTAACCTTGATTCAGGATTTCAGATTATACTTCAGTAAAAACAATTATTTTAGCAAGAAACTTTTCCTTCAACATTCAGTAAGTATTTTGTAATACATATATATAAAGATTAACTTTAAATTTATTGTATATTTTTATTTTATCTAGGGATACATTTTGGCATCTATAAAAAAGATGTGAATTCAAATTCAAATAATTTGTTGCCAGGAATGTCAGTAACTTCACTGAATAAAAGAGCCTACCATAACTTTATTTAACCTTCAGTGTTTGGTAAATTCCAAATAAATCAGACTAACAGCAGTGATCACATTTCAGCATTCTACCTTATGACAGTATAAAATATTCCACAAATCAAAATTTTGGATAAAGAATATTTTCTGATGAGAAAAAAAGTAGAAATTCAAAAGCAAATTAGTTTGAAAAATATTTTATACACAATCATAATAAAACTTTAGAACAAAAATCAAGCTATTTTTATTTAGAAAGTATGGTTATAAAAATAAAATATTCTTACATATTCCCTATGTATATCTTTCAATTATTTCAAATGTAAGAGTTTGTGTCTGGTTAACAATTTAGAAAGGATATATTTATTTACAACTATGTAGTCATATTCAGCAGAAAATGGCAGCTAAATATGAAGACTCGTTTAAAAAAAGCTATATTTTTTCCACAGCTCATTTTAGTTTTTGGTTTTATTCTGGTGCATGGTCAAACATCCTAAATCAATGTTAGGGTATTAAGTTCCCAGAGCTGCTATAACAAAATTCCACAAACTAGGTGGATTAAAGAGACATTTACTGCCCAAGAATCTGAAGGCTAGAAACCCAAGATGAAGATGTGGGCAAGACTGGTTTCTTCTGAGGACTATGGGGGAAAGCTCTATTTCAGGCTTTTCTCCTTGGCCATCTTCATGTTCATACAGCTTTGCCCTGTATGTTAGTCCATCTCCAAACTGCCCTTTACAAGGAAACCAGCCATATTGGATTGTGGCCCGTAATCACTTAACTTGGTAAAGACCCTATTTCTAAATAAGGTCACATTCTGTGGTACTAAGGTATAATGTGGGGTCAGGAAACACAATTTGACCTGAAACAACCCTAAATCTCAGTAATTAGGTTTGCTTTGAGCTGCCATACTACTAAAATTTGATTAGCACTTGACAGCAACCATTCTAGTCATGTACTATAAATTGTGTAACACTGATACCAGCCAAGGTTCTTGGCCTTCCCAATCAATAGAGGCCAGACCAGAAATTCAGGCAAGTCTTTATTGGGTCCCCCGCTACAGCAAGAGCGAGCAAGAAAAAACAACAGGTTCCCTTGCTTTCTTGCTCCCTGAGGTTGGGGGGCAAGCTTGTTCCTTATATGGGGTGAGGGTAGGGGTGTGTCCAGGGTTTGGTCCAGAGGGGAGCTTAAGTGGTTTGCCCACCCTTTAGGTGGTATTGTGTGCAGGGGGCATGCACGGTACTCTGTTCATTCAAAAGTAGCAGTGTTGGATTTTTTTATCTCTTTGTATCTTTTGTCCAGAATTTGCACCAACTGCACATGCATGCAGCTATTTTTAATCCCATACAGTTTCTTTGTATTTTGTTGTGCAAGGAGAGATGTATCCAGGTGCAAGCAATGCAGTACTGCAGAAAAGGGTTTCAGATTCCAATCTGTCTCAGCATTTGAATAAATTCTTTAATTCCTCTGCCTATCATGATCTCCCATATCAGATCATCATACATTCACATCAGTGTTATTTCATTATTAAGTGAGTTGTATATCCCATCTCAATAATTGACAAATAGCTCTTAGAGATATTACATTGCCAAATGGATAATAACCATGAATTTTTTATTTTCCCACTTCTAAGAGACTATTTGGTGTCTAGGGTATATTTTTATTATATAAACTGATAGGATCAACATAGTATTCTAACTCATAGAGTTTCTAGACCAATTGCTACTTTGTATCTTATCTTTAAGAGTTTTGTGTAACAAAAAGTATTAATCCAGCATGCTTGCCTACCTGAAAACTTCCTTAATTTCACAAGAAAACCCCATCACCCAATAACTCCTCCCACTAATTGGTCTTAATACTATCCTGTCTTCTGAATCTGTGTTTTAATAGTTCAGCAGCACTTTTTGTTCATGATGAGGAGAGTGTTTGTATTTTTCATTATAATGTATTTCCAAACCACTGCCTGCTCATCCTCAAAGTCATCTGTTCACTTTGCAGGAGGCAGTCTCTGGGTATTTAATCTAAGTAGAGTGATAAGACAGGATTGTGATACCTAGAAATGAAGCAGATGAGTGTGTTCAGAGACAGGATACCGATACTTTCAACAAAACACATTAATGAATTCTCTGTGGATTCCACAATACTGTTTTCTAAAAGTAGATGTAATATTCTAAGTCTCAATAGAAACTCTGAAAGTCTAAATTACATGGAAATTATGATAATGATTGTATTGAGTCTGAAGATTGTTTTGGGCACTATGGATATTTTAACAGTGTTAATTCTTCTAATCCATGATTATAGGATATCTTTCCATGTATTTATATCATCTTTAATTTCTTTCATCGATTTCATATAGTTTTCAGTTTACATATCACTATTAGTATATAGTAATGCATATATTGAATATTTTGATTTTGTATCCTGCAACCTTATCAGTTCAAGTATTAATTCTAACAGCTTTTGGTGGATTCTTTAGGGTTTTCTATACATAGTGTCATGTCATCTGCAAATAGTGATGGTTTTACTTTTCTTATTGAAACACTCCTCATTTCTTTTTTTAGCTAATTTCTCTGAATAAGACTTTAAGTAATACTACGTTGAGTAAAAATGGCAAGAATAGGCATCCTTATCTTGTTACTAATCTTAAAGGAAAAGTATTAACTCTTAAAAATTGAGTATGATGTCAGCTGTGGGCTCCAAATGATTTCTTTTGCATAGAAATTAAATACTACTATATTAGATATCTAGCATACTTTTATGAAGTGAAACTTGTTATGCTGTGTAGTTTATGCCTAGCTTGAGTGACAACCAAATTCCTCATTGTTTCACTCGCCAAATATTCCTCTTTGACTTAGATTCTTATTAACTCAGAGGTGGAAACTTTGTTCTAGCTTGTCAATGCAGTGTGTACCTTTTTTAAAAAACTGTATGTGATGATGGGGCAGCCCCATCCTTGGGGTCACTTTATTTTCAGTTCAAACTATCTAAAATTTTCATTAAGTTTCGGAATTTCATATAATATCAATCTAAGAGGTCTGTCATTTAAAAGCCTTCTGGAATAGATGATAATACTGTTATACACTGAAAAAAATTTTCAGAATGTGAAATGAAAAGACAAACATAGAAGGGAATATTTCACCTATACTCAAACAAGAACATTTCACAACTCATAAAATGCTTCAAATAAAGTGAGAAAGGTATAATCTGGTCTAAATAGAAATTTTGAAAATATGGCATAATATAGTTGGAAGTAAAGCAAGAAATGTCCCAGTACTATTCTCTGACATGTAGGCACAAGCCCTGGAGATTATACAGACAAGAAATCCCCAAGTTGGAGAACATTTTCCCACTGCCACAGATTGTCAGTGGGGTGGAGGTGGAGGGGAGCCTGTGCATTGCCAGTATTTTTCCACGAACCTCACTTATTAACTCACAGGTGTTAGGTGTGGAGGTGAGTGAATTGTGTAAGATGGAAAAGAATATTCCCAAAGCCAACTTTGCAGTTTCAGAACAAAGATAACTTTGGGAGAAAAGTGTACTGATCTAGGAACCAATAATGTCAATTAAACATTTTCTTCAATTAAACTATTTCATAAATAGTATTCCCACCAAAGCGCTGGTTCAGAAGCAAAATTATGTTATAAGTTGCCAACACAAAAGTCTCAAGCAACAAGAAAAATCACACAAACAAACGAAACAGAATAAAACAAAAACTCAGATCGTAGCTGCCTTGGGTGTCCTATTAACACTGTTGACTGACAAATAAAACATGATCTATTTATGTCTCACTCTCAAACTCAAAGGAAAGGTTCATACAATGCACAAGTTAAACAAATAACAAAGTCAAGGAAATTACAACTATATTATTCTGGAGCAAATAAGTGGAGAAATAACCATTTATTCTAAAACATACACATAGAAAAATATTGTTATCTAAAACCTTGTCAAAAAGACTTCAGGTACATATTACAAAAGGTGCATAGAATGTCAGAAATGGGAAACAATATTTGAAAATTGCAATATATAACAAAGAATTAAATAATATGTGTCTTTACTTTCAAGGCATTTGCGAATGCACTAACTCTATGAAACATACTGAAACATGAGTTAATAAAGCATTAAGGTGATTTTTTACTTGATTATCTTATTTTTTCAGTTGGAACATATTGCTTTACAATGTTTTGGTGGTCTTTGCCATATATAAACATGAATCAGTCATAATTATTTATATATATACACACACACACAATATTTATATCCTCTTTCTTGGGGCTTTCCAGGTGACTCAATTGTAAAGAAGCCACGTGTCAAGCAAGAGATACAGGTTCAACTCGTGGGTTGAGAAGATCCTCTGGAGAAGGAAATGGCAATTTACTCCAGTATTCTTGGCTGGGAAATCCCATGGACAGAGGATCCTGGCAGGCTACAGTCTATGGGGTCACAGAGTCGGACATAACTCAGTGGCTAAACAACAGCAGTAGCCCTCTTTCTTGAGCTTTTCTTCCCTGCATTAGGCAAAACAAATAAAAACTATGGACAAAAATAATACTAATGAGATTTTATAATTTAATTAGAACTACTTATATACAGAAGACTCTAATAATGGTATGTAAAAGTAACTTCAGAAAAATTATACAAAATGAAGACGTGGGCAAAGAGATAAAAATCATTATGGATAGGTGCAAAGATAGATATTGGGGATCCAAAATACGGTATTCTTTGAAAAATGACTAGGATAAACTGACCAGGAGAAAACCCTCATGGTTATAATAGAGGGCTTCCACGTAAATATGACATGGTAGCCTCATGTTTCTATCCTCCCTTAAATAAAACTGAACCTAAATCATATTACAGTAATGAAAAGTGGTAATGAACGTCCATATGGACAAAAGAATTTGAATTGGGACACAAGTGATAAAAGATTCCAATGAAGTTTGGGAAGAAGGAAAGCTAATGAATTACAGTGTTCTGCCGTGGAACGTGCTACTGAAGAGAGGTTCAGAACTGGGCCAAACCACGAAGTCAAAAATAAAGTCCTTGCTTCCGGCATCCGAAGACCACGCACACTTTTGATGACTCACTAGAAGGAATATCAGGACTCAAGATATAATTGTACTCATAGTGAAGATTTATTACAGTGATACAAGAAGGACCAGTAGGAAACTCATAGGTGGAGTCTGGAGGAATAAATGCACAGGTTTCATACATTCAATCCTCTGTCACACAGAGCACACGTTCCTGCCATTGGGGAAAATACAGCAACATGTATGTTTCTGCCCAGGGAAGCCTGTTTAAGACTAACAGTTTAGGGTTTTTACTGAGGGCCGGTCATGTAAGCAAGTTGTGCCTAGCAACTATGAAAAGCAGGAATTCAACATAAATCACAGTGTTGTACAAACAGAGGAGACACAGCAAACCTTAGCACTTAGGGACAAGGGAATATTTTAAAGGCCAAGGTACCAGATGCCAGCCAAGGCCCAACCTTGCAAGCAGGCCCTTCTAAAGACAGGAGCCTCTGCCTGCTGTGTAACGTCTGCCCGGTTCCATCTCAACTTTTACAAAATTACTTTCTCTTCCTCCACTCCTTTGACAAATAAGAGAGGCTTATTCCCTGAAGAAATTGAACCAGAAGGTTTTAAACTGGGGATACACACCTTATGGGGCACAAAAATGAGGCATAGGATGAAATGCAAGGAGAGTAGGCTAAAAAAAAAAGTGAAAGCATTAGTCACTAAGCCATGTCTGACTCTTTGTGATCCCATGGACGGTAATCCACCAGGTTCCTCTGTCCATGGGGATTCTCCAGGAAAGATTATTGGAGTGGATTGCCATGCCCTCCTCCAGGGGATCTTCCCGACCCAGGGATTGAATCCACATCTCTAAGTCTCCTGCATTGACAGACGGGTTCTTTACCACTAGCGCCACCTAGGAAGCCCGCGTTGCAGGCACATTCTTTACTGTCTGAGCCACCAGGGAAACCCTATGGAGTTCTTGGGCCACCACTCCTAGAAGGTGAAAGATTCTACTCTAGAGAATGATTCCTCAAGAAAATTATCCTGTACTTCAGGTAAAGATTTTCCAACGAAAGAATTTTTAATATATTTAAATACATTTCTCTCAATTAAATGGCTAAGCTAATTTAGTACACACCTAAGCTGGTTCGTCAAGGATCTCTTGTCTACAAACTGCCTCTTCCACCATCAGTATGGTTTAGATGGAAATGCTTCTTTCAGTCAGTGTGATCTTGTCCCTTGGACCAATCTGATTTATGTTCTGTGCCCAACTTGAGTTGAATCCTTTTCTAGGATATTTCAATTCAGCCCTAGGGAAATATCTTGAGGTCATTCTCTTCCTGGTGTCTTAAATGATGAGGTGTAAAATTTGGAAACCATTGGCAACCACATGTTCTGCCATGTGGAGAAGTGTGCTCTGCAACGGAAGAGAATAATGTTCAACAACAGACAGGAATGGTGGCGTCTGAGTACCTAGCATGGAATGTGCCTCATAGCCAACTTGCCCTTCCTGGGGCTTTGTAGTCAACATTTTCCTGAGTTCTATAAGCCAACCCATTTGCCTTTATTCATATGCTGTTTAGGGCTGGCTTTCAGTCATTTGCAAATAAAAGTGTTATTACTAAACATATGACGATAATAAATCATTCCTGTTAGGTGAATTTTTAAGCTTATTTTTAGTTTTATGCATTCCTCTGGAACCCAATGACATTTTACCAATATTTTCTTCTGATTCAGTTATTTCATCTGTAAAGTAAAAGGGCTTCACACTGGTTTTTCAATGCTGAGTGGGCACTAGGAGTCACCTGGAAAGTTTATGTGTGTGTGTGCATGTGTTTAATGTCCAGACTCTACTTTGCATACTTTCCTTTTCTTCTTCAAAGACTGCAATTTATTAATCTATGGCTCAACTTGAATATTTATGCAACATGTTAAGCTAACCTGAGAGATATTTTTGGTGGTGAAAGGTTTAAGAGAAACTTAATTGACATTATGCTATGCTGTGCTATGCTTAGTTGCTCAGTTGTGTTTGACTCTTTGCAACCCCATGGCCTGTAGCCCACCAGGCTCCCCTGTCCATGGGGATTCTCCAGACAAGAATACTGGAGTGAGTTGCCATACCTTCCTCCAGGAATTGACATTATATAATATAATATAAATCTAATCTACTTATGAATATTCCAAAAGAAGCTAGTTAAGTGTCAGATTTGCTGTGGTTGTTATCTTTTACTCTAACAGCAGAAAAATGACAAAAATATCTGAGGCAAAGAGAACATTTATCTGAAAGTTTTGGGGCTGTGTGTATTTAAAAATTCAGAATTTTATAACTTTTAGACACATAGCATGGAGTATGAATCCTTCCTATATAAAATCCCCAGCAGATCTAGGAAAGCAAAGGTAATCAAGAATATTAATATTTTTTACAATGCAACAGTCACTCTAAGTAAATAATAAATTTAAATTTAATTAATAAATTAAATAAATATTAAGTTAACATCTCAAGATTTCAAGATTTGGGAGGAAAATATTCCAAAATCATGTTGACAACATCCATCCATCCATCCATCCATGTAAACTGTCTTCTACCCAGAAGTAATAAAGAATATACCAGAAAAGCAATGGTGTCAGAGAAAAGTGTGGCTTTTCAACCACCACCAGTTAAATGTTTATTTGAAAGTGAAAGTTAAGTCTCTCAGTCATGTTCAACTCTTTGTGACCCCATGGACTATAGCCTACCATGCTTTTCTGTCCATGGGATTTTCCAGCCAAGAGTACTAGAGTGGGTTGCCATTCCTTCTCCAGGGGATCTTCCTGACCCAGGGATCAAACCCAGGTCTCCTGCATTGCAGGCAGACGCTTTACCCTCTGAGCCACAAGGGAAGCCCAATGTTTATTTGGCAGCACTAATATTGATTTAGAGGAAGCTCCCCAGGTGGCACAGTGGGAAAGAATCCTTCTGCCAATGCAAAGATTCAGTAGATTCAGGTTTGATCCCTGGGTCAGGAAGATCCTCTGGAAAAGGAAATGGCAACTCACCCCAGTATTGTTGCCTGGAGAATCCCATGGACAGAGGGCCACAGTCCATGGGGCTGCAAAGAGTCAGACACGACTGAGCACACACACACACCACACAGAGCCATGTGTTGTCAGCAGTGCTGAGAGACAATCGCTCCTGAGTTAACACCTTTAAATATTTACCATGAACAATGAAAATTTAATGATAAATCATTACTGGATAAAATTTCAGATTTCCTCTTTTGCCCAGAGGCTCCTTCCGTGATGGTGATCTTTAACCTTAGTTTAAACTAGATGTTGATTTTAAGACCCAAATTTTCAACATCTGCCCAAAATGTGTACTTTGTTACCTCATTAAACAATTTGATCTGTAAAACTGTTCCTCCTTCATTTAAAAAACATTATCTTGACTACAAAAACAAAATAAGAATGAATTAAATATTACTTGATCTTTAATGATTTTTATTTTTCAAAAGCAAGATGTTATAGTGTTGTATGTTTTTTAAATCAACTTTCCTTTAGCTAATTAAGAAGACAGGAGAATCACTGAATTTCAAAGCCTGGAACACTTTTACGTATTCAATCCAAATTCATATTATATGTGAGACAACCAGAGGATAAAGCAGCTAGATGATTTGCCCAAACAAGTTTCTATCATTGTTATAGAAATTTTCTCCAGCTTATTTTTCTCAGTAAACCCACTTAAAGTAAATCAAGAATTTTTCATGATAAAACATAGCAGAAGCTTTGTTCCTAACTTCCATACATTTTTGCAAACCAAAGAAAGGTAATTCTTTTCACAATTTTTCTTCAATAAAGTATTTTTATCAAATAAATATAAAAAATATGCAGTTTTCCTGAAAAAAAAATGATTTCTCAGGTGATACTTTCACTCTGTTTCGTACAAAATGAAATTAAGAAAAAAAGCAGTTGAAGAAATGATTTGATGTTTGAAGTTTAAATGCTATAAACAAAATAGCTCATAAAAAAAATTTTAGTTCCTTTTTTCCCAAAATGAACCTAAAGGGTTTGCACAGTTTGAATGTGACATATAATTCAGTAGAGTATGAATAACAAGCCAAATTACATTTACTGTTCCTTTTCTTGAAATCTAATTGAGATAATTTGAACCATCATCACACTAAACACCCCTGATGAAAGCTTTTTGAGTGGTGAACACTACTTGACTTTCGTTTTGATAAAGCAATGTGCCTGCATTCAAATTTTATAATAACCCAATCCAGTTTCAGCATTTTTTCCAGAAAGGCTTTTACACACTATATTTTTCTATAAAATATAAACTACAAGTCATGTATTCACCTTCCTAAACTTCATTTCCTCCTTTTCCTGCTACTTCATTTCTCAGACAGAGAAAATAAAATAAAACTGATGTGACACATTTTATATTAACCTCAGCTATGTCTGCAAGAATATAGTGATGTGATTTTTGTTTTGAGGTTTCTTTTTTTCCTTTTGGAATGTGGAATCTTAGTTCATGCCTCAATTTTGTCCAGACTTAAATGCCCCTCCTCTATTTTATATGTCTTGAAGGACCCACAGAGTCTGAGAATGTGATGGAGGAGGCTTCTGTGTCTGGGAATGTGACGGGGGAACCGATTATGTCTATTTTTAAATGTTCAAAATTCTTGTAGTAGCTGAAACCTGGAAACTAGACGTGAATTATCTCATTGTTGGCCCTCACCTAACACCCACTTATCCTTTCCCGCATGTGGTCGCCTGGAGGTTTCTCCTGCCATTGCCGTGTTTCCTGCAGTGTCGTCAGAAGCCACCATCACTTCCTCATTCATTCCTCAACCACGCGCCACCACAGCACTCTGACTAAATGATAACCCAGCGGCTGGAAAGAGTTAGGATAGCTTACTAAAGGCCAAACTCAAATTCCATTGAGTAAAGTAATTGGATGGTATCTCTGTGAGTTTGACTAGTTAAATAACATCCACAGGAATGGAGACTAACATCCAATAAGACAGACAAAGAAACTGGAGCCACACACTCTTGGGAGACAACTTGAGCTTTTGTCCCTTTAAATAACATTGCTATACAAGAAATAAGCTGAATATGTTACAACCATTCCATTTCCAGATGTATTCCTGATAGGATATTCATCCAAGATTCAGTTTGACTGAAAATATTCAGTTTAACTGAATAAGCACAAATTCAATACTTGCTTATTGAGTACTTCCTACAAAAGAGGCTCTGTGTTTTCTACCTCTTCTCTGTCAGTCTCTGTAA
Source organism: Bison bison bison (assembly GCF_000754665.1). NCBI lineage: Eukaryota > Metazoa > Chordata > Mammalia > Artiodactyla > Bovidae > Bison > Bison bison. The sequence continues at coordinate 5,491,101 of NW_011494934.1, read as the reverse complement.
TAAGAAATGTGTACGATGCATTCTCGTTTCTTGACGGACTCATAGTTTAATAGAAAAGACAGATACTGACAACAGTATGAGAAAAGGGCTGAACTGGAAATGCAGCCAGAATGAGCTTGGACCCCAGTGAAGGGACACCATTTCAGCCTGAAGATTAAAGTGAATACTTTCCGGAGAGAGAGGCTTGGCAGATGAGAGTGGGTGGATGACAAAAGGGATTGGAGATGAGAGGAGGAGGTTTTAGACAAAGTTAACACAGATGAAGGCATGTGATAAAGCACAGTACTTCAGGCAGACACAAATTGTTTGTTGTCCTGGGAACACATAAGAAACCGTGAGATGATACAGGCTGGAGAGATAATGTCCTGGGATAACATCATGAAGGGACTCGTCTTCTCAGTCTACACAATGTGCATTTTATCTACAGGTGATGAGGAGCCTCTGAGTCAGTAAATGATTTAACCAGGAGAAAGAAGAGATTTTTCATTAAAAACAAAAATTCTGGAAGCAGTGTGGATGCTGAATTATAGCTGTAAACTAAAGTACTAGTCATGGAAGTAAGAAAGAAATTTGGAAGTTGTTTGGAAGTTCTCTATCAGTCTTGATACAAGGTATTTGGGAAAAGAAGCAAGTTAGGAAGGGAAATAATATGAGAGGAATAATAGCAATAATATGAGGGGAATAACAGGTTAGGGAGGGTTTTGATGAAGGCAAGTTTGAGGTACCTGAGAGACTTCGGGGGGCAAGTGGCAGCAACTGTACATGTATACACTAATAATGCAGCTCATGCAAGAGTTTGGGGCTAGAAAATGATATAATGAGTTGCTGCACAAAGCTCAGGTGTCACAAAAGCATTCAAAAGGTAAACAAAGCCCAGGTATGTGAGAAGATAACCGAGGGACGCTCCTTCCCTGAGACTTACAGGAACAAGCAATGGGACGTGGAGAAAACATTAGAGGTGAACTACAGCGGTTATTTAGGACACAATTTGTCTTTCCTAGGAGACAGTCATCGGAGAAGGCAATGGTAACCCACTCCAGTACTCTTGCCTGGAAAATCCCATGGACGGAGGAGCCTGGTAGGCTGCAGTTTATGAGGTCGCTGAGAGTCGGACACGATTGAGCGACTTCACTTTCACGTTTCACTTTCATGCATTGGAGAAGGAAATGGCAACCTACTCCAGTGTTCTTGCCTGGAGAATCCCAGGGACGGGGAGCCTGCTGGGAGGCCGTCTATGGGGTCGCACAGAGTCGGACACGACTGAAGCGACTTAGCAGCAGCAGCAGGAGACAGTATCACAGAAAGCTTCACATAGAAGGAGTGGTGCATAGAAAGGGTCTTAAATATATTTAAATGTGAATTCAATAAAGAAGAAGGCACTGTAACACAGAGTTTAAAGTTTCATATAGCAAGACTCTCAATAGTTCAGTGGTGCTAAAACACAGACCAGTGTGTGTTAGTTGCTTAGTCGTGTTTGACTCTGCGACCGCATGGACTGTAACCCGCCAGGCTCCTCTGTCCATGGAATTCTCCAGGAAAGAATGTGGGAGTGGATAGCCATTCGCTTATCCAGGGGATCTTCCTGACCCCATGGATGGAACCCAGGTATCTTGCATTGCAGGCAGATCTTTACCATCTGAACTGCCATGGAAGCCCCATCACAGACCAGAGATCCCCGCCCCCTCCACCAAAGGAAGAATGGCTAAAGATGATATGACGGTTAGTTTTTATGTTTGTTGGCTTTGTTGAACTTTTAATTTTAAATAATGATGAATTAGATTAAGCTATGGTTTCTCAAAACCAGCCAGATAATTCTTGTTGTGGGAGCTCCCCTGTGTGCCATAGAATGTTCATCAGTAGCCCTGTCCTCTATCCACTAGATATGAGTTGTGCCCTTACCCCCATTTATGACAACCAGAAAAGTCTCCAGACAGTGTAGACTTCTGGTGGGCGAAACAACCCACCTGAGAACCACTGGGTTAAGTTAGCCACACTTTCAACTTCCCATATCACACATAAAAGATAATAAACTTTATAGGTCCATGTGCCTTTTCTGCATACTAGAATCCTGAAGTTTTTACCCATGCATCAAAATTATATTAATATTTGAATCAGGGATCACTGAATTATAATTTTCCAACCTCTGAACAAGATTCACCTTATACTTTCCTCTGATTATCACTAAGTGATTAAATTTAGCATGATCTATGTCTTCTTTTCTCCTTTCTGATTATTTTTCTTTTTATTTCTGTAACAAAAGTTACTTAGCATTACTACAGTACCTTATAGTCCTCAGAGTTCTTCCACAAGAGAAACAATTAGACATGTCCTGTGGTCGTGACGACAGGGAGTCCGGAAGTTTGACATTGACAAAAACTTAGAAATGAGAGAAAATAAAGAAATAAAGATAGTAACTAAGGAAATAAGCTACACTGGGAATCTGGAGGAATGGAGGGAGGAAACCATCAGGGAGGTAAAGGAAAGGGGACTCCTTAATAGACACGATCTTTTTTTCTTTCTTCTTTCGAGAAGCCTAGTAAGCCTTCAGAAACAGAATGATTCATTGTTATATACATTTGATATTCTGTAAAACTCCATAATTACATTAGCAATGAAAACATTGGGAATGCATTGGAACAGTGCTAAGTCCTTCAGGCTCAATAGCTTACAAATCGTTTAGCAGAAACAAACATAGGGCAGTCATGCAACCGGGTCACCAGGTAAATAGGTTCCATCCCCAGCTTCTCAAACTTTTGACACATTTAAACCTCAATATCCTTTCATCCAAGAAATTTTCAGAAACATTTTATTTTAAGAAGAGCCAAAGGAAAACCTCTTTGCATTTCAAATACCTTATTTAGACATTGAGTAGTAAATGTTTTATTTAGAAAAATGATTAATCATCCTGCAAGACTTATAAAATGCTTGTGAGAGGGGAAAAAAAGACGTTTAAGTTGGAAAATTCCTCTCAAAGGAATTCTAAATGTTGCAAAGAACATACTGGACCAATTCTTTTTTAATTCTCTTTGCATCAGAGTGTATAACTCACATCTGGATTGCAACAGAGAGGCTGAGATGTTTACTGATCATCATTATCAGAGAAAAATGTAACTCTGGTGAAGGGTCCAGGGTGAACGAGGTAGCCAGCAGATCTCCCCGAAGGAAGCCCTTGAATCCAGCCTCCCATCCAAGCCAGGGAAGTGGAGCCAGACCATGGAAGCATTCTGTAGATGCATGGCTCCCCCCTGCAGAGAAGTCCTTGGAAGGACAGAGACTTCTCAGTAGTTTGTGCTTTCCCATCAATTCTGTCCCCTTCAACCAGTCTGCTTCTGGACCAACTTTCCAAGTTTGGATGAGATAAATGTTTTTTCTGTTCTCCTCCGTGTGAGCTGGAGAAAGTTTGTTCCAGTCCTTTTGCTGGATTTGAAGAATTTACAGCTTCTTACAAGTAGTTTAGGTTTACATTCTGGGCCTCAAGGCGAGATTTCTGAGACAGCTTCACTGGCCCCACATACTGTTCTCTCTACAGATCCTTCAACTGGCCTCCTTGAAACCCAGTCCTTCCTAGCAAAGAGTCCTTCCAAATCCAGTGCCTGGGAAAAACGAGGCCAGACTGGGAGGTCCAGGAGGCCTCTGTGGGATACCCTGGACAGATTAGAAGCAGCAGAAGGAAACAGGAAGTAGGGGGAGAACACAGGAGAAGCCAGAAAGCTAAGCATCCTTTTCAGTTGCTTTAAGTGTCCTTCTTTCTCCTTCCAGACCCCCAAGAGGAAGTATTGCATTAACCTATTGCCTTTCCTTTTGAGGAAATGCTCTAGAGCTCAGCTGAAATCATTGTCTAGAATCCTGCCAGAAGGAGGCGCTGCTAGAGGGGGTGTGAGGAACCAGAATTGAGTACAACAGCCTTGTGACCCGAGGAGAAGCCACCCTCCCTGGGTGGGCTCCTAGCCTTGGATGAGGGGGCTCTCTTATTTTTGTGTCCATGGTTTCCACAAGGGTATGATCCTGATCACTGTTATATCTGTGAAGAACAAACTAAAAAGATTTTCCTCTTAGTAAATGAGCTCTCCAATAAGGAATATAAGAGAATCTTTTCAGTGACTCTTCTACATAACATCAAGAATCCAGGGACGATTCTGCTTGGACAAAACTGCCAATCCAAGGATCAGCTTCAGGCATTAGAATAGACAGCAACATTTATGTCCAGATGAAATACAAATCTCAGAATATTTTAAAAGACATCAGTATTTCTTGGGAAAATAAAGTGTTAACCAAAAACACTTAATAAATTCATGATGAAGTTTTATTTGCTTTTATAGTTTATGTTAGATTTTTTAAAATCTAGTGTTTATCCCATTCTTCTAGAATTTAAACTTTATCTTATTTGTCAAACACCAGATGTTTAAAAATTATTTCTGCTAATATTGTGCTTTTAAAATTATATATCATTAAAGTTCTCATTTACTTTTTTTTCAGTATTAACACAGAGATCATGGTTTTTCTTTTTATACATTTGAGCCATTTCTATTTCTTTTTCTCTCTGGTCACATTCTTGTGCATTTTGTGTTTTTTCTGACTTTTTTTTTTTTAATCTGTACATGTAGCAAAGAAATTAACCAGTTGTCTGTCTTATGAATGAATTTGATATTGAGTTTTTTTCAGTCATCTTAGTTGGCTCCTGCAATGCAGGAGACACAGGGGACATGAGTTTGATCCTTGGGTCATGAAGATTCCCTGGAGAAGGGAATGACAACACCCCAGTATTCTTGCCTAAGAAATCCCAGGGACAGAGAAACCTGGCAGGCTACAGGCCATGGGGTTGCAAGAGTCAGAAATGACTGAGTGACTAAACAGCAGTAACAACATGTGTCTGTTGTTACTTTTTAATAGTATATATCCATACACACCCTCTTTTTGTTTTTCTGAAAACCACTGATCTTTCTAGGGGTATGGCGGTATATAATATTTCTATTCTATGATAATACATTCATATCTGTTTAATAAGTATTTAAAGGCAGGAACTATATTCACCTTTACAGCCTTGACACAGTGTCTCAATGGATGCTCAATGAGTGCTTCAGTTCCCTCATGGTAGAGATTTTCCCTATTTTGTTCACTGGCTTGTACCTAGTACCTAACCAAAGCCTGGCTCTAGTTACCAAAAAATATTTGCCAAATAAATGCAGGAATGAAAAACTCAAATAACACTCCAGAAAAAAACATTAATTCAGGCATCATTATTTTTATCTTTAGAGAAGAAATTCAGATTTTTAAACATAATACAGTGTTATCAACTACATTTACCATGTTTTACATTAGATCCTCAGAAGTTATTCATCTTATAGTTGAAAGTTTTCACCCTTACCAACCTCTCTCTCTTTGCCCCATCACCCAGCCCCTGGCAACCACCTTCAGCTCTCTGCTTCTAAGAGTTTGAATTTTTATTTAGATTCCATATATAAATAATACTGTATTTCTTTGTCTGGCTTATTTCACTTAGTGTAATGACCTCAAGTGCCATCCATGTTGTCATAAAAGATAGGATTTGCTCCTTTAAGGAAATGGCAACCCACTCCAGTGTTCTTGCCTGGAGAATCCCAGGGACGGGGGATCTCGGTGGGCTGCCGTCTCTGGGGTCGCACAGAGTCGGACACGACTGAAGCGACTTAGCAGCAGCTCCTTTATTGTGGTTGAGTAATAATCCACATATTTTTTTAATCCATTCATCTGTTAACAGACACTGAGGTTGTTTCCATATCTTGGTTGTTGTGCATAATGCTACAATGAATATGAAAGTAATCTCTTCAGTATTCTGTTCTCATTTCCTTTGAATATACACCCAGAAGTGGGATTGTTGGATCTTACAGTAGTGCTATTTTTAATCTTTTGAGGAACCTCCATACTGTTTTCCACAGTGGTTGCACCAATTAACAATCCTACCAACAGTGTACTAGGGTTCCCTTTCCCCACATCTTCACCAACATTTGTTATTTACTGACATAAAATGCCACCTTCACCATATACAAAATTTCAGTGTGAATACTCAGTTTGGTTCCATGGATCTGTTTGTCTTTTCATAATCAATATTGTTTTATTCATTACTTTAACAAACTTTCCTGAGCATATACTAGATGCCAGGCATTGTTCTATTTTAGGCAGTAGAGAAACAGTTTTTGGAGGGTTTTGAGTAAGGGAATTATATGGTATGCTTTTGCATTTAAAAAATGTGATGAGAAATGTGTTGAAAATAATTACAGGTTGAAGGTGTAGGACTAGGGTAACAATTAGGAGGTGAAAAACAATGGTAGCTTAAAACTAAATGGTAGAGGCGAAGGTGAAGACAAGTGGTAATACTATGGCTGTATTTTGAAGGTAAAACCAATTGGATTGACTATCACATTGGATGTTGAGTGTGAAAGAAAGAGAAACATGAAAGATAAGATTTTTGAGCAAAAAACAGAGCAAATGGAATTGCTATTAAGTAAATTGGGAAGAATATGAAACAAACAGGCTTGGGGGAAGTATCAGGATTGCTAAGAATTCTTGTGCATTCCACATCTGTACCACAGATGGCCAAGTTAAAATATCAAAAGCTAAAACCAATTACTATTTTGCTACAATGATTATAATATTCATTAGGGCTGTTCACAAACATTCCAGTTTTCTTTCCAAGCATCTGGCAGTCTTACACTTCCCCATCCAATTTGAATTTAGGTGTGGCCAAGTAACTAGCTGTAGTCAATGATGGCTAATTACATGGAGCATTTATAAACTGGAGCCTCCATCATTCTGAGTCCATGAACATCTTCAGGGAACAAACCTGCATGCGTGCGCTCAGTCATGAAGGACTCTTTGCAACCCTATGGACTGTAGCCCACCAGGTTCCACTGTCCACGAGATTTTCCAGGCAAGAATATTGGAGTGAGTTGCCATTTCTTCCTCCAAGGGATCTTACCAATCCAGGGATTAAACCTGGGTCTCCTGTGTCTCCTGCATTGTAGGCAGATTCTTTAGTGCTAGTTACATGGAGCCTGCATCAACTGGAGCCTCCCCCATTCCAAGTCCCTGAATATCTACAAGGAACAGAGGTCTTCTATTATCTTATGTTGGACATGTAGCTGTGAGACAGGAAGAGGGCAGGGCACAGCCTACCTGATGACACAACATAAACTGATTAGAATCAAATAGGTTCAAGATGGCAGATGAATTGACTCCCACTGTAACACATCAGCAAGCTAATGACACCCTCACAGGTGCCATGACAGTTCCAGGGCCATAAATCTCAAAAGGTGGCTGGTGGCTCAATTCCTGGAAATCCCTAACTCTTCCCTAAAATAGCTGAAATACTCCTACCACTCATTAGCCTATGTAAATACCCAACCCTATAAAAACTGACAACCGCATACGCTGGGGCCTCTCTTGCCTTCCAAAAATGGCCCACGTTCTGTCTACGGAGTGTGTTTCTCCTCTGAAAAAAGCCTTCTTTCTCTTTTCTGTGTCTCATTCTTGCATTCTTTCCTATAAAAAGTCAAGAACCCTCACTTGGCAGCCATCCCAAGGGCTCGGACATGAACTGGGATGTGACAATCTCCTCACACGTCTCTTTCTTGCAACAACTACAACAGAAAAAAAAACTCTGTTCGGTTAAGCCACTGAAGTTTTAGGGATTACTTTTACTACAGCACACTCTAGCTAGCATCACCTAGCATATTCTTACTGATATAGAAATTAGTACTGATATAAAAATTAGTGTAAGATAAGATCATGGCATCTGGTCCCATCACTTCATGGGAAATAGATGGGGAAACAGTGGAAACAGTGTCAGACTTTATTTTTCTGGGCTCCAAAATCACCACAGATGGTGACTGCAGCCATGAAATTAAAAGACACTTACTCCTTGGAAGGAAAGTTATGACCAACCTAGATAGCATATTCGAAAGCAGAGACATTACTTTGTCAACAAAGGTTCGTCTAGTCAAGGCTATGGTTTTTCCTGTGGTCATGTATC
>NW_011494934.1:5437853-5482993 GCF_000754665.1 Bison bison bison | reverse complement strand
AAAGCAGAGACATTACTTTGTCAACAAAGGTTCGTCTAGTCAAGGCTATGGTTTTTCCTGTGGTCATGTATGGATGTGAGAGTTGGACTGTGAAGAAGGCTGAGCGCCGAAGAATTGATGCTTTTGAACTGTGTTGTTGGAGAAGATTCTTGGGAGTCCCTTGGAGATCCAACCAGTCCATTCTAAAGGAGATCAGTCCTGGGTGTTCTTTGGAAGGACTGATGCTAAAGCTGAAACTCCAATACTCATGCGAAGAGTTGACTCATTGGAAAAGACTCTGATGCTGGGAGGGATTGGAGGTAGGAAGAGAAGGGGACAACAGAGGATGAGATGGCTGGATGGCATCACCGACTCGATGGACATGAGTTTGGGTGAACTCCGGGAGTTGGTGATGGCCTGGCGTGCTGCAGTTCATGGGGTTGCAAAGTCAGACACAACTGAGCGACTGAACTGAACTGACAGTCAGGATATATAACATAAAACCACAAATACATAGCATCGCTTATAACTGGGGATGGGCAGCTAGGAAGTTATTGTATTGGCAGCTGAAAGGATGATGGTCAATGCTATATACCAATAATGTCTTTGGTAAAACTTTTGTCTGAAATAACTTGGAGAGAAGATAACATATAGAGATAATCTATATCTAACAAATAGAGATAATCTATTTTTAGCAAAAGAAATAAGAAAATAATGTTATCATCGTGTGCTGGTTGCTGTTAGCTTCACTTAATAAAGTAGTATGAGAAATAGATGAGTTCAGAAAAGAATTGGCTAGCTTCAGGCACAAGTAAAAACAAGTAAAATGGAATAGCTAAAATCCATGAATAAAAAGGCTGAAAGAGGCTACTAATTCTCCTTTCTCAATTTGCAAAAGAAAATTTTAAGAATGCCTTAGAATGATAAAGTCCAATTAGAACTCATCAAGGATAAAAATCAAGGATGTAGCTTTCAAACTCATTGAAATCTCTGAATAGATCAAGGAGACAGAAGAGACAGTACAACTAAAGATTTGATGCTTATTTCTTCCAATAGGGAACAGGGTTTAGTGAAAAAAGATTAAAGCCTGGTAGGGTACCAGGCTTTGAGGTAGGCTCAAGTGGACACAAGAGAACTTAGCAAAATGAATTAATAGGTCTAAAAACGAACTATGTGTTTATTGGCAAATACAACTGAATGGAACCTAATAGATATGGTGCTTGCTATGTTTTCAGCAGGGTTATACTACCAAAGAAACCACATTGCTGAACTAAAAAGGACAGTGGTTGTTCAAGAGTCAAAATTGTTACCAAATACAAGTTCATGTGCCCAATGTATAGTGAGGTCAAATAAACTAAAACATCAGAGTTGGGAGCAGAGAAAGGTTTATATAAGGGTTAAGCAAGGAGAACAGGTGGCTCATGCCCAGAAACCCCAAACACCCCAATGGTTTTTGGAGAGAAGTTTTTAATGGGTAGAATATGGGGTGAGAGCTCCAGGGTATGAGATTTCTTCCGACTGATTGGTGGTAAAGTAACAGGGCAGTCCTTCAGGAATCTTACGGTGAGCCTGAAATTACCATCCTTCACCTGGGTGGGGGCCTTAATTCCTACAGAAGAACTCAAAGATATTGTTATATGTATCCCTTCAAGAGGAACCAGGACCCTGCCCCAAGGCACACTATTGTTTCTTAACTGTTCCTCCCCTATCTCTGCATCCCCTCTCTTCCTTAATTAGCAACTGTTTGAACCTGCCCTTTGGGACTCAGAGAAGGATAGGGAGGCTGAATGAAGCCTATTTCCTACAAATAAGAACTGAAGGACATGGAAAGAATTTGTACCCAGGAGCCCCATAGGATCCTCATCAGTTTTAGGTCCTTAATGGTTATGAAGCAGATTGATAAAACTACTCAGTAGCCAATGACAGACAAATTTCCCAATATATATTTTGATTACCTTGATGAATAATGGAAAGGAAATAATATTCTAGAGCAAATGATTCAAAAGACATGGGAAACAGGAAGGAGGCTCTTTCAGTGAGCAGAGTTGAGATACAAATCAAGGAATATTCCTCACTGTCAGCATAAGCCTAACTGAATTTCAGAATCCCAGCAACAGTTAGAACTGGACATGGAACAACAGACTGGTTCCAAATAGGAAAATGAGTACATCAAGGCTGTATATTGTCACCCTGTTTACTTAACTTCTATGCAGAGTACATCATGAGAAATGCTGGGCTGGAGAAATACAAGCTGGAATCAAGATTGCTGGGAGAAATATCAATAACTTCAGATATGCAGATGACACCACCCTTATGGTAGAAAGTGAAGAGGAACTAAAAAACCTCTTGATGAAAGTAAAAGGGCAGAGTGAAAAAGTTGGCTTAAAGCTCAACATTCAGAAAACGAAGATCATGGCATCTGGTCCCATCACTTCATGGGAAATAGATGGGGAAACAGTGGAAACAGTGTCAGACTTTATTTTTGGGGGCTCCAAAATCACTGCAGATGGTGACTGCAGCCATGAAATTAAAAGACGCTTACTCCTTGGAAGGAAAGTTACGACCAACCTAGATAGCATATTCAAAAGCAGAGACATTACTTTGCCAACAAAGGTTCGTCTACTCAAGGCTATGGTTTTTCCTGTGGTCATGTATGGATGTGAGAGTTAGACTGTGAAGAAGGCTGAGCACCCAAGAATTGATGCTTTTGAACTGTGTTGTTGGAGAAGACTCTTGAGAGTCCCTTGGACTGCAAAGAGTCCACCCTAAAAGATTTCAGTCCTGAATATTCACTGGAAGGACTGATGTTGAAGCTGAAACTCCAATACTTTGGCCACTTGATGCAAAGAGCTGACTCATTTGAAAAGACCCTGATGCTGGAAAAGATCGAAGGCGGGAGGAGAAGGGGATGACAGAGGATAAGATGGCTGGATGGCATCACCAACTCAATGGACATGAGTTTGAATAAACTCCGGAATTTGGTGATGGACAGGGAGGACCGGCATGCTGCAGTCCATGGGATCACAGATACCTGGACACAACTGAGCGACTGAACTGACGGACCTGAAGCTGCTTTGTGTCTTCTGTTCTTCTTTCTTTCTAAATAGGAATACTGATTACGGTTGTCCTCTGCCTCTTCCATCACTTTGTAATGCATGTATGGGAGAAAGATAATTTGTCTATCACATATATAGATCTGTAGGCTAGGAGAGCCCATATCCAGACCTGGTAAAGAGACTGGAGCATCACTCAGAGATTCTAGACTTGGAGTTGAATGCAGTATCTAGATGGAAATTTTGAGTAAGAAGTAGCCAACTCTTGGGTGATCAGAAGGTAGACTTCAGTGGTCATTGTCTGATAAAAACAAACTAGAAATGAGACATCCATCACAGGTGGAATCTTTAAGAATATTTGATTCCCCCTACATCCCCTTCTTCCTCTGTTTGTATAAACGTACATGAAGGAGTGGGAAATGCAACTCCTCCATATGGTGAGAAGGAAAACAGAAACCCCAATGAACAGTCCTAATGACCACGAGAATCTGCCTGTTCTCAGAAAAGGAAAAGAGTTAACCCTGAGATATTCAACTTTCAGCCTCCTCTCTTCAAATAAGGAAAATGAAAGAGCAGAACCTGCCCACTCCCATTCGAGAGCTACTGGCAGAGAGGAGGAATTAAGATTTCAATCAGAAAGGAGACTAGAGTTTTAAAACAGACTCGCTTTAAATCATCCAAAGTGACCCCAGTTCTAGTGTGGCCAAGATATTGTCCAAGATACAGTAAAGAGAAATTCATCTGAGCGTGGTCCCAGCCAGTGACTAGAGGAAAATAGGATGGTTTCATATTCACTCCCGACTGAGTTCAGACTGTTTAAGAAACCAGTTACAGCTGTGACCCCGTTGGAGTCCTGCTGAGCAAAGATAAATGTGGACTCTGAAAACGATGGACATGGGAAATATTCATGGATGTGACAGAACTGAGTTTGAGAGCATGTACAAAAATTGCTTTAAATCTCCTAAGATAGTATAGAGTGATACTCAAAAAGTTTAGAAGGGAACAGAAAATGAGTACAATCTTCAGAGTTTTCCCAAGAGATGGATTTCTCTGTCATTACTAGAGAAATACCAAAAATAGAGGAGCATAGAAATTGATTTTTGAAGTCTGTCTCAGACTCTGAATTTCCAAACAGGAAATCTCTTTACTAATAAGGAGTGCACACGATGACCTGGTGGCAAAGTCCTACGGTACAGAAGCAATCCTATGGTCCCGCACTTAAACATACCACCGAAAAACAACAGCTAATGTACTGAACAGACGGTGGGGGATGCTGTATTCCCTCTGATGCAAGTAGTAAATGATCAAATCTGAGTTTAGTTTCCAGAAGTGGTATTCCCAGCCATTAGGGCTTTCATGAATGTGAATAAATGTCTCAACTAATCAAAGCAGATGTCCTGATGTGTTGAATATCAGAGATCAGAGCATGTCAGTTTTTTGGAGGAACACCAGGAGACCAGTTGTAAAGGTGTGTGAGTAGATACAGACTACAATGTGGATGGATTGGAAGAGTTCTATCCAGTCTCTTTAGACTCAGGAAGTGTGAATAGTCTGTTTAAAACGAGTACAACAGAATAATCTTCAGACACTTGCTTTGTTCTGAGATCAATTTGACTAAACTGAGGCACATTCTCAACTTTTTCAAAAGTAGAGGAAGATCCACTATTTGAGAAACAAGTGTCAAATGGATGATTTCAGGGGGGACTGGCTTAGCCTGTAAACAGCTAAAGCAGACAAGACATTATCAGAGCAGCTGAAATCTCCCACAGCTGCTTTGTCAGTTTTTGAGAAGCCTGGGGTGAGCCCCTTTCCTGAGGCCCCTTCCAAAACACACTGGCAAGAAAAGAGAGCTCATAACTGCAGATGGGCAGGCCCATCAGCCTGCCTGCTGTGTGACTCGTCAGGCAAGAAGCAAAGGTCCAGGGTTTGCAGGAGGAGGTCCCAGCCCCCAGTGAAGCTGAGAACAACAATGCACAACCAAACAAGAGGGTCGAGAAGTGCAACTGCCCATTGGTTAGCTTTACTTGTGGGCAAAGTAGGCAGGCTGTGGCAGGCCATACCCACCAATCTGAAGTCAAAGGCATGGGTATCGTGAAAGCAAAAGCAGGCCTGGTAGATCTTGAAAGCTACAGACCAGTTAGAAAGAGAGAATGTTCCAGTCCCACATAAAACTAGTCACTGATCCAGTTAGGGAGAAGAACAAACCTGAAATTACCCTCGGTGATGGACACTCAGTAGCAAAAGATTGGGCTGTGACTTGGCAGCATGAGTCTCTCCTGGGCCCCCTGGAGGTCACAAAATCCATAGCCTGGGTCTTCCTCTCCCAGGGACCTACATAGAAGAAATAGAAGGGTGATTAAAACACGAAATTTTTGAGATTCTGAGTTAGAGATTCTAGTTGGAAGATCAGCCAAAACTTCAGCTCAAAAGTAAATCCTACATGGCTTCCTTTAAAGCAAATACACTTTCTCACTGGCCCATGGAGCTGTGGCTGCCGTGAGCAGTCAACTAGGGAAAGGTGAGGGGTTCAGATGGTCCTTGCCCAAAATTTCTGATCAGTTAAGCCCCTAGAGCTTTTGCCAAGGCCTCTGGAAGAACAGACTCCTCCAATAAAAGCAGATCTACAGTTAAATTTCCCACGAATAAATCACAGAGCCTGGGAGCCATGTTATAATGGAGTAACAAAATATATTCAAATGTGACTTATTTCTACCTGAGTTTCACAGAGCCAATTCAAATCTCAATACATATATTAGATAGGTAAGACTCTAATCAAGTGCTACTCTTGCTACTCTTTTATACAAAAATATTTTTGTATTACTTGAAAAACAAGGATTAAAAAAAAAGACTATCTGCATGATTTTGCCACTAAAACTTTGGGCCATCAGTGACTAGTGGGTATTTGACTTCAACCAAAAGAGTCATTCTAATGGGTCAGTGAGTACTATACAGCTCTTGGAACAAACAGCATCGGCATTGTTCCAGGTCAGATATAGTTGCTGTTATTACTCCCAGGCCCATATTTTTTTTTTTTTTGAAGTATAGTTTATTTGACTCATTGGAAAAGACTCTGATGCTGGGAGGGATTGGGGGCAGGAGGAGAAGGGGACGACAGAGGATGAGATGGCTGGATGGCATCACTGACTCGATGGACATGAGCCTGAGTGAACTCTGGGAGTTGGTGATGGACAGGGAGGCCTGGCGTGCTGTGCTTCATGGGGTCGCAAAGAGTCGGACACGACTGAGCGACTGAACTGAACTGAACTGAACTGATAGTTTATTTACAATGTCATGTTGGTTTCAGATGCACAGCACAATGATTCAATTACACATACATAAATACATACTCCTTTTCAGATTCATTTTTCTTATAGATTATTACAAGCTATTGAAGACAGTTCTGTGCTATACCAAATGTCCTTGTGGATTAGCTCATTTATGTACAGTAGTTAGTGTGTATATGTTAATCCCAACCTCCTAATTTATCCCTTCCCCACCTCCCTTTCCACTTTGGTAATCATAAGTTTGTATTCTGTGTCTGTGAGTCTCTTTCTGTTTTGAAAATAAGTTCATTTTTATCTTTTATAGATTCCACATATAACTTATATTTGTCTTTGGTTTATTTGGTGTGATGATCTCTAGGTCCATCCATGTTGTTGAAAATGCCATCATTTCATTCTTTCTTGTGGCTAAGAAATAGTCCATTGTAAATATAATACATACCATAATCCCATAATTTAAACACCATCTGTATATTCTAGTGATTTCAGTTTATATTTTCATCCAGCACTCACCTCTAAGCTCTATGCATCCACCTGCCTACTTGATACCTCCACCTGATGCTCACAAGTCAGACTTGGTTTGCCCGTCTCCTCATCCACTTGTGCTCTCCACCCCAGCCAAAGCCACCTCCACCACTTAGTCACCTGAGCAGGGATTCCGAGAATTACTCTTCAGGGTGCCTGATCACTCAGTCTTCATCTTAAAAATATTCGTTCCAATTACTTTCAATTCTACAAACAAAATAGATTTCAATCTCACCCACTTTTCATGAGCTCCATTGCCCCACCCTAATACCTAGGCCCAGCCTTCATCAGCCTCCCTCCAAGCCCCACAGTAGCCTCCTCTTTTGTCTCCTCTTCTCCTCCTGCTGCTCTCCGTGCTATATTTCCATCACCCAGTTTTATTCTACCACAGAAAGTCTTTTTTCAGTTCCTCTGTGGTTTCAACCGTCTTCATTATCTCCCAGTAATACCCTTCTCACTTCTTTTCCGCTAGCTTAGCACTGTAAATTATAGAAACATGGTATAAATACAGTTTTGCATGGTGGTTAGCAAAGTGTTCAATACACATTTGTTGCATAAATGAGAGGATATTGCTCCGTCTAGAGACTGCATTGCAACAATGCTGCAATTCCATTACTTTATGACTGAGGGAATCAGCAGGACTTTGGATACCTCACTCAAGGCCACACAACTGGCCAATGGCAGAGCCAGAATATCTGATGCTTATTCCTAGTATGTCCTACAAGGCCACTTGAGTGTAATGAATTTCAAGTATCAACCAATACTCATACATTTTTTCAATCTATTCATCGAGTGCCTACCATGTTGGTACTCAGGCCACAATGAAGAACAAGATGGACTGACCACTGGAGCTTTTAATTATGGAAATAATTTCCTGGGATGAAATTAAGGGCACTCAGCATCATTAATTCATCCATGTTTCACTGGAATTGAAGAAAAGTTTATTTCCTCAAGGGAAAGAGTTTTCTATTTTATTCTGAATGAATTCAGAAAAAAACATTCTTCCTGAGTTTAGTAATACAGTTCTGTATGAAAGCAAATGCATCTGAATATTAAAGAGCTTAAAATTGATAGTCAAGCTCATTTTTAATGTCTTTATCCTACAAAATCAATAAAACTTTATCCTACAAAATCAATAAAACTTTATCCTACAAAATCAAAAAAATGAATAGGTAAAATATTGATTGATCACTTGAATGTTTTGTTAAATTCAAGTTTTTGATATCACAGTGAAAAATTAGTAAATGTTCAACTTGTGTAATGTTTATCTACATTTTTATATCATTTATATGTCTAATTTTCAAATAAGAAAATCATGTTTATTCATGGTTTTCTGCTCAGTTTTTGATTGTCAGGTCACCAATTCAACTTCTCACAAATCTCTCTGAAAGATATTTTAAAATTTCCTTTTGCTTATATGCTAACTTACTTCCTGACATTTGCCTTTTCTTTAAAGAAAAGCTGTTTTATAGACTCTGACAATTCTTTTTGCAAAGTAATAGTAGTAAAAAAATCATGATTCTAGATTTGTTTTTTAACTCTTTTCACTTGTAAAAGAGCAAGTACAATATATTCTGAAAACTTCCATAATTTTTAATACTGCTGATTTTCTTAAAAAGCAAAATATTTGTGCATTAGATGAATTTAAACAGAAACAAGAATGTGACTATGTTCATGAAGATTTTGTACATAAATAAATGTACACACTCTAAATAACATGCATATACATGTATATAACGTATATACAAGTGCTTGTGCATCTAAAGCTTTTACTAGGAAGGGATAAGTCTACTAATACCTAATAAAGCTAGATGTTTATTTATGGAAGCACTTTCTTTGAACTGAATCCAAGTTGCTAAAGTACACAATGCCAGAAATAGACAGCACTGATGGGTAATGTGGATAGGGAAAAACAGAGAGACTTCTTAGCTGATGAAAAATGTTAAAGAGATAGAGGGATTTACTTGTTTTAAAAAAGATAAGAAACAAGGACACTGGAGGCTGTACAGGGGGCTCACTCTACTTCATTTTAGCATCAGGTCAGAGTGCCCTCCTTTGGCATGTGCGTTGCAGAATCCCTACGTGTGAAGAGTCAAGTGAACTACTTACTTAACATCTTTGGTGATATAATCCCCCAAAGTAGAAAGAAACACCAAGATTCATGAGAGCGCTGCTACTGGTGTCACAACATCAAAAGGAACTTAGACGGGAATCCAGCTGCTAGAATTTGAATGAGAAGAAGAAAGCGCTGCAGATTGTTTATGGAAGCACAGATGGCTGAAGGGAAAACAGCCTGCTCAGAGCTGGCTTGCCAGGAGAAACACTGGCAGGACAACGGTTGCTCTCTGTTAACATTTCCCTCCAATTTGAAAGGGTCCTAATTTCACTGCTGGACAATGACTTGACACTATTCATATATGACTTATGTACAAGCTGTGGCTATAAAAGTTTGAAGTGGAAAACATCTGGAGAGAGAAAAAAGCCGTCCACCTAGCAGGAGGTCAGGGCACATGGTGACCTTTTGGAGCCCTCAGAAGAATTACAGAAGCTTAGGAATGGCCAAACAGTGAATGAACCGCCAAGCATGACAAACACATAATTTAAAAAGCATGGTCTGATTCAGGCTTATAAAAAATAAAGTCAGAGAAAAGTGTAGACATTTATGATCACTGTCTATCAAAAGCGAGAGTAAAAGTTCAGTTCACAGTTTAAATAGATATACTAAAATGATTTATTTAGGAACAATTTGAACAAGTTTGCATACTTGTTCACCAAGGAGTGTACAATTAAATACATAGAGTAGTTTTCATAATTCTATGTTGATTTTAACTTGTTACATTTTAGACAAAAAGAACAATTGACAAAGCAAAAGTATGCATCATTCATCAAATCTCCTTTTAATTTAGGAAAGATTTTTATAGTATACAGTGACCTGGTCAAGACATAGACTGAGGAAAGAGAAAAGGGTGAAGACAAAATTCTTCAAACTGTCGATACTCATTTAATTTCCTAATTAGAGTTGTTTGAGAGGCCCAGCCCTAGAGCAAAAACACATCCATGAGCACGTCAAGTAACCACACCCAACGGGAGGCCCAGACAACCTCACAGCTGAGGGTCAGACACTAGAGGGTTTGGTTCCTGAAAGTGATCATTTTTCCCAACTTCAGTCTAAACAAACCAAAGGAGGTGAGAAGATATAATATAACTTACTCCCCATGCTGTTAACCAGGTTTTATATGAAGAGAAGACTCAAACCAATTATTCTTTATTTAACTAAGCTAATACCATGTTATTGAACTGTTACTAACACATATGTCTGACAGTATGGGAAACTGGAAACTTCAAAAACAGCTTTAGAAAATCACATTACAATGTGAAAAAATTAGGACATAGTCTTCTACTGTGATTTTCAAGGAGTAGGCTCAGACATGAATGCACATATGAACATCTACAAGTCAGTTTTCTTTATATTAGCTTTAAATTTAAAAATTACCTGGTTCATTCTCAAGTTTTATTTATCTAATGCCAAGCCTTCAGGGAAATAGAGAATAATTTGTTAGGTTTTCTAGGCATTACCCTTTGCTTCCCAGTCTCCTCTCTCCCAGATTCCTACCTTTCATGATTTCATTTCCTCTCTGAATTCAGCCAGGACCCTATTGGGCAGTGACTCAAAATGTGTGTTCTGGACGGTCAGCTTCAGCCTTGCTTAAGTGTCTAATAGATGTTTGGAAGCCCTGGAGCCTTCTCTGCTCATTCACCTTGAACTTCATCCATGAGACAGGAGTCCTAGAAGAAAGTGCGGCCCATTGGGAGGCCACGGAAGTTACCCAGGGAAGTACTGTTTGCATCTGAATGAGGCTTTGGTAATAGGAATGGACCTCTACAAAATATTAAGGAATTTAAAATTCAGGGTGTGTGATGCATAAAGTCTTCCAGACTGGAGCTGGGCAAAGGGAGGAAGGCAGCCTTGTTTGTGACTTATTGCCAGAACTTCAGAGACAAAGGGGATTAGAGCCGGGCTCTGCCACCCACCAGCTGGCTGACCTTGAGCAAGTCATCTTCTCCCCTGAGCCCTAGGGTCTTCATCAGAATGTTGCTGCTGGAGGGAGGAGTCAAGATGGTAGAAATGGAGGATGAAGAATTTGCCTCTTCTCACAAGTATATCAAGAATATACCTACAAATGGAACAACTGTCACAGAGCACCTGCTGAAAATTAGTGGAAAACCTCAGGCACCAAAAGGGACAAGAACAATCCCCACACAGTCAGGTAGGATGAAAGAAAGGAAAAAAAAAGAAAAGAGAAAACAGGAAGGGACCAGCATCTCTGGAAGGGATCTGAAGGTGAGGAGAGGTTCTCGTACTCAGAAAAGCCCATTTGTGGTGGGAAAATCAGCTAGGGCAGAAAGGTACCTTCAGAGGACCAGAGGGGAATGCAGCAACCGATCTGTGGAAGGCAGGAAAAAGTAAGAACTGTGCATGCATGGTCTGTGCTGTAGCCCTCTGCACCCCCGCCTCAGCTGTGTGTCTCCTGGTATGGAGGGGGGCTGGGTGCTGTAAAGTGGGGTTTGGAGAGTGAACCCAGGGAAGGGACACCTGCTGGCTGTGAAGGGATAGCCTGAAGGGACAAGTGTAAGGAGCTCCACAATCAGGCAAGTTTTCAGAAGAAGCTCAGGACACTCTAGAAGCAAGGTGCCATTGTTGAGTGGCATGCAAGAGGCAGAGCCACTACTGCAAACCTCTCGCTGACCCACTAGCCCCTGACGCCATGGGCACTGGGAGGGGCACCCATCTGAGCAGGCTCACCAGTCCTTCAAGCCAAACCCCCCTACTATGCGGGACCTGGAAGGTCCATGTGCACTGTCCATGCCAAAACTTCCTCCAGGATCAGCCCTTAGCACCCCAGGGAGCTGCCAGTGCTAATCAGGGTTGAGTGCAAAAGCATGAGGTTTTGAAAGCAGATCCAGGAAGAGTACCACTGTTGGCTGTTCAGAGACAACCTGAGGGGCAGGAGTGAGGGACTCCACAGCTGGGAATGCTTCTAAAAGCAGCATGGATTGCCTTGGAAATGAGGCGCCATTGCAGAATGGCACATAAGGGGTGGGGCCACCATTGGAAACCCCCTGCTGGCCCTGGGGTGGATTCCCACCCGAGCGAGCACTTCCCAGTCTTTTGCAACTTTCTGCCGCTCTCTGCCACCACAGGCACTTCACACAGGCCCCAGCTATGGCCACTTATCCCTCCCAGCCAGAGCAAGTAAGTGCTCCAATCAGTTGCTGCATTCCCCGGCTCTCACCTGGGCAGAGAAGGTATACCTAAGGTAGGCCCACATGCTGGGGTGGGGCCGAAACCAAAGCTGAGCCCCACTTGGGCCAAAATGAAAGCACAGCCCCCACAAAAGGACTGTGCCACTAAAGAAGTCTATTTAGCTATATAAGCTGAGGATGAAATCTAAGTATTCTCCTCAGTAAACCCTGCATTTGTGGAATATCTGAATGGACGATAAGTGCTCCCACAGTTTAGCTTTAAGCAGCTTTGGACTTTGGGAAAAAATATACATGGGTGTTGTCACATGCGAGTCTGTCTCACAGACTAAGCTGGCTCCATAGTGCCAACAGCAGGTCCTGAGACCTACCTGGAGGTATTGGGGGGCCTGCTGCAGAGGCAAAGTTTGGCTGTGGCTCACTGTGGGGGCCAGGACACTGACAACGGAGGCCTCAGGGAAATATTATTACTATTATTTGCTTTGGGTATTTTTGGGTTTTGATTTTTTTCTTTCATTTTGTTCTGTGGTTGTTATTTTGTGTTTCTTTGATGATTTTTTATTTAGATTTTCTTTAGATTTTTAATATATTTTTAATTTCCTATTTTGTTGTTTTGTTTTTTTCTTAATTTTTATATGATTTTTTGGGGGTGTTTGGTTTGTTTACTTTTTTTAGTTGACTTTCTGTTTGTTTTTGTTTGTTTTCATGGTTTCTTTTTGTTTGGGGAGTTCTTGTGTTTGGTTGTTATCTTTTTTGTTTGGTTGGTTTAGCTTTCATCATTTGTCTTAAGTTTTGTTTGTTTCTTTTTCTTCTTTTCCCCGCCCCCCCGCCCCCCGCCTCCCCGCTCCTTTTGGCTGTGATGCATGGCTTGTGGGCTCTTGGATCCCCAGCTAGGAGTCAGGCCTGAGCTTCTGTAGTAAGAGTGACAAGTCCAAGACAGTGGCCCACAAGAGAATTCCTGGCCCCAGGGAATATTAATTGGTGTGAGTTCTCCCAGAGCTTTCCATCTTGAAATCAAGACCCAGCTACACCCAACTACCTGTAGGCTTCAGTACTGGACACCTCACACCAAACAACATGCTAGCAGGAACACAGCCTCACCCATCAGCAGACAGGCTGCCTAAAGTGATACTAAGCTCACAGACAGCCCAAAACACACCACCTGACACGGTCTTGCCCATCCAAGGAACAAGACTCAGTTCCACCCACCAGGGGACAGGAACCAGTCCCCCATATGAGGAAACCTACACAAGCCCCTGGACCAATCTTATGCACCAGGGGGCAGACACTAGAAGCAGGAGGAACTTGTAGTTCCTCTAAACCATGCAGCCTGTAGAAATGAGACCACAAGCACAGTAAATTAGACAAAATGAGATGACAGAGAAATATGTTGCAGAAGAAGGAACAAGCTAAATATCCACAAGATGAAGTAAATGAAGAACAAATAGGCAATCTACCCAAAAAGGACTTCAGGGTAATGATAGTAAAGAGGATCCAAGATCTCAAAAACAGAGTGCAGGCACGGATTGAGAAGGTAAAATAAATGTTTAACCAGGACCTAGAAGAGTCGGACACACCTGAACAACTTCACTTTCACTTTTCACTTTCATGCATTGGAGAAGGAAATAGCAACCCACTCCAGTGTTCTTGCCTGGAGAATCCCAGGGACGGGGGAGCCTGGTGGGCTGCCGTCTATATGGTCACACAGAATCAGACACAACTGAAGCGACTTAGCAGCAGCAGCAGCAGCAGCAGAAAAACTAAAGAAAAAACAATCAGTGATGAACAACACAACTACTGAAATGAAAAATACACTAGAAGGATGGATAAGTGAGTTAGAAGATAGAAAGGTCGAAATAACTAAAGCAGAGCAGAGTAAAGAAAAAAGAATGAAAAGAAATAAGGACAGATGCAGAGACCTCTGAGATAATACTAAATGCACCAACATTTGAATTATAGGAGTCCTAGAAGAACAGCAAAAGAAAGGGTCTGAGAAAATATTTGAAGACTTTATATTTGAAGAAAAAATTTGAAGTTGAAAACTTCCCTAACATAGGAAAAGAAATAGTCAGCCAAGTCCAGGGAGTGCAGAGAGTCCCATACAGGATAAACCCAAGGAGAAACAAAGGCACATATTAGTCAAACCTACAAAAATTAAATATAAAGACAAAATATTAAAAGCAGCAAAGGAAAAGCAACAATTAATATAAAAAGAGTCCCCATAAGGTTATCAGCTGATTTTTCAGCAGAAACTCTGCAGGCCAGAAGGGAGTGGCAAGATATATTTAAAGTGATGGAAAGGGAAAACCTACAGCCGAGAATAGTCTACCCAGCAAGGCTTTCATTCAGATTTTAAGAGAAATCAAAAACTTTATAGACAAGCAAAAACTAAGAGAATTCAGCACCACCAAACCAGCTTTATAACAAATACCAAAGGAACTTTTCTAGTTGGGAAACATAAAAGAAGAAAAAGTCCTACCAAAAAAAAAAAAAATTAAGAAAATGTAATGAGACCATATATATTAATAATTATCTTAAGTGTAAATGGATTAAATGTGGAGGTTCAAAAGGGAGGGGATACTTTTATACCTATGGCTGATTCATGGTTGAGGTTTGACAGAAAATAGCAAAATTCTGTAAAGCAATTATCCTTCAATAAAAATAAATTAATTAATTTTTAAAAATGTAATGGGACCATATATATATCAATAATTACCTTAAGTGTAAATGGATTAAATGCCCCAACCAAAAGACACAGATATGCTGTCTACAAGAGACCAATTTCAGATATAGGGATACATGCAAACTGAAAGTGAGGGTATGGAAAAAAATATACCATGCAAATAGAAATCAGAAGAAAGGTGAAGTACCAGTACTCACATCAGACAAAATATATTTGAAAATAAAGTCTATTACAAGAGACAAGGAAGGACACTACATAAAGAGCAAGGGATCAATCCAAAAAGATGTAATTATAAATATTTATGCAACCAACACAGGAGAACCTCAATATGTAAGGTAAATGATAACAGCCATAAAGGGGGAAAACGACAGTAACACATGAATAGTGTGCGACTTTAACAGTCCATTAACACCAATGAATAGATCACCCAGACAGAAAATTAATAAGGAAACACAAGACTTAAATGACACATTATATCAGATAGACTTAATTAATATTTATAGGATTCCATTCGAAAGCAATTTTGAGAAAGAAAAACAGAGCTGGAGGAATCATGCTCTCTGACTTCAGCCTATACTAAAATGCTACAGTAATCAAGACAGTATGGTACTGGCACAGAAAGAAATATTAATGAAACTGGATAGAAAGCAAAGATAGAGACCCACACACCTATGGTCACTTAAACTATGACAAAGGAGGCAAGAATACACAATGGAGAAAAGACAGTCTCTTCAATAAGTGGTGCTGGGAAAACTGAATAGCTATACCTAAAAGAATGGAATTAGAACACTCTGCTGCTAAGTCACTTCAGTCATGTCCGACTCTGTGCGACCCCACAGATGGGAGCCCACCAGGCTCCCCCGTCCCTGGGATTCTCCAGGCAAGAACACTGGAGTGGGTTGCCATTTCCTTCTCCAATGCATGAAAGTGAAAAGTGAAAGTGAAGTCGCTCAGTCGTGTCCGACTCTTCACGACCCCATGGACTGCAGCCTACCATGCTCCTCTGTCCATGGGATTTTCCAGGCAAGAGTACTGGAGTGGGGTGCCATTGCCTTCTCCAAGAACACTCTAACACCATACAAAAAAAATAAATAAATAAAATAAACTCAAAATGGAATAAAGACCTCAATGTAAAGCCAGACACCATAAAACTCTTAGAGGAAAATATAGGCAGAACACACTTTGACATAAATCACAAGATTTCTAACACCATACAAAAAAATAAACTCAAAATGGAATAAAGACCTCAATGTAAGGCCAGACACCATAAAACTCTTAGAGGAAAATATAGGCAGAACACACTTTGACATAAATCACAAGATCTTTTTTGATCCACCCCCTAGAGTAATGAAAATCATAACAAAAATAAACAAATGGGATTTAATTAAATTTAAAAGCTTTTGCATAGTGAAGGAAACTATCAATAAGGTGAAAAGACAATCCTCAGAATAGGAGGAAATATTTGCAAACAAGAGTTAATCTCCAAAATATACAAACAACTCATACAGCTAAGTATAAAAAATAAATAAAATAAAAAAATGGGCAGAAGACCTAAATAGACATTTCTCCAAAGAAGACATACATCTGCCAACAAACATATCAAAAGACACTCAACATCACTAATTACTTGTTGTTATTCAGTCACCAAGTCATGTCCAAGTCTTTGTGACCCCATGGACTGCAACACGCCAGGCTTCCCTGTGCCTCACCATCTCCCGATGTTTGCCCAAGTTCATGTCCACTGAATCAGTGATGCCATTACAGTGAGGTACCATCTCACATCAGTCAGAATTGCCATCATCAAAAAATCTAGAAATAAGTGCTGGAGAGGATGTGCAGAAAAGGAAACCCTCCTACACTTTTGGTGGAAATGTAAATTGACACAGCCGCTATGAAGAACACTCTAGAAGTTCCTTCAAAAATATAAACAGAACTACCATCTCACCCAGCAATCCCACTCCTGGGCATATACCCATGAGATAACAATAGTTTAAAAAACTAAAATAGCCAGGACATGAAAGCAACCTAAATGCCCATCAACAGAGGAATAGACAAAGAAGATGTAATACATGTACACAAGGAATATTGCTCTGCTATAATAAAGAATGAAACTGTGTCATTTTCAGAGACATGGATGGACCTAGAGACTGTCATATGGAGTAAAAGGAAGTCAGAAATAGCAAAGCAAATATAATATAATATCACTTATATGTGGAATCTAGAAAAATGATATGGATGAAATTATCTGTAAAGTAGAAATAGAAACAGAGATACAGAAAATGGACATACGGATATAACTGGGGAAGAGAGGGGTTGGAGGAACTGAGAAACTGGATTGATATATATACACTACGTATAAAATCAATAACTAATAGGAACTTCCTGAATAGCACAGAGAACCCTACTCAATGCTCTCTATATACTGATTAATGGTGACTGACTCTTTGCAACACCATGAACTGCAGCCTGCCAGGCTCCTCTGTCTATGGAATTCTCCAGGCAAGAATACTGGAGTGGGTAGCCATTCCCTTCTCCAGGGGATCTTCCCAACCCAAGGATGGACCCAGGGTCTCCTGCATTGCAGGCAGATTCTTTACCATCTGAGCCACCAGGGAACCCTGTACGGTTACCTAAATGGGAAGGAAATCCAAAAAAGAGGGAATATATTTATGTGGATAGCTGATTGACTTTGCTGTATAGCAGAAACTAACTCAACATTGTAAAGTAACTACACTCCAATAAAAATTAATTTTAAAAATAAACTAGCAGAATAATAATAAAAAAAAGAAACAAAATGGTGCTGCAGTCACTGGGTTGTATAAGGGTGAGATGAGGTCAACCAGCACAGAAGCAGCACAGAGCCTTACACACAGCAAGTGCTCGATAAATCCTAATCACTTTTAAGATGATTTCAGGTTTCTGGCCTGAATAGGGAAGAAGGAAGAAATGAAGAGAGAGAGAGAGGAGTGAAGAAAGACTGAAGGAAAATAGAAGGGATTTTATGTAATGGACTTTCGGAAAGTAAATTTTTGTTATTTATTATTCTTAAAATTAATCTCTATTTCTACTTGTACATTGTTAATTAATTTTTATGCTTTATACTAATAACCTTTTCTATGAAAGGACTGGAAAAGTTCAGTTTTCATTCCAATCCCAAAGAAGGCCAATACCAGAGAATGTTCAAACTACCGTTCAATGGTACTCATTTCACATGCTAGCAAGGTAATACTCAAAATCCTTTAAGCAAGGCTTCAACAGTATGTGAACCAAAAATTTCCTGATTTAGAAAAGGAAGAGGAACCAGAGATCAAATTGCCAACATCCATAACATCATAGAAAAAGTAAGAGAATTCCAGACAAACATCTACTTCTGCTTCACTGACTATCCTAAAGCCTTTGACTGTGTGGATCATGACAAGCTGTTGAGAATTCATAAAAAGATGGAAATACCAGACCACCTGACCTGCCTCTTGAGAAACCTTTATGTAGGTCAAGAAGAAATAGAACCAGACATAGAACAGACTGGTTCCAAATTTGGAAATATACATCAAAGCTGTATATTGTCACCCTGCCTATTCAACTTATATGCAGAGCACATCATCTGAAATGCCGGGCTAGATGAAGTGCAAGCCAGAATCAAGATTGCTGGGAAAAATATCCATAATCTCAGATATGCAGTTGATACCACCCTTATGGCAGAAAGAGAAGAGGAACTAAAGAGCCTCTTAATGAAAGTGAAAGAGGAGAGTGAAAAAACTGTCTTGAAACTCAGCATTCAGAAAACTAAGATCATGGCATCAGGTCCCATCACTTCATGGCAGATAGATGGGGAAACAATGGAAACAGTGACAGACTTTATTTGAGGGGGCTCCGAAATCAGTGCAGATGGTGACTGCAGCCATGAAATTAAAAGACACTTACTCCTTGGAAGAAAAGCTATGACTAAATTAGACAGCATATTAAAAAGCAGAATCATTACTTTGCCAACAAAGGTCAATCTAGTCAAAGATACGGTTTTTCCAGTAGCCATGTATGGATGTGAGAGTTGGACCATAAAGAAGGCTGAGCACCGAAGAACTGATGCTTTTGAACTGTGGTGTTGGAGAAGACTTTTGAGAGTCCCTTTTACTGCAAAGAGATCAAACCAGTCAATCTTAAAGGAAATTCATCCTGAATATTCATTGCAAGGACTGATGCTAAAGCTGAAGTTCGAATACTTTGGCCACCTGATGCAAAAAGCTGACTCACTGTAAAAGACTCTGATACTGGGAAAAATCGAAGGCAGAAGGAGAAGGGGACGACAGATGTTTGGATGGCATCACTGACTCAATGGACATGTGTTTGAGCAAATTCTGGGAGATGGTGAAGGACAGGGAAACCTGGTGTGCTGCAGTCCATGGGGTCACAAAGTGTCAGACATGACTGAGCAACTGAATAACAACAATGAATTGTTATGTACATCACAGGGCAGTTTTGACACCTGCACACAGTATGTAATCCATTCCTTGGGCAAAATATTTACTCCTCACAAACCAGCTCTTGGATACCTCCTCCCATCCCCATCCCTGCCTCCTTGGGCAGAAGAGAACACCACCTTACTCAGACCACAGGTGCGCCTACTGCTGATGGAAGCACACCGCCGCTGCCGCCCCCGCTCCCCACCCCCGACCCCGTGTGTATTTATTTATTTATATGTTCATCTCTCTCAGAGTGAGCTCCCTGAAAAAACATGTTATCAGCCTATCTCCTTTACTCCGTTCAGCACTTGGCACAAAGCAAGTGTGCCACACAACTTTATGTCCCTAAAAACTTATGTCCCAGATACTAACACAAGACACATTAATGTCAGATAGAAATCATTGTATCCTCTTAAATCATCCACCATTTAGTCAAATTTACTAAATGCCAGAGACTATGAAATACACTACAAAGTAAAACACATGCTCTCTGCCCCCAAGGAACTAAGAAATTAACATGTGAAAGGTGAAGTAGCAGCAGAACATCTCAGTGAAGCTCAGAATAACACTGAAAACCATAAGACACAAGGTGATTAACTTCCCATTTTAAACCTCAGGAGTTCAGAAGATGGTAACATTACAATCACCTGCCATGGTTAGCGAGCTCCCAGGTGGCGCTAGTGGTAAAAAACCAGTGTGCCAATGCGGGAGACTTTAAGAGACGCGGGTTCGATCCCTGGGTGGGGCAGATACCCTGGAGGAGGGCATGTGTCCCGCTGTTCACACTGTCCGCACTGTTCGTTGAACCCAGGGTAGGCAAGGTGTGAGCTGAGAGACTGGAAGAAGGCTTGAGGAGCCATGGGATCTGCAGACACATTTATTCTCTCCCGGGTGACGCAGCAGCCATAGCATAACCTTACACAACGCAACCTCACTCGTGGCTGCCACGGCGGCCATAACAGTACTCTCTCCTGGCTGATGCAGCAGCTGTAGCGGTAGACACGCTATGTGCTCTCCTCTCATGGCTGACCCAACTGATGCAGCCATGACACAGCAGTAAGGCTGCCACTCTTTAGGTCAAGCTCATGCAACCATACGGCACTAAGTATCCAGGATCAAGCCTATCCCTCCTGACGTGCATGCACAATGCTATAAGTGAGCTCAGTTGTTACATCATCATTATTTACAAAACGCGGGGCAAGAGCGAGAGACCGTGGGGCAAGAGAGCCTGACTATGCCATTTTGGCTAATTTGCTCTTTCCCTAGATTCCACCCCACAGGTTTTGTAAGTTCCGCCCTTGGCGGCATCCCACAGTGCACAATGCTGCCACTTGATCCCACATCCCTCAACAACAATAGATACAACAGCAAATACCTACATCCCCGATACATAGCAAAACCCAACACCAGGTAGCACCTGGAACTCATGCTGCAGTCTTTGCCCTCATGGGACTAGAAGAGCCACCCACTGCATGTGAAAGTGAAAGTCACTCAGTCGTGTCTGACTCTTTGTGACCCCATGGACTATACAGTCCATGGAATTCTCTAGGCCAGAATACTGGCATGGGTAGCCTTTTCCTTCTCCAGGGGATCTTCCCAACCCAGGGATCGAACCCAGGTTTCTCACATTGCAGGCGGACTCTTTGCCAGCTGAGCCACCAGGGAAGCCCAAGAATACTGGAGTGGGTAGCCTTTCCCTGCCCCATTGGATCTTCTAGACCCAGGAATCAAACCCAGGTCTCCTGCATTGGAGGCAGATTCTTTACCAACTGAGCTATCGGGGAAGCTACTGCATGTGGAGTGCCTTTATCTTCCATGGCCAAGTCCAGTCCACCGTCTGTCCTTGTGAAATCCTAGGAAAGCCTCCACAGGGGCAACTCCACCCCTGCACGGTTTCTCTTTAAAGACTCGCAAAACCACCCACAGGCGCCAGGCCCACCCCTTCATGGAGGGGATTTTTGTGGCATTCACAGCCCACCCACATGATTACACTTTTCTAAATCTGAGGACACAGCCTTTACAGTACACCGTCCACACCATAGGACACAGCCTTTACAGTACACTGTCCACATCATAGGATATAACCTTTATGGTACAATCTACATCGCAGGACACAGCCTTTACAGTACAATGTTCTACATAAGACACAGCCTTTGCAGTACACCTCCGCACAAATCAGCCCACATTTGCATCCGTGCAACCCGGATGGGACCCCTGCCAGCATGAGCCCTCTTAGCAGTCTTCACATTTTCAAAATGGCATCTCACATGCCATTCCTCTACTTCTGTCGGTAAGGACCCGCAAACCCCCCACAGACATGGGCCCACCCCTGTGTCCCACAGTCACAAAAGCCAAGTGCCAAGTTGAAACTGTTTTTGCTGAAACTGCTTACCAAAGTCGAGTAACTCCACTTGACTATATAGTTGATACGTCGTGAACTCAGTCATAGTGGGAACCCCTTGAGGATGCCCACCTAGGCTATAGACTGCTCATGCCTCACTTTCTGCTGCACAACCGGCCTCGCTGACAAGTGGGGACCCACAGTCTCATAATGTTCATTGTCACCATCCCCACCTCGCTGTCAGAGATGCTGGGCTCTTCAGGGCCATGGGGTTCTTGTTGTAACGCCAGGATACTTTGCTCTAGTTCTTCCAAGTGTCTCTGTACATTGTGCAGCAGTGTGGCATCACGTAGAACACTGTCCATTTTTGTCTTTAGGACAATCAGGAAAATCCACCTCACGGTACCAGCAGCAGCCTGCCGCCTTGTTCAGCAAATGGGAACTCACTGCCTGTAACGCATTTTCAATGCTTTCTGGTTAACTGTCCACCACTTCCTAGTCATCCACTGGAGCCCACGCTGAGGGGATCCAGGCCACGTGGTACCATGTGCTATATGGTGGCCACTGGCTCCCTCCATCCAGTGAAGCCTCAGGCTCCCCTACCTGCTGGGTATCCTACTGACGACACCCATTATTTCACTGTATCTCACTGTCCACACTGTTCACTGAACCCATGGTAGACAAGGCCCAAGCTAAGAGGCTGGAAGAAGGCTCGAGGAGCCATAGGAACTGCAGACACATTTATTCTCTCCTGGATAATGGAGCAGACATAGCAGCAGCCATAGCATAACCTTACACAACACAACCTCTCCCCTGGTTGGCACAGTGGCCATAACAGTATTCTCTCCTGGCTGACGCAGCAGCCGTAGCAGCAGACATGCTATATTCTCTCCTCTCACGGCTGACCCAACAAACACGGCCGTGATGCAGCAGTAATGCCACCCCTTTTTATGTCAAGCTCATACAGACTTACTGCACAGAGTAGCCCGTGACCAAGAGAGAACCTCGTGAGGCACACACACAGTGCTATAAGTGATCTCAGCTGTTACATAATCATTATTTATAAAACATGGGGCAAGAGCGAGAGTCCACTGGATGAGAGAGCCTGACCAGAGACCACAGGGGTGAGAGAGCCAGACCATGCTATCTTGGCTAATTTGCTCTTTCCGTACAGCATGGCAACCCATTCTAGTAGTCTTGCTTGGAGAATCCCACGGACAGAGGAGCCTGGTGGGCTATAGTCCACAGGTTCACAAAGAGTTGGACACAACTTAAGCGACAGCATGCACGCACACCATGGTTAGAGGTGACTTTGCAGAAATAGTTGGATTTGACCTTATCCTCAGGAGTTTACAGAATTTGTATTGGTAGAAAGGATGAAGAGAAAAGATCCTTCAGTAAACAGGGTAGTGTGAGCCATAGCAAAAGAACATGAAAGATGGGGCAATGCAAACCGGATTCTTATGACTATAAAAATCCAGCTTATGAAGTGCTGTGTTCGTGGATGTAGAGAGAGAGGATGCTAGCCAGGTATCTTAGAGCCAGGCTTTGGGGTGTCAGCAAGTACTGGGGAGTCCAAGAGGTGAAGAGAGTATGTGAAATGTTTTCATTAGACTGATTTGACAGTCGTTAGCATGGAAGGGCAGAGAAGGCAATGGTGACCCACTCCAGTACTCTTGCCTGGAAAATCCCCGTGGGCGGAGGAGCCTGGTAGGCTGCAGTCCATGGGGTCGCTAAGAGTCGGACACAACTGAGCAACTTCACTTTCACTTTTCATTTTCATGCATTGGAGAAGGACATGGCAACCTGCTCCAGTGTTCTTGCCTGGAGAATCCCAGGGACAGGGGAGCCTGGTGGGCTGCCGTCTATGGGGTTGCACAGAGTCAGACACAATTGAAGCAACTTAGCAGCAGCAGCATGGAAGGGAGAGGAGTAGCAAGAAAAAAAGGGGTTCATGATCCTAACTTTCATTTATGGAGCCTGGTTTATGTTAGACATTGTGCTTTATGTGTGTTATTTTTCATAGTTACCCTACTCCTTATAAGATGGCTGTACCAGCTCTATTTTATTTACCCAGGTTAATAAGTGACACGTTAGGATTCAATCCCAAGATATCTAACTCCCAAAAACAGCTGCTTCCAAGGCGTGTGTTTTAGGGGCTGTATGGGGTGGCCAGGGTGGAAGGGAAACATGTATGAGAAAGATGGAATACAGATAAAATCAGCAGAACTTGGAGACTGGATGTGAGGGACAGGAAGTAAAATTTAAAGTTATCATGTTTGAGGGATAAGAAAATGATGATGAGATTAATATAGAGAAGGAAAGGGGATAGTCTTAGAAGGCAGCAAAAAGATATGTATAGCATTAAATAAGCTTTAGAGGGTGCCAGACAATTTCAGTGGAAATGCCCAGTGGCTGAGATGTTGAGCATGAGCTCCAGCTTTCCTTTCCTCCACTAGAATGAATATTGCAGCACTGGCAATATGTGGAAAATGAACATACCTGTGGAAATCCAGCCTCAATCTAAGGATCACAAGATCTCTTCCTTCCCAAGGTTTCTTTCAAGTCTGATTAAAAATGTGAAGCACACTAAAAAATTGTATATGATTTTGAAGAACTGAGACACTGTGGTTCAACAGAGCAGACATTTTTTTTTTCCTACCAACCAAGACTTTCCTTCCTTCTCATGCCAATTTTTACTCAAATACCATTTTTCCTCTAGCAACTTAAAGTGTGAAAACATATTCTTTCCTCTGCTCACACCCTGTCCACAGCACATCCTGTAAAATTCCATCCTTCAGCAGTTAACTTATAGCTTTAGCATGATTATAGTTCTTAAAATGAAAGTTTGGGGACTCAAGGAAAATAGTGGGTTCCTAACATAAATAGATTGTGAGGCCAAATAATTCAGAAACTATTCAAGTTCCATAATTTTGCCTTTCTTAAAGGAGTCTTTGGAGAGCTATTGCTGTTTTTTTATTTGTTGTTTCCATTTAATAATATGAAGTTTGTTCAATGATCATTTCCCCTAGGATTGCAAATGAAGGCAAGCTATACTTGGCTGTCCAAGAAAGATCACAAAGCCTAATCTTTCAGGGTACTCTGGAAAAATGAACCATTTTAAAATCAGGCTCTGCACTGTTGTGATAAATTGTAATACTGAATTCAGTTGTATGCCTCAGTCTGGAAGAAATAATTCTTTAAACCCTCAATAAACGTTTATGTCTGAGTATGATCCAAAAGTAGATAAGGTGGCATTGTTCCGTAGCTAAAAGTTAGATGGCAAAATGTCCTGTAGCAAAGCCATTTCTATATGGATCCCATAACCTCAGGGGAAAAAGTTCAGTGAATGAAATTATTATGAATATCCCATATTCTGTAAAAACCTATAATAATGAAGGGAGTAAGAATAAAACTTGTGATTTTAGTGCTGCTGCTGCTAAGTCGCTTCAGTCATGTCTGACTCTGTGCGACCACATAGACAGCAGCCCACCAGGCTCCCCTGCCCCTGGGATTCTCCAGGCAAGAACACTGGAGTGGGCTGCCATTTCCTTCTCCAAGGCATGAAAGTGAAAAGTGAAAGTAAAGTCGCTCAGTCGTGTCCGACTCTTAGCGACCCCATGGACTGCAGCCCACCAGGCTCCTCCATCCATGGGATTTTCCAGGCAAGAGTACTGGATTTTAGTGCAGGTGGATTCAGTTAGGAGGAAAATGTTCTTCAGATCCAGAAATTACATAGGCATAATAGGTATATTTTGAGTGAAATATAAGAGGGATAACCTTTTACTAATAGCAATGAGTATAAATAACTAAAAAGATAACCAGAAGAGGAAGACAACAGAAAACACCTCACCCGACATGGAAGTCCACTGTAGTAGAGCAGCTGATACAGTGTGACTTGTTTCAAGCTGGGACTGATCCCTTGGAGATGGGTTTCTCTTCTGTGGGACTTTGGCATTGCTCCATCTCTCCCTTGTCCATTTCCAAATGTAAAGGATGTCTGAGATAATGTCCCATGGAGATGTTTGCTTGAGCAGGCTGTACCAGGTCCCTGAGAAAGAATCGCAGGTGTGCAACCTCCCTCAGGCTTTAAAACACCAGAAAATACTAAGCAGCCTTTCCAAAGGACAGCTGTACTCTATACCTAGAATCCCAGATGCAATTCATTAAAGAAATACTGAGTTCAAAACCAATAAATAATGTGGATGATTCAGGGACATTGTTTTGTCTTGTTACATTAAAAGTAACACTAAATCATACAGAATAATCAGAGGGTGGGGAAGATGAAAATGTCTGACAAGTAATAGTAATGACTGACTGAACTGTTGTCTTGATGAAACACTATGCAGCTATTGAAGATGTTAATTATGAAAATGAAACATTAAAGACATTATGATTTAACCGTCATTGATAAGAACACAAATGTTGATTATAGTTGTGGAAAAATATTTTTTGCATGAAGGCTAAAAGGGAGTAAAACACAGGAAAATTATGTGTGGGTGGTTGCATGGTGATTGCAGCCATGAAATTAAAAGACGCTTACTCCTTGGAAGGAAATTTATGACCAACCTAGATAGCATATTCAAAAGCAGAGACATTACTTTGCCAACAAAGGTCCATCTAGTCAAGGCTATGGTTTTTCCAGTAGTCATGTATGGATGTGAGAGTTGGACTGTGAAGAAAGCTGAGCACCAAAGAATTGATACTTTTGAACTGTGGTGTTGGAGAAGACTCTTGAGAGTCCCTTGGACTGCAAGGAGATCCAACCAGTCCATCCTAAAGGAGATCAGTCCTGGGTGTTCATTGGAAGTACTGATGCTAAAGCTGAAACTCCAAATCTTTGGCCACCTCATGCACAGCGTTGACTCATTGGAAAAGACTCTGATGCTGGGAGGAATTGGGGGGAGGAGAAGGGGACGACAGAGGATGAGATGGCTGGATGGCATCACCGACTCGATGGACATGAGTTTGAGTAGACTCCGGGAGTTGGTGATGGACAGGGAGGCCTGGCATCCTGCAATTTATGGGGTCGCAAGGAGTTGGACATGACTGAGCGACTGAACTGAACTGAACTGAACTGATGATGTATTTATTTAACTTTCAGACCAATTTTAATATTGTATATAAATTTTGAAATAATTCCTGAATATCAAGTGTATTATATTCTGCTTATATGTCTAACACAAAAATAGAAAGCCCTCAGAATGGGAGAAAATAATAGCATGCTAAACAACTGACAAAGAATTACTCTCCAAAATATACAAGCAGCCCATGCAGCTCAATGCCAGAAAAATGAACAACCTAATCAAAGAGTGGGAAAAAGACCTAAACAGACATTTCCCCAAAGAAGACATATAGATGGCTAATAAGCACATGAAAAGATGCTCAACATCATTCATTATTAGAGAAATGCAAATAAAAACCACAATGAGGTATCATCTCATGTCACTCAGAATGACCATCATCAAAGTCTACAAACAACAAATGCTGGAGAGGTGTGGAGAAAAGGGAACCCTCTTACACTGTTGGTGGGAATGCAATTAGGTACAGCCATTGTGGAGAACAGTGTGGAGATTCCTTAAAAAACTGGGAATAGAACTGCCATACAACCCAGCATCCCACTGCTGGGCATACATCCTGAGGAAACAAGAGTTGAAAGAGATGCATGTACTCCAATGTTCATTGCAGCACTGTTTACAATAACCAGGACATGGAAGCAATCTAGATCTCCATCACCAGATGAATGGATAAGGAAGTTGTGGTACATTTACAAAATGGAATATTACTCAACTATAAAAATGAACACATTTGAGTCAGTTCTAATGAGGTAGATGAACCTGAAGCCTATTATATAGAGTGAAGTAAGTGAGAAAGAGAAAGACAAATACTGTGTGTTAATGCATATATTGAAAGATCTCCGGGAGTTGGTGATGGATAGGGAAGTCTGGCATGCTGCAGTTCATGGGGTCTCCAAGAGTCAGACATGACTGAGCAACTGAATTGAATGCATATGTATGGAATTTAGAAGGATGGTACTGATGATCCTACATGCAGTGTGCCAAGGAGACATAGATGTAAAGAACAGACTTTTGGACTCAGTGGGAGAAGGTGAGGGTGGGATGATTTGAGAGAATAGCATTGAAACATGTATATAAAAAATACATGCCCCAGTGCAAGTTTGATGCATGAAAAAGAGCACCCAAAGCCAGTGCTCTAGGACAACCCAGAAGAATAGGGTGAGGAGGGAGGAGGGGGGGAAGTTCAAGATAGGGGGGACACATGTATACCTGTGGCCGATTCATGTTGATGTATGGCAAAAACCATCACAATATGGAAATTATCCTCCAATTAAAATAAATAAATAAAAATTTTTAAATAAACTAAAATTTGAAATTAAGCAGTCCTAATTAAAGAGGTACAAGAGCATAATATTTGGCTGGTTCAAAGTCTAACTTTGCACCAATATTAGTTGTGTAACTTTGGATAAGTTAACATTTCTGCCCCTCAATTCTATCTTCCACAAAATGGAAATACTAACCTCTCATGACTATTGTCAAAATTGAAATAGATAATTCACAAACAGTCTTAGCAGAGTACTTGACACATAGGAAATGGCAAATATTGTTGTGAATACACAAAATATAAAGCACATTTGTATACATGTATATATATTATCGGAGAAGGCAATGGCACCCCACCGCACCCCACAGAGGAGCCTGGTAGGCTGCAGTCCATGCTAAGGGTCAGACACGACTGAATGACTTCACTTTCACTTTTCACTTTCATGCATTGGAGAAGGAAATGGCAACCCACTCCAGTGTTCTTGCCTGGAGAATCCCAGGGACGGGGGAGCCTGGTGGGCTGCCGTCTATGGGGTTGCACAGAGTCAGACATGACTGAAGCGACTTAGCAGCAGCAGCATATATATTATATATATGTTTATGTGTGTAAAGGCACCTAGCACATGCCTGCCACATACATTTAGTATGAGGGAACAATAATATGATACATATATAGCTACATTTATGAGCACATACTATGTGTCAAGAATTCTGCTAAGAATCTTTTTTTAATGGATTTCATAAAAATAAAGAAATTCATTTGAATTTTAGCATCCACAGGGTTTGAATGGTACACAACAAAGTTTCCTTTCCCATCCCTGTCCCCCAGTTAACCAGATCCCCCTCCCGCTCTTAACTCTTAGAAATTTCTTGTGTATCCTTTTAGAAACTGTTTTTTTACACTTAATTCATCTTAGCAAATGTCCCAGAGCAGCCCCCTCCCTCTTTAATGCCTGCATAGTATGCAGTCTTTTGGATGTGGACATGTGGATATACAATGCTGCAATGATTACCTACTCATTAAGTAAATACAGCATTGCATATATATGCCAGTATCTAGTATATTTCCCTTCCCTTCTTTCTCTTATTTTGTCCTGGACTTCTTTAGTTGCTAAGTCATGTCCAGCTCTTTTGTGACCCAATGGACTGTAGTCAGCCAGGCTCCTCTGTCCATGGGATTCCCCAGGCAAGAATAGTTGGAGTGGGTTGCCATTTCCTTCTCCAATTGGCCTGGCCTACTGGATTTATTTCTATTGACAATTCTGGGCCAATGCTTTAAAATTTTCCTAGATGTTTAATTGCTCTTCATAGATTTTTCCAACTTATATTTCTAATATCAATGTACAAGAGTGAAATTTTAAATTTCTAAGAAAAAGCCTTTGAGCTAGTTGTGAATATTCCAATCATCTTTGACAAATACATATAGGTCAAAGATTTCTTGAAATACATACATAAGCTAAAAAATGTATCCAAAATGTTACAAGAAATATGAAAGTTCACTTCTCATACAATGGATGTACAGGCATACCAGGAAGAGCCTGGTCTCTTTGGTAAAGATTTCTTCCTTTCAAAGAAAATCAAGACCAACCAATTTCTTGGGTTTTCAAAAAAAAATTAATTCTTCAATTATTACTATTTCAATGGTTCAAATATTAAATTGTATTGTCCTGTATATATATTGAAGTCTCAAGCAGTTGAGATGATTGAAAAACAAAAATAACATAACAACATATCTTGAGCCTGAAAGACTCAATTTCAAATAGAGTTGAAGGACTTCCCTGGTGGTCCAGTGGTTGGGAATCTGTCTGCAAATACAGGGGACACTGGTTTAATCCCTGATCCGGGAAGATTCTGCACACCGCAGAACAACTAAGCCTGTATACCACAACTACTGAACCAGTCCTCTAGGGTCTGGGAGCTGCAACTCCTGAAGACCACATACATTGGAACCTGTGCTCTGAAACAGGAGAGGCTGCTATAAGGAGAGGCTTGTGCACATCAACTTGAGAGTAGCCCTAACTGGTGGCAACTAGATAAAGCCCACGCACAGCAGCAAAGATCCAACCCAGCTAAAAATTAAATAAGTAAAAAAAAAAATGTTTTTTTTTTTAAATTTTAGATAGAGTTGAAATTTTTTGAAGCTGTAAATATTGTTTAAAAACGTTTTCCATCCATTTTGGTAAATATCAGAGAATAAATTATTTTGCTGTATGGTGACCCTTTTGGTTGTGTTCATAGATCTTACACGTGCAAAGAAGCAGTACATCTGCTAAGAATCTTAAGCACATATATTATGCATTGTATGTGGCACGTTACATATTCTATATTATAGCATCTCATTCATACAAATATTCTGATGATGGGGAATTATTATCTGCATTCTACAGGGAAGGAAATGGAGGCTCAAAAAGCTTAAATAACTTCCCCGAGATCACAGAACCACTAAATGGCATAGCTAGGCAAGAACAAGGTTGGCTGATACCAAAAACAAACTCTTCCCTGCTGGCCAACCTGCTTTCAATAAATGAGAAATAAAATACATTTATCCTTGTATATGCTTCACTGGTCTGGTGACAGTAAAATGGAGTCTCCAGTTTTCCCTTCAATTACCTGTGAGGGTAGAGCCTGTTGTGAAGACTTCGACTTCTCTTGTTGCTAAGGACCTTGGTCCTCCTGACCTCAACTACACCCAGAAAAATCATGGGCTACTCTAATTTGAGAACTGAGGATGAGGAGTGTGAGGTCATCCCAAACTGGTGTTAAGGGAAAATAATTCCACATTAGCGAGCTATCCAAAGAAAGCCTTCCTCTGCAGATACGTCATTTTAACTATTGACACTGCTAAAGAAGGTTTTTTGGTGGGGAGGGAAGCAAAGTGGTTTAGTTTTTACTTTTGGAATTCCTTTAAGTTTTTAACGTGCTCCTATGAAATTTGGATTCCTAAGAGAAGGATTTAACAGGCAGTATTCCAAGACTCTTTCCCTCCCTAGAACTTGTTCTGAGGCCCCAATTAACACCTTCTGGAATGAGTGTCCCCAGTAGCCAGCTCCGGGGATGCTGATCTAGTGGGAAAAGCCACTGGCTGTCATCAGCCCTCCAGGTACTCAGTGTGACCTTAGGCAACTGCTACAAGCCTCGGTTCTCTCCTATAAAATTAGGAGAGGTGTCTAAAATGCTATGGGTGGTACAGAATGTCTTTCTGTGTCAACTTCTGGAAAAATCAACCCACACGATTACTTCACACCAAAGTGGCTCTTAATTCCATCTTTCCACGTGGTTGAGAACTGGTTGATTCAAAAACAAGTGTTAAAAAGATTGAAGCCCATGTTGTTTGTTCTCAGCATAATACAGGAGGAATGTAAGAATTATAAAGCTAATAACTGAAAACTTAGCAACCTAACAGGGCTCAGGAAAAATATTCTTCTACCAGGCAACACACCGATGACATGCTCAGAAAGCAATCCC
The DNA here is from genome assembly GCF_000754665.1 of Bison bison bison. Lineage (NCBI taxonomy): Eukaryota > Metazoa > Chordata > Mammalia > Artiodactyla > Bovidae > Bison > Bison bison. Next base: position 5,451,606 of record NW_011494934.1, on the reverse strand, counting down.
AAGTGTTTTTATAATGGAATTTCTCTCTTTGCCTACCCGGCCCTACCACCCACCACTCTCCAGTACCCCCTCCCTCCAGCCAAGCCAATGTCCCACTTAAACAAAGCTCACTGCACCTAAAGTGCTTCCTCTTCCTCCCTTCACCTTCACAGAATGCTCTGTTCTTTTGCCCCAAACAGGGCCTCTCACCTGTCTTGTGACACCATCCTTGATTTAGGAGATTCTGAGGTTCTTGAGAATCTCTGTCCTCTTCTACTTCCAGTTCCTCACATGATTTTAGGCATGTTGTACATGCCTAATGATACACCAGCTCATTGTGTTCTCTCCGATCTCTGACGCCTTTTCTACTTTTGCAAGCATGCAGATTAACATTTAAAACTATAACCAGTCACATATTATCAGTTTTCCCATATTTTTCATGGCTGTTCATGGGTTTTCATGGTTGTTTTCTCAAGTAGGTTGTAAAAGACTTATTCCTGCAAGTCATAATACTAAGGAAAGTGTTAGGCAGGGAGAAGTGTTAGATGGGCTTCCCTGGTGGCTCAGATGGTAAAGAATATTCCTGCAATGTGGGAGAGCCGGGTTGTATCCCCGGGTTGGGAAGATCCCCTGGAGAAGGGAATAGCTATCCGCTTTAGTGTTCTTGCCTGGAGAATTTCATAGACAGAGAAACCTGGTGGGCTGCAGTCCATGGGTTGGCAAGTCGTAATACTAAGCAAAGTGTTAGGCAAGTAGAAAGTATTCCTTAAATATTTGGGGATTGTATTTGATTGTAGTCTTATTTTAAGAGCAATTATAATATTAATAATATTGCTAGACTGTGATTAGCACCTGACATATATTATTTTCTTTATCTCTGATATATAACTTTGACATAAGTAACATCATCCCTGCTTGACCCTAAAAGTCATTAAAATTATAGGACTTCTTGAAATATTTATTAGCTGACAGTTGGTTTTATTATATAGATGAATAGGTGAAGTGAAAGTCACGTTGTCCTGTCCGACTCTTTGCGACCCCGTGGACTATACACTCTGAATTCTCCAGGCCAGAATACTGGACTGGGTAGCCTTTCCCTTCTCCAGGGGATCTTCCCAACCCAGGGGTTGAACCCAGGTCTCCATCATTGCGGGCAGTTTCTTTACCAGCTGAGCCGCCAGGGAAGCCCAAGAATACCGGAGTGGGTAGCCTATCTGCTTCTCCAGCAGATCTTCCCAATCCAAGAATCAAACCAGGGTCTCCTGCATTGCAGGCAGATTCTTTACCAGCTGAGCTATCAGGGAAGCCCTATTATATAGGTAAATCTACTAAATAGTTGTATTCAAAATTTTCAAAATTGTAATTCTTTTAAAAATAAAAGTAAAGCAAAATTGAAAATATTCATGGTTAAGTGAACATTACATATAAAGTAATAATTTGTTATGATATATATTTCAATGTCTAAAATTATTTTATAGTATCTTTTGAGGAATTTTATTTTTATAATGATCTTATTATTTTTATATTTTTTTCATAACATTTCCTGAAATCTTCAAAATTGCATTTTACAAGTAGACTTAAAATTGCAACACTTTCAATGGAATTTTCTCCATGAGGCATACTTTTTATTTAGAACAATGCTTTCTAAAGGTTTTGATGTATGCAGAAAAATACCTGCTAAAGAAAGCCTATCCTCATTTTCTTTTTCTTTTCTTTTTTGTTTAGGAACAGATCAATTTTTCAGCACAAGTAATTTCATTCACAACTGTCTATTCAGATAATTTTCCTTTTAAGGAAAGTTCTTAAAATAAGTTGATCTATTATCTCTTAAATACTTTTCCAAACACAGACCCTGCAAAAAATTATATATAGTCATTCTCACCCCACTTCAGTTCCAATATATAGTTAAGTATTTGTTCAATTAAAATAGAAGTTCCACCAAAAGATTCTTCCCTTGAGTCAAGATATTTCAAAATATTGCATTGGCCAAAAAGTTCATTTGCTTTCTTTTTCTTTTACCAATCCAATACAGTTACATAATTTATCAACTAAATCTCTTTTCAACTTTACTGGAGTATAACTGACATATGAGATTGTAATATGCTTGAAGTGTACCTTGTAGTAATTTGCTATACACACACATTATGAAAGAACTCCCCTCATCTAGCTAATTAGCATGTCCATCACATCACATACTTATCTTTTTGTGTTTGTGAACATTTGAGCTTTACTCCCTTAGCAAATTTTGATTATACAGCACAGTGTTATCAAATATACTCACCATATTTTATATGAGATACTCAGACCTTATTCAACTTATAGCTGAAAGTTATAGAGCCCTTTTTACCAACTTTTCCCTATTTCCTGACTCCCCAAGCCTTCACAACCATTTTTCTATTGTTTCTATCAGTTTGACTTTTACTTTTGTTTCCACATACAAGTGTACCATGCATTATTTGTCTTTCTCTGCTTGGCTTATTTCACTTAGCATAATATCCTCATCCATATTGTTGCAAAGGGAAGAATTTTCTTTGTCATGGCTGAAATATCACATCTTTATCCATTTACCCATCAGTTATTTGTTGTTAATAAGGTTGCAATAAACATGGAGGTGCAAATATTTCTTCAATTTCTTTAATATCCTGCTTTTATTGCCATTTGGAAATATACCCAGAAGTAGAATTATGGGATTATATGGTAGTTCTATTTCTAATTTTTTGAAGAATCACCATACTGCTTTTCCATAGTAACTGCACCAATCTACATTCCTACCAATAGTCCTTGAGAGTCCCTTGGACTGCAAGGAAATCAAACCAGTCAATCTTAAAGGAAATCAACTCTGAATATTCATAGAAAGGACTGATGCTAAAGCTGAAACTCCAATACTCTGGGCACCTGATGTAAAGAGCTGACTTCTTGGAAAAGACCCTGATGCTGGGGAAAATTGGAGGCAAAAGGAAAAGGGGGCAGCAGAGGACAAGATGCTTAGATAGCATCACTGACTCAATGGACATGAATTTGAGCAAACTTCAAGAGACAGTGAAGGACAGAGGAGCCTGAGGTGCTGCAATCCATGGGATCTCAAAGAATTGGACACAACTTAGTGACTGAACAACAGAAAGAACAACAACAATGAACAACAACCGACTGTGCCAAGGGTTTCCTTTTCTCCACAGCTTCCCCAATACTTGATACTGCTTGGCTTTTTGAGGAGAGACATTCCAACAGGTAGAACTTCCCTGATGGCTCAGTGGTAAAAAACTTGTCAATGCAGGAGACATGGGTTCGATCCCTGGGTCAGGAAGATCCCCTGGAGAAAAAAATGGCAACCCACTTCAGTATTCTTGCCTGGGAAACCCCATGGACGGTAGAGCCTGGTGGGCTGCAGTCCACGGGGATCACAAAAGAGTAGGACATAATGACTAAACAACAGTTCCAACAGGCGTGAAGTTCTAGCTCATTCCAGCTTTGATTTGCATTTCCCTGATGAGAAGCAATGTTGATTATTTTTAGATAATTGTCTCTTCATCCAGGCAATAAAGTTCTAAAAGGCATGGATTTCTATTTAAATTTTTCTTTCTAATTGCTACTTTATCATCTCTTTTCATTTCAATTAAATAATTAAATCACCCCTTTTCTAAAAAAGTGGCTTCCCTTGTGGCTCAGCTGGTAAAGAATTCACCTGCAATGCAGGAAATCTGGGTTTGATTTCCACTCCAGTATTCTGGCCTGGAGAATTCCCAGTCCATGGGGTCACAAAGAGTTGGAGATGACTGAGTGACTTTCACTTTCTAAAAAGTAGAATTTTTTATTAAAAAGTTTTCAACTTGGGGATTTCTGTAGTTAGGGGAAAAGTTATATCTTGGAGCAAAAGCTTATCACCAACAGACAGTGTCTGTAGCAAGCTGTTATAGAATTGGCCTTTGTGGGTTTTATTAGTCAATCTGTTTTCTGTATGTGATTAACTTTTAACTGTTTTCCAAACATTAAGGACTTTATAAGATCCTGGAAGTGCAAATACACAGTGATTGAAAGTGTTATTATAAGGCATAAAATTACAAGAGAAATAAAAATATAAAAAATAAACATTAAAGTGTAGAAAAATGACAAAAATATTGTACAGACATACAGGATGTGTTGTTTAACAATGGAAATATTTATGAAGAATAAAGAAGAACATCTGCATGCAAGAGTTGGGTTGTGCCTGTCCAGTGACTTTAAACCAGGTAAACTAAACATGAGTTCCATGAGGACAGAGACCATGTCTGACTCTCCAGTTTTATCTACCATGTCTGGCACATGTGCTGCAAATGTTTGCTGGATAAGTTAATTAGTCAACCAAAGACAAGGAAATGTACTTGGTCAAATAAAGACATTTTATTTTTTAAATGTATATTTAGAGAATCAGTATCAATGTTTCTTAAAGACTGAAGGGAAAGCTCAAAGGCTGAGCCTGGTGGAAGCGCTACCACCCACAGATTATTACTACCACCCTAGAACTGGCCATTGTGGACTTTATTAGAATAATTAATTTAGTGGGTTCATGACCCTTTAAAGTCATCAGAAGAGAGTGTGTGACAGGGTGGTGTTACTTCTAAGGAGCATTCTGCTTCAGTGGTGTTGCAAAGTAGGAAAATCATGATTTTTTTAAAGATTCCTGAAAAAAAATTGCCAACCAGAGTGATGGAACTTCACTGGTTTACGAATAAGCCAAGAAAATGCATCTACCTGTCTTCATAAGTCCTCATCCCAGGAAGAGAATGAAATCTTAATCTTGCAGACTAGTGACATCTCAACATCTTCCACTACAAGAGACACTTTCCTGTGACTCCATCTCTTTCGAATAACGTCTCAGTCATTCAAATTCCCACACCCCCCTTCAAGATGGATCTGGGTTAAAGCAAAGGGATAGGAGGCTCACATGCCTTCGTTGTGGAGGAAGGGCAGTAGCTCTCGTCTTGTCCGTCTAGTGGGACCTCTCTCCATGGTGCTGTCCCCAGACAGCCTGGCATCGGCTCCCGGCTGGCCTTCAGGGAGCTGTGTTCTCTTGTAGGCCTACTGTAGCTCTCGCCTGCAGTTCTGTCTCTTGTAAGGTCTGCCTCTGATTTCTACTCTATTCTATCCTTCCTTAATAAGTCTGCCTTTCTCCAGTCCTGGAGAAACAACCAATCTCCTATGATAAGCCCTTCTGGCAAGTTCACCAAACTTTTAAGTATATTCTGCTTCCTCGGGAGAGTATGTCAGAATTTCTGGGTCCCCTCCATGAGGCCAGAATGCAAGATCAGCTTGAGAACTCCCAGTTAGACTTGTTTATCTAGACCTTTTTGTCTGCTTATTGCTACTCTAATGGGAACCATACTATCCCTCTGTCACGTTCTTTTGAGACAAAACACTCAGGCAGATTCTTTCTAGGGTCCCAAAATAGGAGTAACTTAATATTCGTCTGGTGGTTCAGTGATAAAGAATCTGTCTGCCAATGCAGGAGACATGGGTTCAATCCCTGGGTCAGGAAGATCCCCAGGAGAAGGAAATGGCAACCCATTCCAGTATTCTTACCTAGGAAATCCCATGGACAGAGGAGTCTAGCCGGCTACAGTCCATGGGGGTCACAGAAGAAGTCAGACATGATTTAGCAACTAAACAACAATAGATATTCTCTGCTTTAGGTTTTTCTCTTAAACTAAACAACACAATGTGTTCCCTAAGATCTGGGGCTGGAGTCAGAAATCTTGTCACTTACCTGATATACATTTGCCCCTTTCCACAATCACTAGGAGAAACTGTTCGCTCTTCCTTTCTGGGTGAAACTCTGTCTATATCTTACCCTACTTCTTTTGGAGAAAGGACTGCTTGTCTCAGTCTTAATGGCAAAAAGTTATCCTTTCTTTGCAATGAGAATATTTTTTTTAATTTTTTAATTGAAGGATAATTGCTTTACAGAATTTCATGGTTTTCTGTCACACATCAACAAGAATCAGCCATAGGTACACCCGTGTCCCCTCCCTCCCAGATCTCCCTCCCATCTCCCTCCCCACCCAACCTGTTGCAGAGCCCCTGTCTGAGTTTCCTGAGTCACACAACAAATTCCTATCGGCTATATATCTTACACATGGTATTGTAAATATCTATGTTACTTTCTCCATACATCTCCCCTTCTCCCTCCTCTCCTCCCCCCATGTCCATAGGTCTATTTTCTATGTCTGTTTCTCCATTGCTGCCCTGAAAATAAATTAATTGGTGCTATCTCTTCAGATTTCATATATATGTGTCAGTACATGATGTTTATGTTTCTCTTTCTGACTTACTTCACTCTGTATAATAGGCTCTAGTTTTGTCCACCTCGTTAGAACAGATTCAAATGCATTCCTTTGTATGGCTGAGTAGTATTCCATTGTATACATGTACCACAGCTTCTTTATCCATTCATCTGTTGATGAACATCTAGGTTGCTTCCAGGTTCCAGCTATTTCAAATAGTGCTGCAGTGAACAACAGGGTACATGTCTCTTTTTCAGTTTTGATTTCCTCAGGGTGTATGCCTAGGAGTTGGAATCCCGGGTCATATGGTGGTTTTATTCTTAGCTTTTTAAGGAGTCTCCATACCATCTTCCGTAGTGGCTGTATCGGTTTACATTCCCACCAGCAATGCAAGAGGGTTCCCTTTTCTCCACACCCTCTCCAGCATTTATTGTTTGTAGACATTTCGATGATGGCCATTCTGACTGGCATGAGGTGGTACCTCATTGTGGTTTTGATTTGTATTTCTCTAATAATGAGTGATGTTGAACATCTTTTCATGTGCTTATTAGCCATCTTTGGAGAAAGTGTGTCTTTGGAGAAATGTCTCTTCAGGTCCCTTTCCCACTTTTTGATTGGGTTGTTTGCTTTTCTGATGTTGAGTTGTATGAGCTGCTTGTATATTTTGGAAATACAATGAGGAAATGTTTTGATCTGAAATCAGCCAATTAAAGATAAGAATTGAAAGAGACACGTGTACCCCAAATGTTCATCGCAGCACTGTTTCTAATAGCCAGGACATGGAAGCAACCTAGATGTCCATCGGCAGATGAATGGATAAGAAAGCTGTGGTACATATACACAATGGAATATTACTCAGCCATTTAAAAGAATACATTTGAATCAGTTCTAATGAGGTGGATGAAACTGGAGCCTATTATACAGAGTGAAGAAAGTCAGAAAGAAAAACACCAATACTAATTAGTATACTAATGCATATATATGGAATTTAGAAAGATGGTAACAATGACCCTATATGTGAGACAGCAAAAGAGACTCAGATGAATAGCATAATAGATAATATACATTGAAACATGTATATTATCATATGTGAAACAGATTGCCAGTCCAGGTTTGATGCATGAGATGAGGTGCTTGGGGCTGGTGCACTGGGATGACCCTGAGGGATGGGATGGGGAGGGAGGTGGGAGGAGGGGTTCAAGATGGGGGACACATGTACACCTGTGGCAGATTCATGTCAATGTATGGCAAAACCCACTATAATATTGTAAAGTAATTAGCCTCGAATTAAAATAAATAAATTTTTTAAAAAGATAAATAAAGGGTTAATATCCAAAATATACAAAAAACTCATACAATGCATTTTTTTTTAAATAGACTAAAAATGTGCGGAGACCCTAAATAAACATTTTCCAAAGAAGATATACAGATGGCCAGCAGGCACATGAAAAGATGCTTAGCATCACTAACCACCAGGAAAATGCAAATCAAAACCACAATGACATACCACTCTCATCTCTCAAAGTGGCCATTTTAAGAAGACACCAAAATACAAGTGCTGGTAAGGATGTAGTGAAAATAGGAACCCTCATGGACTGTAGTAGGAATGTAAATTGGCACAACCACTATGGAAAACAGTATTCAGGTTCTCCAAAAACTTAAAAATAAAACTAACATATTATCCAGCAAGTCCATCTCTGGGTAATTTTCCAAAATAAAACAAAAACACTAATTGAAATAGATACATGCACCCCTATGTTCATTAGCATTATTTATAATAGCAAAGGCGTGGAAACAATCTAAGTAACCATCAAAAGATGAATGGATAAAGGAGATGTGGTAAGGAGATGAATGGATAAAGGAGATGTGGTAAGGAGATGAATGGATAAAGGAGATGTGGTAAGGAGATGAAATGGATAAAGGAGATGTGGTAAGGAGATGAATGGATAAAGGAGATGTGGTAAGGAGATGAATGGATAAAGGAGATGTGGTAAGGAGATGAATGGATAAAGGAGATGTGGTAAGGAGATGAATGGATAAAGGAGATGTGGTAAGGAGATGAATGGATAAAGGAGATCTTTCCCAGCATAAGGAATATATTCAATAATAATTTAATGTCTTTGAATGGTGATAAAAGTGGTCAAAATGTCCAGACTCCTGGTTATACAGTAAATAAATACTAGGAGTGTAATGTATAAAATTTATATAATTAACACTGTTTTATATATTGAGGTTGTTAAGAGAGTAAATCCTGAGTTCTCATCACAAGAGAAACATTTTTCTTTTATTTTTAATTTATATGAGATTATGGATGTTCACTAAACTTATTGTGATAATCAATTCATGATGCATGTAAATCAAATCATTATGTTGTACACCTTAAACTTTTACAGTGCTGTATGTCAAGTATATCTCAATAAAGCTTCAAGGGAAAAAATCTAGTTTATATAGTTCTTATGAAGACTGAACAAATTATGGACAAAATTTTAAAGCAGAGTTCTCAGAGATATTAAGCATTCAATACATAAATGTTAATGACTCTAATCATTAACAATATTAACAAATAAAATCATTACATATAACAAAATATTAACAACTATAAAAAGATCTTCATAAAGAAATTTTTAAATTACTTGAAACTAGGAATTACAAAAGACATACATTTATTAATTATCTGAAAATATTATCCCCACTTTTCCAGTTTTAGAAGTCAAGAAAAAAATCAGTCCTACTTGACACAAAAACTATCTTTAGAAGAAAGCTTCCTATAGCCAGGAGGAGATTATCTGTGAGAAACATATAGTAGATATATGAACTATTTATAAGTACCATAAAACCTTAGATTATATTAGATTGTATGTTACCAGAAGTAATATATAATCTAAGTCAATGGACATGAATTTGAACAAACTCCAGGAGATAATGAAGGACAGGGAAGCCTGGCAAGCTGGAGTCCATGGGGTCACAAAGAGTCAGACATGAGCTAGTGAACAAATAATAATATAATCTAAATAGTATTCAATTGCTGAATGCGACATTGCAAAATTAGGAATTTGGCTATCTTTTATTACAATTAGCCTGTATAAATGTTTTCAGTTGTGTCCTAGATAAGCTCTATTTAGCTAAACATAAAGAAATGAAGAAAAGTTCAAAACTTGTGTTGTTATATATGCCAGTTTTAATATTTGGACAGAAAAATATATGTATAGCAATAAACCATCACATTTTGTAACTGTTTACAAATTAAATCATTGGCAGCTAGGGGAAGAATAATAAATTGTACCATTACTGAGAAATAATTTAAAATAACAAAATTCTTAGCCTCTTACAACACAGAAAAAATTAAACCAATAAGGGAAATTATTTAACTCTCAGGAACTGATTATAACCTTTCTATATACAACTTGAAAACTATTGATTTCACCTTTACATTTCTAAGTAAAAGTTTTTCATGTTTCTGTTTTATTTTCATTGTGTGTATTAGACTAAGGTGTATGATGTGTGTATATAAGATGTAGTTTCTAATAAAAATAGTCTTTTATTATTTTAAACAATCTCTCTCTCTTTGGCATGCCGAAAGAGTAACCTTCACTGGAAGTGGAAGTTGCTCAGCTGTGTCCAGCTCTTCATGACCCCATGGACTGTAGCCTGCCAGGCTATCAAATAAGGCCTATTTCACATCTAATCTATAAAGAGCTGGGCTAGAGGATGGAAGCGTTAAGATGATTAAGACACAGTATTATTACCCAGTTATGGAAATATGAAATACAATTTTAAAGTATTTTAATATAAAAGAGCTAAAGGTGACATACATGTGAAACTCATCACTGATGAATGCTCTGGTGAACCCCAGTTGGGTGTTCTGATGCAGAGCAGGAGGTACTGGATTATGGAGGAAGGAAGCTGGTCTTTGAGATCCAATGGGTTGGTATTCTTCCCTGTTCTGCAATTTACTCAACATAAGAACTAGGGTAGATCACTTCATGTCTGTGGGTCTGTCTGTTTGTTTACACAATGGAATGATAACATTCATCAGGGGTTATGTAAGGACTATTAGATGTCATCATTAAAGGCTATCACAGTTGAACTGGCATAGATGGTACATCACTTCTCTCCCCAAAGACCCCACACATGTTATATTATCTATCTTCCCTTCCCATGGATACATAGAGCTGTATTTGGTCCTCTGAATCTGCTTATTCTCTTTGAAAGCATTGTGTAGCTCATTTGTTCTAGACGATACTTGTTTCTTGGGAATCGAGAAGAACAGGACAGAGTGCACTATGGAGAATCAGAGGTTGGAGAACCTCTATGCCAGCATTATACAGAACATATTACAATGCTTTTCTATGGTACTTAACCACATAGTAACCACACACATTGCATTGCAGATGGCAGAGTAGAAGGACCTGTACTCATCTCCTGTGAGAACTCCAAAATTGCAACCCACTGCTGGACAACTGTCAACAGGAGAATGTTGGAGCCCACCAAAGAAAGATACCCCACATCCAAGGGCAAAGGAGAAGCCCCAGGAAGATGGTAGGAGAGATGAAATCAGGTTTAGAATCAAACCCCATACCCGCCAGAGACACTGGGAGGGCTCAAACAAACCTTGTGTGCACCAGAACCCAGAGGCCCCACAGAGACTGAGACAGAGCTGTGTTTGTGTGTCTCCCACAGAGGTATGAGTCAGCAGTGGCCTGCCGCAAGGGCAGGGGCTCTGGGTGCAGTAGACCTGAGTATGGCATAAGCCCTCTTGGAGGAAATTGCCATTAACCCCACCATAGAGCCACCAGAACATACACATGACTGGGGAAATGGACTCTTGGAGGGCACAAACAGAATCTTGTGTGTGCCAGGACCCAGGAAAAAGGAGCAGTGACCACACAAGAGACCGGCCCAGACCTGCCATGAGTGTCCAGGAGTCTCTGGTGGAGGCATGGGTCAGCGGTGACCTGCTGCAGGGTCAGGGGCACTGAGTTCAGCAGTACATATATGGGACCTTTTGAAGGAGTTCACCTTTGTCTTCATTACCTCCACTTTCCCTCAAGTCAAACAAAAGGGAGGGGACACAGCCCCACCCATCAACAGAAAATTGGATTAAAGATTTACTGAGCATGCCCTCCCTGTCCACCAGCCAAGACCCAGTCAGTCTCTCCCATCAGGAAGCTTCCAAAAGCCTCTTGCCCTTATCCACCAGAGGGCAGATAGAATGAAAACCACAATCACAGAAAACTAACCAAACTGATCACATGGACCACAGCCTTGTCTAACTCAATGAAACTCTGAGCCATGCCAAGTAGGGACACCCAACACAGACGGGTCACGGTGGAGAGTTCTGACAAAACATGGTCCACTGGAGAAGAGAATGGCAAACCACTTCAGTATTCTTGGCTTGAGAACCCCATGAAGAGTATGAAAAGGCCAAAAGATAGGACACTGAAAGATGAACTCCCCAGGTTGGTAGGTGCCCAAAATGCTACTGGAGATCAGTGGAGAAATAACTCCAGACAGAATGAAGAGATGGAACAAAAGCAAAAACAACACCCTGTCGTGGATGTGACTGGTGATGGAAATAAAGTCCGATGCTGTAAAGAGCAATATTGCAATCCCTGAAATGTTAAGTCCATGAATCAAGATGGAGAAGCTCTATACAGTATTGCCAAATTCAGACTAATTGAAGTAAGTAGGGAAAACCACTAGACCATTCAGGTATAACCTAAATCAAATCCCTTACAATTATACAGTAGAAGTAAAGTGAAGTGAAGTCACTCAGTCGTGTCCGACTCTTTGTGACCGCATGGACTGTAGCCTACCAGGCTCCTCCGTTCATGGAATTTTCCAAGCAAGAATACTGGAGTGGGTTGCCATTTCCTTCTCCAGGAGCTCTTCCCAACCCAGGGATCGAACCCAGGTCTCCTGCATTGTAGACAGACACTTTACTGTCTGAGCCACCAGACGTGACAAATAGATTCAAGGGATTAGATCTGATAGACAGAGTGCCTGAAGAACTATGGATGGAGGTTCATGACATTGTACAGGGGGCAGTGATCAAGACCATCCCCAAGAAAAAGAAATGCAAAGGGGCAAAACGGTTGTCTGAGGAGGCCTTACAAAAAGGCCTGAAGCTGAAAAAAGAAGAGAAGGGAAAGGCAAAGGAGAAAAGGAAAGATATACCCATTTGAATGCAGAGTTCCAAAGAATAGCAAGGAGAGATGAGAAAGGCTTCCTCAGTGGTCAGTGCAAAGAAATACAAGAAAACAATACAGTGGAAAAGACTAGAGATCTGTTCAAGAAAATTAAAGATACCAAGGGAACATTTCATGCAAAGATGGGCACAATAAAGGACAGAAATGGTATGGACCTAACAGAAGCAGAAGATATTAAGAGGTGGCAAGAATACACAGAAGAACTATACAAAAAAAGATCTTAATGACTTAGATAACCATGATGGTATGATCACTCACCTAGAGCCAGACATCCTGGAACGCGAAGTCAAGTGGGCCTTAGGAAGCATCACTACAAACAAAGCTAGTGGAGGTGATGGAATTCCAGTTGAGCTATTTCAAATTCTAAAAGATTATGCTGTAAAAGTGCTACGTACAATATGCCAGCAAATTGGAAAACTCAGCAGTGGCCACAGGACTGGAAAAGGTCAGTTTTCATTCCAATCCCAAAGAAAGGCAATGCCAAAGAATGTTCAAACTACCACACAATTGCACTCATCTCACACACTAGTAAAGTAATGCTCCAAATTCTCCAAGCTAGGATTCAACAGTACGTGAACGATGAACTTCCTGATGTTCAAGCTGGTTTTAGAAAAGGCAGAGGAAAAATTGCCAACATCCGCTGATCAAATTGCCAACATCCTCTGGATCATGGAAAAAGCAAGAGAGTTCCAGAAAAACATCTATTTCTGCTTTATTGACTAAATCAAAGCCTTTGACCGTGTATTTCACAACAAAGTGTGGAAAATTCTTTAAGAGGTAAGTATACCAAACCACCTGACCTGCCTCCTGAGAAATCTGTATGCAGGTCAGGAAGCAACAGTTAGAACCAGACCTGGAACAACAGACTGGCTCCAAATTGGGAAAGGAGTACAGCAAGGTTATATATTGTCACTCTGCTTATTTAACTTATATGCAGAGTATATCATGCGAAATGCCAGGCTGGATGAAGCACGAGCTGGAATCAAGACTGCCAAGAGAAATGTCAATAACCTCAGATATGCAGATGACACCACCCTTATGGCAGAAAGAAAAGAAGTAAAGAGCCTCTTGACGAAAGTGAAAGAGGAGAGTGAAAAGTTGGCTTAAAACTCAACATTCAGAAAACTAAGATCATGGCATCCAGTCCCATCAGTTCAGTTCAGTTGAGTTCAGTCGCTCAGTCGTGTCCGACTCTTCGCGACCCCATGAATTGCAGCACGCCAGGCCTCCCTGTCCATCACCAACTCCCGGAGATCACTCAGACTCACATCCATCGAGTCAGTGATGCCATCCAGCCATCTCATCCTC
>NW_011494934.1:5428406-5437753 GCF_000754665.1 Bison bison bison | reverse complement strand
AACTGTTGCATGAGGTGGCCAAAGTACTGGAGTTTCAGCTTCAGCATCATTCCCTCCAAAGAAATCCCAGGACTGGTCTCCTTCAGAATGGACTGGTTGGATCTCCTTGCAGCCCAAGGGACTCTCAAGAGTCTTCTGCAACACCACAGTTCAAAAGCATCAATTCTTCGGCGCTCAGCCTTCTTCACAGTCCAACTCTCACACTCATACATGACCGCAGGAAAAAACATAGCCTTGATTAGACGAACCTCTGTTGGCAAAGTAATGTCTCTGCTTTTGAATATGCTATCTAGGTTGGTCATAACTTTCCTTCCAAGGAGTAAGTGTCTTTTAATTTCATGGCTGCAGTCACCATCTGCAGTGATTTTGGAGCCCAAAAAAATAAAGTCTGACACTGTTTCCACTGTTTCCCATCTATTTCCCATGAAGTGATGGACCGGATGCCATGATCTTCGTTTTCTGAATGTTGAGTTTTAAGCCAACTTTTTCACCATCACTCCATGGCAAATAGATGGGGAAAGGGTGGAAGCAGTGACAGATTTTATTTTCTTGGGCTCCAAAATCACTGCAGATGGTGACTGTAGCCATGAAATTAAAAGACGCTTGCTCCATGGAAGAAAATCTATGACCAACATAGACAGCATATTAAAAAGCAGAGATGTTATTTTGCCAACAAAGGTCTGTCTACTCAAAGCTATGGTTTTTCCAGTAGTCATGTATGGATGTGAGAGTTGGACTATAAAGAAAGCTGAGCATCAAAGAATTGATGCTTTTGAACTGTGCTGTTGGAGAAGACTCTTGAGAGTCCCTTGACTGCAAGGATATCCAAGCAATCAATCCTAAAGGAAATCAGTCCTGAATATTCTTTGGAAGGACTGATGCTGAATCTGAAACTCCAATACTTTGGCCCCTGGTACAAAGAACTGACTCTGGAAAAGACCCTGATGCTGGGAAAGACTGAAGGTGGAAGGAGAAGGGGACAACAGAGGATGAGATGGCTGGATGGTATCACCGACTCGTTGGACATGAGTTTGAGCAAGCTCCGGGAGTTGGTGATAGACAGGGAGGCCTGGCGTGCTGCTGTCCATGGGGTCGCAGAGTCAGATACAACTGAGTGACTGAGTTCACACACAGGTTACAAACTTTAATCTGTTAAACTATTTCAGATGAAGAATTTAACATTATTTTGTCCTTTCCTTTGCATGTTTTATATGGAATCTGTTCCCTTCTGTTTTTCCCATCTGGGGACTTGGTTAATTCAGTAAGTACATTTGGTTTTTTGAACTGCCTTGTTCACATTTGGTTTAGTCATATAAAAATGTCAGAAAAAAAAATAGATGACTATGTAAAAATACCTAGTGTTTAATAATAATAGTCAAGTAATAAATTAACAATTGATTGATATTTATAATTTTTCACCAGGCTCCCAAAATGATCCATTTGTAAAATTATGGACAAATAGCACTTAAATACACTGAACAAAATTCACTTTAATAAAAACCAAATCCAAGTGAAAACAAAGATCCAGAACCTTAAGCCCAGAATAACATCAAGTACTGCCATTTGAGAATGTCCCTCTTTTTTTTTTTTTTCCTCAAAGTGGTGGTTTTACCACCCACTATCTGACCTTCTACACATAATTCTAACACGCTCCCTTAAAGTTATTAGAAAAAAAGAGAAGCGATAAATGCATGTTCCATTGAATTCTATAATTTTTAAGAATTTTGTCATATTTTTATTATGGTATAAATCAGTTTTAAGTGTGTGAGTATATGGAGAGACAGTGAGACACACACACATGCACACATACAGATTAATTAAATATACTTTTTTAAAAGATCTAGAAAGATGCACTGTGACCTGTTAACAGCACTCAACTCTGAGGAGTGAGGTTACAGACGTAGATTATTGCCGTATGCTCTGATATTCTTTGCATTTCCTACAAATATTACCCCAAAATATGTTAAGTAAAGGAAAAACATTTCTTGTTGCACTTAACATAACAAAGCAAGTCAAGTTATATTAACACAGCAAGCTACATTCAAGGGTTGGGATAATTCTTCCAAGTTTTCCCACCTCAGAAAATAGAATCAACATTCGCCCTCTTAGGAGCAAAACATAGGATTCACGTTTTTCTTCTCTTTTCTTGACACAGTACTTCCAGCAAGATCTATTAACGGCTCACCTTCTCCACCACCAGCAGCCAGGTCCAAGCCATGTCCTCATCCATGTGGGCTACAGCATGTGCCTTGGAATGGGTCCTCTGCTTCTGCTCCAGCTCTGCAAAAATCAGCTTTTCATGCCGCAGTCAGATTGTCCTTGTTTAGAGGTAGGTCACTCATGTCAAATCCCCTGTGCAAAAATCTCTGCACACTTACGAAACCCACATGACCCAGCTCTCGTCTTCCTTTCCAGCCCTGCGTTCTACCCTCACTCATCCCTTTTCTCATCTGATCTACCTGCCATTCATCAGACATACCAAGCTCTTGCCGGGTGATACACTTGTGTTAGTTGGCTTGGGCTGCCAGAATAAAATACCAAAGTCTTGGTGGCTTAAACAATAGAAATTGATTCCTCACAGTTCTGGAGGCTGGACATACAGGATCGAGGTTTGATTTGTTCTGAGGCCCCTCTCGCTGGCTCACAGACACTACCCTTCCCATATACTTCCATGGCCATCTCTGTGTGGGTCCATGTCCCACTTTTCATAAAGACAACAATCATACTGAATTAGAGACCACCCATATGACCTGGTTTTACCTTACTTGCTTCTTTAAAGATTGTATCTACAAATACAGTCACATCCCAAGGTGCTGGAAGTTAGGACCTCAACACTGGAATATGGAAAAGATACAATTCGCCCCATAGCAATGCTCTTTCCTCTGCCTAAAATGTTCTTTTCCAGGGACATTCATGGTTCATTCTTTCATATCATTCAGTTCTCTGCCCAAATCTCATCTCTCCCAGCAAGCTGTCTTCTACATTAACTTACAATAGCACATGGGACCTCCCCATCCTATCCCTTACCCTACTTTAGTTTTCTTCATCTCAAAGCCTTGGAAACATGATATGAGTTTTTTAAATTCTGCATTATTTCTTCACCTTCACTTCCAACTCACATGCACACACGTGCATTCACACACATGGACGCACACATAGACAATACACTTTAATGTACGTTTTATGAAAGCAGGAACTTTTATCTATTTTATTTATTGCTGTAACTCAGTATGCATGATTCTACCCAAATCATATTCTCAGCAAGGCATATATTTACTTAATGAATTAATAATATTTCAAGGATTTTGCAAAAAAGTATCTATGAGGTCTTCCTAAGAACATAAAGGCATGGAATACAAAAACAATTCCTCATACAGACCATGTATAAGGTCATTTTTATAACATGAATAAAAATGAGCATGGAACATGTTACAGTTGATCATGCTCCCTACAGTTAATGTGTGCTGTTGGTTATTTAACAACAAATTTAATGGAATATGTAGTTTATTAGCTATGTACTAAATTAGGCCAGTTGTTCTCAACCACGGTCAGTTTTATTATCCCAGAAGACACTTGGCCTCATCTTATATATTTTTAGTGGTCACAACTGGGGCAGGAGTGCGACTGGCATCTAGTAGGTAGAGGTCAACTGTGCTTTAAGCATTATACAATTCGATGGACTTCTTTCCACAACAAAATTATTCGGCCTCGAATTTCAATAGTATAGAGGTTGAAAAACCCCAATCTAAGGAAATTTAAATCAGAATAACACAGATTCTTTGACTAATTTACCCCTAATTTACCCCTCTGGCAGTTTTTGCATAAATGATGGGTGGTATATAATAAAATGGTAATATATCTTTTTAAATGCCCTATTCCTGGTCAGCTCTAGACAAAACCTTCAGATCAGTGGACTTTGTCCTGGGCTTCCCAGGTGGCTCAGCAGTAGAGAATCTGCCTGCCAATGCCGGAGACACAGGAGATGCAGGTTCAAGCCTTGGGTCAGGAAGATCCCCTGGAGTAAGAAATGGCAACCCACTCCAATATTCTTGCCTGGAAAATTCCATGGACAGAGGAGCCTGGTGGGCTACAGTCCATGGAGTCACAAAGAGTCGGACATGACTGAGCGACTGAGCACACACAGACTTTGTCTTAGGAAGCTTTTCACATCTTCCCTTGTATTATTCACCTTTTAATACCTCCTTATCCCTATCAGTGTAGTCCCTTAAAGACTAGGATGTTCTCCCATTCAAGCCCACTTGCGAGGAGCCACAGTTTTTCACTAGATACCACACAAGGGCCTATCCTTACATGGGATAAGCCCCAGACACCCACCAAACTTTGTCACTGTCTATGTCAGCTCAAAATGCTAGAACGCTGGAAACAAATCATGAAAAAATTAATTAGAAAGGGACAATATAGAGCTCTGCATTTGTTTCATGGACCAAAATTATGAGGAGATAATTTAGCAAAGGTTCATGTTGTTAAGATCTGAGATATTTTATTTACCCCCAAGTTTAACATAAGCCACGACTGTACTGGAAGCTTAATGCCCTAATCCAAGAACAGAATAATCCAAGGATATTTGAGCTGGTAAACTGTACCTGGAATATACAATAAGGTGTTGGAAAGCTACAATCATTATGTGAACATCAGTTTCTAAGTGTACATTGACAAATCACTCCATTCAGTGGAACTGCTAAAGTGCTTAGGAATCTCAAAGCCATGCTTTATTTGGGACAGCTAAAGAAACTTGAAATGATGGTGCAGCAAAAGAGAACACTTAGAATAGATAGAATAATAATCTCCAAATATTTGTGCAATGACTACCAAAAATAAATAAATAAATAAACGTTTTCCCGTTGCTTTAGAAGGAAGAATGAATACTATTGAGCTAAAATTTTAAGGGTGAAGTGGCTGACTTTTGCTCATTATGGAAGAATTTTATGACATTTTGGTAAAAAGTGCTGCTTCACAAATAGTGTGTTTCTTATTACTGGAAATATGTGAGCAGAGACCACAAGACTGCTTCTCAGAGACACTGCAAAAGGGATTCCTATTTTGGGTAGAGAGTTAGACTAGAAATCTTTATGTGCCCTTCCAATTCTCGAAATCCATGAGTCTAACCATTCTTTTATTAAAAGCAAAATATTTAACTCTTTTCTCCCAAAAGAAAGCATATTTGAAATAAGCTTTTCTCCTTACTCTCAATAATAATGTTAGTCTTGAAAAGACTGTATTATCTACCATTTTTCAAACAATAGAAGATTATGTCATTAAATAAGTACATTAATTTAAAGTTATAAAAAATTATAACTAACATCACTTTTTCTGACACATAAATATAATTTACTTTGGGTGTTAGAGTAGGATACATATAACTTTTAGTAGCACACTCCTACCCTATTAAAACCTCTTTGATTTTTATTTGAATTTTTTCTTAGCTATATTTTTACATAGGTATAAAAATTATCTATAAATTATACTTTTTAAACAATCATTAGGGAATAATGAAAGATGTTATTAATTGGATACAGAGAAATGGGTTTCTAGTTCTGGTTTGTTCACAGTACTCTATAATAGTATTTTGTGTTGACTTCTCACCCTCTGACCACTAATGACTATGTCCACTATCTAATTAAGAAGTTTCTGGATCTCAATTTCCTCATCCTTAAAATTAGAGTTTTTACTAGATTATACCTGAGATTTCTTTCAACTTTTATTTTTTATTATTTTATTACTTTATATCACAGACTAAGTTGCTACCAATTACAAAAATGAGGGAGGCCAGGAAATCCAAGGAATAGAATAGACCCCAGCCTCCTCCAAATGCTGCTGTTTCATGTGTTATTCAGATCAGATCAGATCAGATCAGTCGCTCAATCGTGTTCGACTCTTTGTGACCCCATGAATCACAGCAGGCCAGGCCTCCCTGTCTATCACCAACTCCCGGAGTTCACTCAGACTCACGTCCATCGAGTCAGTAATGCCATCCAGCCATCTCATCCTCTGTCGCCCCCTTCTCCTCTTGCCCCCAATCCCTCCCGGTATCAGAGTCTTTTCCAATGAGTCAACTCTTCGCATGAGGTGGCCAAAGTACTGGAGTTTCAGCTTTAGCATCATTCCTTCCAAAGAAATCCCAGGGCTGATCTCCTTCAGAATGGACTGGTTGACTGACATATAAAAGTTGTAAACAGAACTATGGTGTCCTAGTCAATTAATTGCCCTGTTTCGTACGATGGAATCAAAAAGGAGGATGCACATGTGAATAAAATCAAGGGAGATAAACTTATGTTTAATTCTCTTTTCCTTTCATTCAGTTCCACCCAATAACCTCGTACCTGCAGCAGTTGAGAACGACTGAATGTCTTTGGCAAGAGTAAAGAAGTCCATTGTGAAATGTTGATAGCCTAAAATGTCAAACCACATGCTTATTAATACTGGTTAGAATACAGATTTGTGCTTCACATTTGGCTTTCTCCAATGCCACATCAGTGTGACTACAAAACCACGTTGCAGCCAAAGCCAGCACTATGAGCTGACCAGTAAAATAGAAAAAGTCACCATAAAACCTGCTGTCCTTCCCTCTTTACCACACGGGGAAGCTGAGATTGTTTACTTGAAATATCTATGTTATATTAAAACTTTAAGCAAGTTACACTTTAAAAAAACTGTTTATTTATTTATTTATTTTTAGCGATGCTGGGTCTTCATTGCTGCATGGACTTCTCTCTAGTTGCCACAAGTGAGGCTACTCTTGTGATGCACGGGCTTCTTACTGCGGTGGCATTTCCTGTTGCAGAGCACAGGCTCTACGGGACGTGGGCTTCAGTGGTTGCAATTCCTGAGCTCTAGAGCACAGGCTCAATAATCGTGGTGCACAGGCTTAGTTGCTTGAGACATGTGGGATCTTCCAGACCCAGGAATCAAACCCATGGCTCCTGCACTGGCAGGTGGATTCTTTATGACTGAGCCACCAGGAAGCCTGAAAGTGACACTTTGGGCAATAACAAATTATAATTGTACTCTAACAACTTTCTCAGTTAGATGATGAAACAAAATCATTGTTCAGTTATTTCTTTTCTCCTATAAAGGAAATCCCTCAATATTATGATTTAAATCAATAGTTTATTGGCTATCATCTGCATTGTACTGTCTCATTTTTAAGCAGCAATCTGCAATTTCCCAGTATACGATATGTAAGTGACATTGCTTGAGATTGGGAACACACACTCTGAACTGGTAATGAACTGGACACCCTAGTTCCCCCTCCGTATGAACTCTCCATTCGTCTTTACCTGGCTTTGTAGCCCAGGATGTTGACCTGTATGGACCTGACCAGTGAATTCCAGGACTCTGTTGTCTTTCACTTGGGTTCACCAATGGGGAATTTCATCTAGAGATGGGAAGGAGAGAGTAGAGTGAGGCTAAGATGTACACTCCCTGCCTCTCTCCCTACAGGGTCACTGCAAGCTGGCTTTGACTGCACTGAAAACCAGGGGAGGTGGCTTCTCTGTAGAACTCTCTCCTTCCATGTTCTGGTTGTAGCTTCCTCTCATTGTCCCTTCAAGAGCAAGTAGTGATAACAACTCTATTGTTACTACCTGAAGATACTGGTTACTTTCTTCATTTTTCCTACCTCATGCCCTTGTCTTAGCATTATTTTTTTCAAGCCATCCTGTAATTATCTTACTTTGAGTGAACCATTTGCTTTTTTGCTGGAGCTTGATCTTGTCATATATTTAGGTGAAGTTTAATGGAAATACAAAGTGGGTTTTTTTGTTTGTTTGTTTGTTTTCAAAAAAACCTGCTTTTGGATTCATTTGTCCTTTCAATAACTGGTCGAGAAACAACAGTTAGAACCAGACATGGAACAAACTGGTTCAAAAATGGGGAAGAAGTAGGTCAAGGCTGTATATTGTCACCCTGTTTATTTAATTTATATGCAGAGTACATCATGCAAAATGCCAGGCTGAATGGAATCAAGATTGCCAAGAGAAATATTAACAACCTCAGATATGCAGATGATACCATTTTAATGGCAGAAAGTGAAGAGGAACTAAAGAGCCTCTTGATGTGAGTGAAAGAGAAGAGTGAAAAAGCTGGCTTAAAGCTCAACATTCAAAAAATGAAGATCATGGCATCCAGTCCCATCACTTCATGCCAAATAGATGGGGAAACAGTGGAAACAGTGACAGATTTTATTTCCTTGGGCTCCAAAATCACTGTGCCATGAAATTAAAAGACATTTGCTACTTGGAAGGAAAGTTATGACAAACCTAGACAGTGTATTAAAAAGCAGAGACATCACTTTGCCAGCAAAAGTCTGTCTAGTCAAAGCTATGGTTTTACCAAGTCATGTATGGATGTGAGAGTTGGACCATAAAGAAGACTGAGTGCCAAAGAACTGATGCTTTCAAACTGTTGTTCTGGAGAAGACTCTTGAGAGTCCCTTGGACTGCAAAATCAAGCCAGGCAATCCTAAAGGAAATCAACCATGAATTTTCATTGGAAGGACTGATGCTGATGCTGAAGCTCCAATACTTGGGCCACCTAACCCAAAGAGCTGACTCATTGGAAAAGACTCAAACAGAAAGATCAGGGGCAGGAAGAGAAGGGGGCAACAGAAGATGAGATGGTTTGATGGCTTTACCTACTCAATGGGCATGCGTTTGAGCAAATTCAGGGAGATACGAAGAACAGAGAAGCCAGTGTGCTGCAGTCCATGGGGTCATAAGAGTCAGATATGACTTAGCCAATGAACAACAGCAACTATTTCATTAAGTTTAGGTTTTATATCAGTATATTCCCAATTCCCAGTTTCTTTTTATTTTTAATTTCAGTAAGGTAAGTAGCTCATTATTTTGCTTCATCATTACTTTATAATAATGGTGATATTTAATGTTATAATTTTTTCCTGAGAACTACTGGAGTTTAGATTTCAATGAACTTGAAAAGTTTCCTTAGTGATTTATAGAAAACAATATTTCTTTTCATTTCCTTTTTGGCTCAAGTGTTGTGTAGCACTATTTATTAATTTTTAAATACTTTAAGCTTTTGATGAGGTCTCCATTTTATATTTATTTCTAATTTTAACACTGCATATATCCTATAAAATCTCCCCTGTTTTGAATTTAATAAGAACTTCTTTGTGGCCAAGTACATGATGAATTGCTTTGTACTTAGATATTTTTTAAAAAAGGATATACGCTGATGTATGGAACAGTCTTATGGACTGTGTGGGAGAGGGAGAGGGTGGGAAGATTTGGGAGAATGGCATTGAAACATGTAAAATATCATGTATGAAACGAGATGCCAGTCCAGGTTCAATGCACGATACTGGATGC
>NW_011494934.1:5427611-5428306 GCF_000754665.1 Bison bison bison | reverse complement strand
AAGCTGTGGTACATATACACAATGGAGTATTACTCAGCCACTAAAAAGAAAACATTTGAATCAGTTCTAATGAGGTGGATGAACTGGAGCCTATTATACAGAGTGAAGTAAGCCAGAAGGAAAAACACCAATACAGTATACTAACGCATATATATGGAATTTAGAAAGATGATAACAATAACCCTGTGTACGAGACAGCAAAAAGAGACACTGATGTATGGAACAGTCTTATGGACTGTGTGGGAGAGGGAGAGGGTGGGAAGATTTGGGAGAATGGCATTGAAACATGTAAAATATCATGTATGAAACAGATGCCAGTCCAGGTTCAATGCACGATACTGGGTGCTTGGGGCTGGTGCACTGGGACGACCTGGAGGGATGGTATGGGGAGGGAGGAGGGAGGAGGGTTCAGGAGGGGGAGCACATGTATACCTGTGATGGATTCATTTTGATGTTTGGCAAAACTAATACAATTATGTAAAGTTTAAAAAAAAAAAAAAAGGATACTCTCTTTTTGAAGAACTGGTTCCAAACAGGAAAAGGAGTATATCAAGGATGTATATTGTCACCCTGCTTATTTAACTTATATGCAGAGTACATCATGAGAAACGCTGGGCTGGAAGAAACACAAGCTGGAATCAAGATTGCTGGGAGAAATATCAATAACCTCAAATATGCAGATGACACCACCCTTA
>NW_011494934.1:5427125-5427511 GCF_000754665.1 Bison bison bison | reverse complement strand
TGGTCCCATCACTTCACAGCAAATAGATGGGGAAAGAGTGGAAACAGTGGCAGACTTTATTTGGGGGGGCTCCAAAATCACTGCAGATGGTGACTGCATCCATGAAATTAAGAGACACTTAGTCCTTGGAAGGAAAGTTATGACCAACCTAGATAGCATATTGAAAAGCAGAGACATTACTTTGCCAACAAAGGTCCATCTAGTCAAAGCTATCATTTTTCCAGTAGTCATGTGTGTATATGAGAGTTGGACCATAAAGAAAGCTGAGCACAGAAGAATTGATGCTTTTGAACTGTGGTGTTGGAGAAGACTCTTGAGAGATTCCCTTGGACTGCAAGGAGATCCAACCAGTCCATCCTAAAGGAGATCAGTCCTGGGTGTTCACT
>NW_011494934.1:5378119-5427025 GCF_000754665.1 Bison bison bison | reverse complement strand
AGGACAGGAGGAGGGAGGAGGGTTCAGGAGGGGGAGCACATGTATACCTGTGATGGATTCATTTTGATGTTTGGCAAAACTAATACAATTATGTAAAGTTTAAAAAAAAAAAAAAGGATACTCTCTTTTTGAAGAACTGGTTCCAAACAGGAAAAGGAGTATATCAAGGATGTATATTGTCACCCTGCTTATTTAACTTATATGCAGAGTACATCATGAGAAACGCTGGGCTGGAAGAAACACAAGCTGGAATCAAGATTGCTGGGAGAAATATCAATAACCTCAAATATGCAGATGACACCACCCTTATGGCAGAAAGTGAAGAGGAATTAAAAAGCCTCTTGATGAAAGTGAAAGAGGAGAGTGAAAAAGTTGGCTTAAAGCTCAACATTCAGAAAATGAAGATCATGGCATCTGGTCCCATCACTTCACAGCAAATAGATGGGGAAAGAGTGGAAACAGTGGCAGACTTTATTTGGGGGGGCTCCAAAATCACTGCAGATGGTGACTGCATCCATGAAATTAAGAGACACTTAGTCCTTGGAAGGAAAGTTATGACCAACCTAGATAGCATATTGAAAAGCAGAGACATTACTTTGCCAACAAAGGTCCATCTAGTCAAAGCTATCATTTTTCCAGTAGTCATGTGTGTATATGAGAGTTGGACCATAAAGAAAGCTGAGCACAGAAGAATTGATGCTTTTGAACTGTGGTGTTGGAGAAGACTCTTGAGAGATTCCCTTGGACTGCAAGGAGATCCAACCAGTCCATCCTAAAGGAGATCAGTCCTGGGTGTTCACTGGAAGGACTGATGTTGAAGCTGAAACTCCAATACTTTGGCCACCTGATGCAAAGAACTGATTCATTAAAAAAGACCTTGATGATGGGAAAGATTGAAGGCAGGAAGAGAAGGGGATGACAGAGAATGAAATGGTTGGATGGCGTCACCCACTCAATGGACATGAGTTTGGGTAAACTCCGGGAGTTGGTGATGGACAGGGAGGCCTGTCGTGCTGCGATTCATGGGGTTGCAAAGAGTTGGACACAACTGAGCAACTGAACTGAACTCAAGATTCAGACATCAAATACATCATATTCTAAATAAGTTATTATTTTTCTGCCTAATAGTTTGATCCATCCTAATAGTTTGATCCATTTCTTAGATAAATATTTTTAAAAATCTTTCACTATTATTGTACTATTAGGTTTTCTTTACATTTCCAACAGTTTTTGCTTTGTATATTTTCTCATTGTGTTGTTTGATGTATGTCATTTTATGATGAATCTGCAACTTAGATTTACATCATTGCACAATATGCCTATTTATTCAAGTGCTTTTAACCTTAAATTTCATTTTGTGTGATGTTAATATTGTCATTCTAGTTTTCTTTTGACTTGCACTTCCTCATGCTGCCCTACACCTTTACTG
Organism: Bison bison bison; assembly: GCF_000754665.1. Taxonomy (NCBI): domain Eukaryota; kingdom Metazoa; phylum Chordata; class Mammalia; order Artiodactyla; family Bovidae; genus Bison; species Bison bison. The sequence continues at coordinate 5,425,596 of NW_011494934.1, read as the reverse complement.
GGAGGAAGGAAAGAAGAAAGGCAGGATGGAAGGAAAGAAGGGAGAAAGGGGAAAGGGAGAGTTGAAAGGAGAGAAGAAGACAGAGAGGAAGAGAGAGAGGGGCAGTTACTTTTTACTCTTAATATGCCCTGCATTGTAAACTCATCTATCTGGAATTTGATTTTTAGCCCAAAGTAGCCGTTTCTATTCGGAGAAGGCAATGGCACCCCACTCCAGTACTCTTGCCTGGAAAATCCCATGGACGGAAGAGCCTGGTAGGCTGCAGTCCATGGGGTCGCTAAGAGTCGGACACGACTGAGAGACTTCACTTCCACTTTTCACTTTCATGCATTGGAGAAGGAAATGGCAACCCACTCCAGTATTCTTGCCTGAAGAATCCCAGGGACGGGGGAGCCTGGTGGGCTGCCAGCTATGGGGTTGCACAGAGTCGGACACAACTGAAGTGACTTAGCAGCAGCAGCCGTTTCTATCAGTGGGTGAATTCAGTCCATTTACATTTGGCACAATATCTTATGTTGTTGATTTTATTCCTTCTACTTCATTGCTTTTCTACTTATTTACACTGTTGTTTCCCTATTTTTCTTCCCCTTGGTCTTGTTAGTTTAATTCAATTGCTGCTTGTTCCTATTTCCCTCACGTTAATTTAAAGCTTCTGGTGAATCTTTCCATTTCTTTGATATTTCTTGTCTCTTTCCCTGCTCTCCTAATCAGACATAAATGTCACTACAGTTGCTTTAAAAACAAGGTATTACCCACATTCCTGTTTTCCCCACTACGATGTTCTAATGCTGCTCTCCCACCTCTTCAGTAGAAAAAGAGCTTTAAATTACTTGATCATCCCTCTCATCCTTCCCTCCCCATCTGACATGGGGAGATGCCCCCACCCCATCTCCTGGGATATTTGTATCTCTCCTTTCTTGCCTCCACACACCAAAGGTCTGCCAGGATTCTTTAATGTTCACCATATGAGAACTTCGCTTATGGAATGTCTCCTCTATCTCAAGAGTGCTTATCCAGCACATATGTTTTTTATTCTTAGACAGTGTTTTCTTTAACTATTGTATGGAATAATAATGAAGTAACATTTACTGAGCAAATACTATGTGCCAGATTATCCTCTGAATATTTTCCATTTATTAACACAAGTATTCTTTCAGTCACACTCTGGGACAAGCCTTACCATTATTCCCATTCTTTATATTACAGATGAAGAAACTGAGGCAAAGGGATGTTCAATGCGTGCCTAATGTCACATAAAAAGTGAGTGACACAATCAAGAAATGAAGCCAGGTGTGCCACTTGGACCTTGTGTGTGCAAGTTCTGTACCACACTGAGTCACCATCATGATTGTCTCTTCAAGTCCCCACTTGGGTTGATCTGTTGTTTAGTTATAGTCTTTTTCTCATGCATATTCTATATGGAGAATGTGGGTGGCAGTCAGCCTGAGTTCTTGCCTGTCCCTGAGTTCATGCCTTTCACCCCAATATATAAATGAGTCTTGGCCATGTACAGAATTCTGGGACTGTGAGTCTTTTCTCTATATGTTTTGTCTCCTAATTTTCAAGACTGCCAATGAGAATCCTTCCTTCCCTCACTTGGCTGAGAAACTATAGGCAGGTAGAGAGTACAGAGATTTCTTCAAGGAGCCCTGGGGGAAGCTGACATCCAGCCTGTAGCCCAAAGGCTAATGGATCATCACAGCTGGCTTCCCATCAGTTCCACCACTATTTCAAGCTCCAACGTGCTGGCAGGGATAACTACCTTTCCATGATGCTCCAAGAGCCTAAAAGTAAAGGGTCAGACAAACAATTTGAACACACACTGTAAGATGGAACTGCTAGATGAGACAAGTGATCATCTGAATAAAAATTAATCATGAAAGCTTAATCTAAATCTAATACGCATGCTCAGTCATGTCCAACTCTTTGGGATCCCATGGACTGTAATCCGCTAGGTTCGTCTGTCCATGGGATTCTCCAGGCAAGAATACTGGATTAGGTTGACATTTCCTCCTCCAGGTTATCTTCATGACCCAGGGATAAAAACCCATGTCTCCTGTGTCTCCTGCATCTCCTGCGTTGCAGGAGCATTCTTTACCACTGAGCCACTGGGGAAGCCCCAGAGGAGAACCAAATGCAATAGTAAAAACAAAAACAATTTATGGAAATAGAAATAATTTTCAAACTAAGACTAATCAGCAGATAATAAGCAAAGGAGAGTTTGGCCATTGAAAGCCTAGGTCAGTAGCCTAATTTTAAGACATATCTTAAAGCACAAGAATGAAAGAAGTAGAAGTCACATGAGAAAAGGTAAAAGGTTGGCAGATCTAGCAAACAAATCATGGGTGTTTGGGGAGAAAAAAGTGGACGTGGAAAAATAATATTCTTGGGGCTGGAAAATCTGAATCTGCACATTGAAATCCAGTTGTCTTCCATGAAAAAAAGCTCACATCTAGGCAGGCTCTGAGAAATAAGAAAAGTACATCAAAAGTTTCTAGATAGGAGGAAAAAGTTATTTATCAGCAGATAGTTCACTCTGAACCTGTGAATAGAAAATTAACATGTTGTCAATGTTGAGAACAAACTTGGTCCTGTCCCAAAATAGTCCACAAAGTTGTTCCTCCTGTGGTTGTTAAACAACATATTCAAGTGAAGGAGATCCATTCTGCAGGCAAGAGGCCCTGTTTATTCAACAAATTAGTGTCACGATAAAAAAGGGACAGTGCTAAATAGAAGACTTAAAGGAGCATAACCACCAAAAGCAAGCTGTGGCTATGAATTGTACACTGGTTTGGATAAATCAGCCACCAAGCTCATTCTGGAGTCAACTGGAGAAATTTAAATAAAATTTGCATATCACATGAAATAAGAATGTACTAAAATAGCAAAATGGAGATGGTTAACTGAAAAAAACAGGTTACAAAGCAGCAAGCCATAGACTCATATATACGCACCTATTTTTCTTTGTATATAATGCATGCATGCTAAGTTTCTACAGTTGTGTCCAATTCTTTTAGACACTATGGACTGTAGCCCACCAGGTTCCTCTGTCCATGGGATTTGCCAGGCAAGATAACTGGAGTGGGTTGCCATTTCCTCCTCCAGGGGGTCTTCTCTGACCCAGGGATTAAACCTGAGTCTATTATGTCTCCTGCATTGACCAGAGGGTTCTTTACCACTAGCGCCACCTTGGAAGCCCTTTTCAATGTGTGTATATACACAAAATATATACAATGTGTATACATATACATAACAACTATATGTATATATGAAAAAATGTATATTTGTTCTATATAGATAGGAGACAAGAAAGGATGTACATTAATGTTTAAAATGGTGATTTATTGTTAATGGCGATATTTGTTTATGATGTTTATTCATTTTATTTTCTAATTTTTAACAATGCAAAGTACTGCTACCAAGGAATATATGTCTATATACCTATATCTTTATCTACACATGCATGCTCAGTCACTAACTCATGTCCAACTCTTGGTGACCTTATGGACTGTAGCCCACCAGGCTCCTCTGTCCATGGAATTTCCCAGGCAAGATACTGGAGGGGGTTGCCATGCCCTCCTCCAGGGGATCTTCTCAACCCAGGGATCACACCCACGTCTCTTAAGTCTCCCACGTTGGCAGGCAGATTCTTTATCAGTAGCACCACCATAGGAAAAGGAAAAAGGAGAGAGAGGAGGAAAATGAGAAGACGGAGAGGAGAAGTGTAACTAGGAGGAGAGAAATGGGAAGAAAGAAGAGGAGGAGCAAGGAGGGAAATTGTAAAAGAAAATCCAAGGGCCTCCAGGTAGAAAGAGGGTAGAGATTCAAGGACAGGACAACCATGATGCACAAAGAGTGTTACCTGTGCAGATTATCTCAAATGATTGTCAGGGGGAAATCTAACACTGGGCATTTATGTTTAGCTTTTCACACATCAAAATGTGGCATAAAAGATTTCAGAAAGACACAGCTAGATTCAGTTCTGAAAAAGGAATCCCAAAACATAAATTAATTATAAATGTCCCCAGTTGACAGTGGTTATTTATGCACATGCTAATGACTTGATGAGTTTTACGATCTATGTGTCTCTTACAAAAATATCTAAAATTATTTAAAAAAGAACCTGGTTTTCATTTTGTTGTATCCGTATCCTCAGTAGTTGTAAATATTCATTTAGATGCCACAATTTTGAACTATTTAAAAGTTTAAGCTGGCACAAAGCAATATTTACATAGATTGCCCTTGGAAAGGGATTTGTGGATGTCTATCTTCTAAATAAAGTTGCATGAAGCATGTTTAATTTTCATAAATTACATACTCATTAAAGAACTTTTAAAACTCTATGTACACTGAAGAATCTGAATTCAATTAAATCTTTGTAAATGTCATCAGCAGCTGATCAAGTTCATCAGTATTTTTTTTCCCTGACTTTTACTGACTATAGCAACTTGACAAAAATAAGCTTGGTTCTCTGTTAATCATTCTGGCATTTAGTCAAGATTAGGGAGCCTTGAATGTTCTAATAGTTAAATATAGTTTAACTAAACTCCAATTAGTTTTTTCTTTATTTCATAAGGAAATGCATTGAGCATGTTGACATTGCTCCACTGAGCCACACTCAGGACTTGCTCCTGCATGTGCTGTGATAACATTCTTCATCAACCTATTACCAAGACTGTATACTATTTTCAAGCCAAATGGTTTGGTGAATTTCTTCCACCAATTGATCCTAAATAAGAGTTCCCTGATTTTTGGTTCTGTAACACTTCATTTGGGGGGTTCCCAGGGACTAACTAGGAGTTTCCCCAGTGGCTCAGGATGGTACACAATCTGCCTGCAATGTAGGAGACCTGGGTTTTATCCCTGGTTGGGAAGATCCCCTGGAGGAAGAAATGGGAACCCACTCCAGTTTCTTGCCTGGAGAATTCACTGACAGAGGAGCCTCGCAGGCTACAGTCCATGAAGTCGCAAAGATGGACACAATGGAGCAGATTAACACTTTCAGGGACTAACAAATAGTCACAAAACCCACTTAAAAATACAAACTGTTGATACTGTTAAACAACAAACTTGATGTATGCACAATGATCTTGCTAATACCAAGCTTCTTACCACCAGTGTCTGGCCCCTGTAACAGCATGAAGAATCTGATTTCATGCTGCCTTTGAGAGTTTTCCTCTTAAAACTTTTAAATTATGTCTATGTGGCAGCATAGAAACCAAACATTCAGTCAACCTTATTTTTTTGCAATAAGTTGTTTTTAGTTTCTTATATAGGTAAGTACTGAGTCATGAAATAATGTTACCTTCAGAGAATTTTGATCCTCTTTCAAGTTAATTGTTATTTGTTAAAATGCATCAACATATAAAGAATTCATTCAGGGTACTTTTCTTTGTATATAAATTTCTTCCGAAGGTATGCAACTAAATATGGTTCTAATGAAATGCTGGCAGTCCTGTCATAAAGTAGCAAAATCTTCCTGGCAGTCTGAGATTTTGTTTTCCAGGAAGCATGCAAAATAAACAGTTGGAATGTATTTGGGGATGAGGAATATCAATGGCATGCTTACACAAACAGAGGCGATAACTTTTCCAGTTTACTAGTATACTAGATCCACAGAGCATATGGGCACAGTTGGCGTTATATCCTACTATCTTACTCGCTGTGTGCTGAATTGAATGCACTGTGCTCTGCCCTAAATTATCAGCTCTTCCCGTTCATGGTTAGTCTGAATACTTTCACCTAGCCACAGAGCCATAGCCGCCAAACCTGCATGCAGGCACACCCTCATAGTCCTCAAATGGATGTACTTACAAATTTCAGGGGCTCCCTTGCTTAATGTCTCAGAATTTTCTGCCGTCAGCCTGTCTGTTCAACTTTAAAATAAGCATGTTCACGTAATTGTTCAAGATTTAAAAGTGTTGGTGTGCCTAGAATCTGGGTCGTGGTTTGCAAGCAACGTCAGTCATTCATTTTTGCCTTAACTGACTGTCATTGGTTCTCATTAGGGCCTTGTTTCAATTTGGAGAAAGGGCAGAACTCTCCCAAAAGGAAGAAGCATGTAGAGAGAAAGACACTTGACAGCCAAGGTTCATGCAACCTGATCTTTGCTTTTTCCACAGTCATTCTTCACTTTCCATTGGCTTTGGCTGATTAGCCATTGGCTTTGGCTAATTTGGCTTGCACAAGACAGGTACTGAGGTCTTTCCTAACTGAAGGTGATGAAACCGGTGTCCGTGATCAGATTTGAGATCCATGACTGCTGACAGGTGAGGTCACATGTGAAAGCTGGGTTGCTGTGACAGACTGAGGTTACCCCAGTTTACTCCAACTGAGGATACCCATGGTCCAGCTGGAACCGCCACCCCCAGGGGCCCAGCAGTTCTTATGTCTGCACGTGAGCTCAGCTCTCATCCACACTCATTGTTCACTTCTTATTCTATGACCTTAATTAGCTAGCCACTCCTCCAGCTGAATAGGGTTTCAGGCCAAGTTGCCTCACTAGACACTGGCCAAGCCTCAACTGGACACAGTTGAGTCAATAGTCCGAATCTGATGCAGCTTGGGTCTGCCTCTGAGGGTAGGGCTGAGTGTCGTTGGTTCGGCAAGATGGAAAACAGCAAGAGGTGAGCACCCGTCTGGCAGGTGCCGCACAGGCCATCAGGCTCCAAAGCTTGATACAAGGTTTTATAAGGTAACGTGTCCCACAAGACAATATTTTCCACTCAAGTTTTAAGCCACATCTTCTTAGTTACTCTTGCCTTTTATCCAACTGATTTTCAGCAAAACTTGGAATGCCCATCTTGGTGGATACAGTTCCAGTCCTGTTTTCTTATTTTGACAACTTGCATTTTCACTGGCCAGTCTATTGAATCCCTCTAAATGACTTAAACTTTGTTCTTCTGGTACATAAGAAGAATTCCAGATCTTTGAGTAGGGAGGTGAAACTACACAGATACAACACTGCATTTTTTAGCTAGCTTCCACAAAAACCAGACCCCTCTACCAAAAAAAAAAAAAAAAAGAGATTATACTGAGATAGAAATTCATAAGATGGCATGACAAGAAAGGAACTTAAGGGGAGTTAAGGTTATAGGAGCTATGCCCTCCTTACACCAGGGCAGTTGCCTGGAATAAGTGCCTTTCCTCAGTGTTTTCAGATTCTGTGGCAGAAAGAATGCAAGTGAAAACTGCAGGTTTACTATGTTGGCTTTCAGGACTGTTTGCTCCCCTCTGCAGGGGTGTACATGTGTAGAGGCTGCGTCCACATTTCCTGCTGAAGACGGCATCCCACTTATATAATCAGCTGTTTCAATAAATGTCGCAGATTTTAGAGACAGTTCCAAAAGAGAGCTTGAGGCCCCCTAAGGAAAGCAGATTATTGTGTCTTTATTATTTAAAATGTGATTCCCCAGGCAACAGATATTTTAGGATTAGCTACAAAACAAAGAGATTCAGAGGAAAACAAAATCAACTAGATGAAATGAATGATACCAGGTGAAGGAAATAAGGAAAAAATCAATTCTATAACCTGGACTATGATTCAGATGTTGACAAAATAGAGAAGATAAATTCTCTTATATTTCAGAAAGTCACCTTCATTTCTATCTCCATATTTCTTGTTTTAGAGCACAGCTATGACTGCACAGGTTTTCACTGCACAACTCTAGAAGGTACAATTCATATGAACAATACTCATATGAACCATGTTATAAAGATAAGCCCCTAGGGACTGTGCAGGGCAGCAGCTCTGCCTTCTAGTCTGCATAACTTAAGAACAATAGCATTATAGGAGACTTGTCTATTTATAGGTTTCTCTATCTTCTATGCCTCATATGATGCAGCATTTCTTTATATTTCATGGGAATTTAAGGCTTCCTAGCTTGTCCAGCCTGGAGAAGGAAATGGCAACCCACTCCAGTATTCTTTCTGGAATAATCTCATGGACAGAGGAGCGTGGCAGGCTACAGTCCATGAGGTCACAAAGAGTTGGACATGACTTAACAACTAAACAACAGCAACATGAGCAGCGTGGTTTGCACGGCAATGAGGAATGGAAATGGAGCAAAGCACCGGCCAGAGCAATGGGGAAGTTGGTGATGTCTCAGTCCTGGGAGGTGGATACACTCACCACAGGGCCCTGACAACCAGCACTGGAGGCGCAGAGAACAGGAGCAAACTCCCTGGGAAGAGAACCAGAATTAACTACAGCCCCAACCAAGGAGGCCTGGCTTAGTCCAAGCCATTGCCAACACAATTAAACTCAGTTCTTGCCAAAGTGAAGACCTGCCATGCCATGCCCTTCTTGACCTGGGAACTGGATTATGTTTACACTTGAACATAGGCCCAAGTTAGCTTGAAGAACAGGCAGGAAAATAAGCTGGATTCTTTTTGAAACAATTTGCATTTAATGATGCAGGTTCTAATAAAGTTCTCATGCAATAAAGGTTAATATTGCTTTAAAATTTTAAAATAATCAGCTAATGCTATTTTGATTTTGCTAAGTTCTTAGAAGGAAACTAAAAATGGTAGCATATATTTTTCAGTAGCTTTTATCTTTAAAAAAAAAAAAGCTAATTTATTTCCTGCCTACTTTAAGAGCATTGCACAGTGATCTGTTAATATATTAACACTCAAATTTGATTCAGGGATTATATGCACAAGAAACAAACATTTCCAGTTATTTGGTGTTATTCACCTGATGTTTAAAATTTCACATGTGACTCCTCATTCAAATCTGCTGTCTATATGGCTCACTATAAATATTTAAACCAAACAACACTTGAATATCTTAAGATTTCCCCTAGAATTATGATCGTGTACAGAAGCTCCAGATAAACATGGTCCATAAATTCAACTGTGGATTGAACAAAGGCCTCTCTCAAGGACTGAAAACAATGCTGATGATGGGAGAGGGGCAGGAGAGCCAAGGAAAAGCTGATGAGAAGACTGGATAAAACATATATCTGTTTTTACCTTTAAGAGTGACATCTGATGAAGCAACTTCTCATATATAAATGTGAAGTCTCATTCAGATGGAACTGATCCCCTTTTCCAGTTTAAAGGTATTGAAGATGGAGGAAATGACATGCTTACATTCCATCTTGGCTTGTGTAGAATTTTATTGGTTCTCCAAAAGAAAAGGTGGAATGTACTTTGTATCTATCAGATCTGTGAAAGTGAGTGTTAGTCGCTCAGTCGTGTCTGACTCTTTGTGACCCTATGGAGTATAGCCCGCCAGGCCCCTCTGTCCATGGAATTCTCCAGGCAAGAACACTGGAGTGGGTAGCCATTCCATTCTCCAGGGGACCTCCTGACTCAGGGATTGAACCCGGGTCTCCCATATTGCAGGCAGATCCTTTATATTTGAGCCACCAGGGAATCTACACAGCTGTTAATAGATTTAAGTCACCTTATATGTTGATAGTTCTACAATGTCAGTGGAATTCTTTGAAAACCCATAGGCTTTCAGTCCTAGGAATAAGGGATAATTAAAACCATCAGGGAATTCCAATATTCAAGGGGATACAGATGCCTGTGTCCAGACCCACAGGATGTCACTGTGTATGAGAGCACTTCTGAGTTAGACTGATTACACGCTGAAGAGGGCAGACATCACCACATAGAAAAGAGAACACCAGGAGAGGACAGAGGTAGTGCTTGGCACGTGCATCTACAAGCTAAAAGAAAACATGAGAGAGAGTCTCCCCTAGAGCCTTCAGTAAGAACTTGGCCCCACCAACACCTTGATTTTAGACTTCCAGCCTCAAGAACTGTGAAAGAATAAAAGTCGATTGTTTTAAGCCCTCTCGCCTGTGGTACTTAGCTGTGGTGATTCTAGGAAACTAAACCAGCCCTGGCACTTCTCAACCAGGCTACCTAATGAGCAATGCCCCAGCTGAACCCACTCTGCCTGTTCAGCAGTGTCCAGACTTCCTTGCTGTCGGGAGTACTGATAAATGCTCTTTTCAACTGCTACCACTAATTTTTCCCAAGAAGTTCCAGTTACTTTTTCCACGTCTGGCTCATTCCAAAGAGTTCCAGAGGTTTATGAAATGTTTGGAAAACTAGAGGTTTCTTTTTTCAAAAGGAAAAAGAACTCTCTCATCTTAAACCTCTCTCCCAGAATGACCTTTAAAGGCTTGAAATTGTAGATTATTATGAGTACTTTAAAATGGCTTCCCAGGTAGCTCAATGGTAAAGAACCAGACTACCAATGCAGAAGATGCATGAGACATGGGTTCAATCCCTGGATTGGGAAGATCCCCTGAAGAAGAAAATGGCAACCTGCTCCAGTATTCTTGCCTGGAGAATTCCATGGGCAGAGGAGCCTAGCAGGCTAAGTCCATGGAGTCGCAAAGAGTCGAACATGACTGAACAACTGAGCATGCGTCCACGTGCACTTAAAAAGCTCATATTTGAAGACTTGTCTGGGGAATGTCTCTTTGGGGGACAAAATTGGGGAAAGGAGGTAGGAGACTTTCCTGCTTTACAGTGGCTCTCAGTTGCTGTTTGCTAGGCTCACCCCAGCAACAATAGTCAGGGCTTTCTCTCAGCAAATTAGAGAGGCAAGAAACATTTTCTCAAGTTAAAAACCACTGGCCTAGCAATTGACTCAGAGTGTAGACCAGAGTTCTCTTCCCATATACCTGTGATCTGAGTCAAGCAATACATCCTCTGGATACATTTATGACTTAAGATGTTGAAATGGCTCTTCAAAAGCTCAATTGCATCAGTAAAATCTGATTATTCCACACCTTGTTTGATCAACTCCAACTCCTTAACCTCAAGTGTTTTCACCTGAATTAGAACATTGACTATTTCTTTTCTCCAGCACTGGTAGATACATTTTATCCAACAGCTTGGCTGGTTCTTCAGGCCTCTGTGACTTCTCTGACTTGTACCAGAAGACTGAAGCTCGTAAACTTTGCAGTGTGTGCTTGTGGCTATTATCTCCCAGTTGTTGTCAGCCTGAATGGAAATCACATTTGCATTGCCTTTCATTCTCTACAAACTGGTTAAAAGGTTTTGGATTAGGTTACAATCCTGGCCCATCCCTTCCTTCACCCAGATGAGTAACTTGGAGTGGGACGGGGGTGTGTATGCTATTATACTTGAGAGAAGTGGTGGGTGGAATGGAACCAAAAAGACTGAGAAGCTCACACTAAAGTTTTCTCACACATGCAAAATTCTAGGTTAACTTCTTGAAAGATGAGAGAATTTCACCGACTCGATGGACATGAATTTGAGCAATCTCCAGGAGTTGGTGATGGACAGGGAAGCCTGGCATGCTGCAGTCCATGGGGTAACAAAGAGTCAGACATGACTGAGCAACTGAACTAACTGTACATGTAGTAGCATTGGCCATCCTTCTCCCAGGAGGCACTAGTGGTAAAGAACCAGTCTGCCAATGCAAGAGATGTAAGAGATGCAGATTTGATCCCTGAGTCAGCAAGATCCCCTGGAGAAGGGCATGGCAACCCACTCGAGTATTCTTGCCTGGAGAATCCCATAGACAGAGGAGCCTGGTGAACTACAGTCCTTGAGGTTGCACAGAGTAGGACATGACTGAAGTGATTTAACATGCATAGTAAAGTACTTGAATGAGTAGGGATACCATTCCTCTTCACAAACTGTGCTTAAAACTAGATCTAAATTAGCTGTTCAGTCCAGAAAAATGCTCAAGCCCAACTCCAGCTTTTGGGATATATCAGTCTACTAACATAATTCCAGCCACAAGAAAAGCCAGAGATAGTTTCCTGGAAACTAAAGTTCTCTTCCTTTTTTATTGTAGAGTTGCACTTACCAAGATTAGAGCCACTAGTCACACATGACGATTTAAACCTTAATTTTAATTAACATTAAATGAAATTTAAATTTATTGTTTTAGTCTTGGTAGTCACACTTTGGGGATTCCCTGGTAGCTCAGCTGGTAAAAAATCTGCCTGCAGTGCAGGAGACCCTGGTTCAATTCATGAGTCAGGAAGATTTCCCTGGAGAAGGGATAGGCTACCCACTCCAGTATTCTTGAACTTCCCTGGTGGCTCAGATGGTAAAGAATCAGCCTGCAATGCAGGAGACCTGGGTTTGATCCCTGGGTTGGGAAGATTCCCTGCAGGAGGGCATAGCAACCCATTCCAGTATTCCTTCCTGGAAAATCGTCATTGGCAGAGGTGCCTGGCGGGCTACAGTCCATGGGGTCACAAAGAGTTGGACACAACCGAGCCACTGAGCACTCACGCAGTACAGTCACACTTAGAGTGCCCAAGAGTTCCCCATATCTAGTGGCTACTTATTAGCACAGATAGGCTTCTTTGAAGAAACAATAGATCCAATGAGTTCATAAGGCATTCTCAACCTTACATTACCACATGCAGCCTTTTTTCATTAAAAAAATTAAGATCAAGGGACTTCCCTGGAAAGTCGAGTGGTTAAGACTGCATTTCCACTGCAGAGGTGTGGGTTCCATCCCTGATTGGGGAAATAAAGTCTCGCATGTCAAGCAGTGTGGCAAAAAAACAAAAAGGAAAAGTTAGGGTTAAAAATTCATGATAGTATGATTATGTATCACATTGTCTTCCTATCTAGAAATATATGAAAATGATTTTTATCATATTTCTCATATAAAATATGTTTGTCTTCAATACTTTCCTATTTACTTAGAAACTAAGTGTCCAAGATCATTGTAAAAACACTGGTCTTGGCATTTTACCATGTAGTGAACTTAAGTCTGCTCTGTGTTGAAATACATAGGTAATTTGATTTTTAAAAGTAAGGTATTCTGAAAGTATAATACCATGAAATTAAAACATTTTCAAGAAAATCCTTCCTCCACATGTTTATAATTTCAAAACTGTTTAAATTTCTAAAAGTAGCGTTTTTTTAAAAAATATAGACACACATGTCAGTGAAAAACCATGAAAAATTTTATGGCTATCATAAAATGAGACAATAGCTATATTTATACACATGATGTCATCTATGTAGCATCCCGATTTGTGTTGACTGTATGCTTTGCACCTCACCATACCTTGAACTTTATAATAGAGTCATGCTAACAATATTCTGATGATAAGGACATACCCAATCCATTTGACTCTAAGAAGCAATAACAGTTCTATTTGTAGGTTGTTGGTTGTATTAGCTAAAACCTTAATTTTAAACAAGCCAATTCTTCATATAGATCTGACTTAGAAATATGGGTAGAAAGAGAAGTCATGGTTTTTGAAAGTATGACAGCAGTACCAGTGATTTGTGGTTGCCCTTACTTAAACTGTGAGGTTCCTGATACTTAAAATTACACCCAGACACCCTCTCTCCCAGTATATTTTCCATTGAATGTGTAGATGACTCAAAGAAACTTATTACCCTTCTGGTGTGTTCTCTGGACACTGACTCAGTAGCTGCTTCTTCCTAAGTGAAATAATGTGTTTCATTTGAGTCACTTAGAGGCTAACGCATGTCAAACAAACTACAAATAGACTAAAAATTCATGTAAACATGTTGTCCTGTTCATGTTTCTCCTCAAAGAAATGTTCTCTGTAAAAACAGTATAATCTTTAGTGAGTGTTCAATGAGTGCCCACAGAGAGCTGACTCACTCTTTTGCATTTAAAAACGGTGTAGACCACTAGTATGGTATGTGTATTTAGACTGATAAGACTGATCTGGGACCAAGAGATTAAAGGGAGACTCTCTGAGTGAAACTCATTTCAATTTCAACTAATATTAAATAACAAATTACTGTATGTGGGACACACCCTACAGGAGAGGGTTGGGGGCTGGAAGTAGGTGAATAAAAGGTAAAAATTAAGAAGCCATAGAGACAATGGACTTCCCTTGTGGCTCAGCTGATAAAGAATCCACCTGCAATGCCAGTGGGTTGGGAAGATGCCCTAGAGAGGGGAAAGGCTACCCATCCCAGTATTCTGGCCTGGAGAATTCCATGGACTGTACAGTCCATGAGGTTGCAAAGAGTTGGACACCACTGAGCATCTTTCACTTTCTTCACTTTCATAAAGACAATATGAATTTCTATCCCATGTGTCTAAGTCAGCTTGATTTTTTTAAAACTGTAAACAGCTCTTCCTACTAAACATGAAAAAATGCATACTATCTAGTAAATAAATGTCACTTATCTGAATTATATTTCATTTTTCCTTCCATAACTTTTCATTAAAAAGTTAGAGAGGTGGCTAGAACAGAGTCTGCAAGGAAACCCCAGATACATCAAAATAGATCATGCTGCTCTGCTTTTCCATAAGTTGCCACATTTGGAAGCCATGCTTAGAACTTTTGCTAAGCTAGCTTTCATAGTGATTATCTACATGGTTATTTTTTTTTATTAAAATGCACAGTTTAAAGTATCACACACATGGAAGATGTTTAAAAATACAAGAGAGATTCGTTACAGATAATATATAATAGAACTTTTTTTCATCCAAAATGATAATGTCTACTGTATATGTGAAGTGAAATATCTCCTGCCATATCAATAAACAAGGATGTAACAGCCTTCAGTGATTTGGTCTTCCAAATGTGAATTGCTAAGCTCAGAGGGCCCTCAAGAGGGAGAACAATACTTGCAATCCAGCAGCTGCCAGCTGACATCATTCTCTACAATAAACAAGAACTTAAGGATGTGAATAATCAAGAAGTAGGATGCTGGCCCCAGATAGCTGAGATGCACATGAAAGAAATTATTTCAGTGCACCCAGACACTTGCATCTTCCCATACATAGAAGAGCGCTAAATTCCTTAATTTGAGATATCTGATTTTCTTTGTTTAATAATAATCTTTTGATATTCAGATTACCTGCCCCTTGCTGCAAACTTGTATATAATGCAACTCTTTCCCTTACCTACTTGGAGCAGTTTCTCATGGCTACTTGAGATGCTGCCTCCTGGCCTTGAAGTCCTAAGAATTCCTGCCAAATAAAACAAAGCTTATACTTTCAGGTTTTGACTATTTCTTAAGTCGACATATAGCACAAGGCAACCCTACTCAATATTCTGTAATAATCTATATGGGAAAAAAACCAAGAATGGATATATGAATATATAATCACATTATATTGAGTAAATTAAATGTGTCAGCAAGGTTTTTGCATGCTCCAAGGCTATGCTCCTCAAACTTTACTATACATGTGAGTCACCCAAAGATACTTTAAAATGCAGATTCTGACTTCAGAGGTCCAAGGTGAAGCCTGAGGAAGCTACATATCTAACAAGTTTCCAGATGAAGCAAGTGTTACTGTACCTCCTCACTTTGAATGCTACTTATCTAAAAACTGGGGCTTCCCAGGCAGCACTAGTGGTAAAGAACCTGCCTGCCAATGTGGGAGACACAAGAGACATGGGTTTGATCCCTGGGTCGGGAAGATCCCCTGGAGGAGGGCATGGCAACCCACTACAGTATTCTTGCCTGAAGAATTCTTGCAGGACAGAGGAGCCTGATGGGCTACAGTCCATATGGTCTCAAACAGTTGGACATGACTGAAAAGACCAAATATGCAAACACATCTCAAGAGTACTTTGATTAGCAATGATCACAAGCAAGATCCTTCTCTTGTAGACTTTATGACAGAGTAACTTAAAATTTTTGAAATTTCACAGTTTAATTTCAAAATTAAGATCTCAGATTATCTGTGTGGATGGACAACACACTTGTCCATGTTTGTGATTTCAGGGCCATTAGAACAAACTATCCCACAAGAAAGAAGGAAAAAAGACACCAATTATAGAGGATAGCATGTCATCATCAGAAATTGTGTTATTTAGTTTAAAGTAGTTTTTTTTAACTTGCCCCAGAATAATAATTCCTGAGGTGTTTATGTAAAATACAGGTTCTCAGAGCCCATTCTGGACCACCTAAACCTGAATGTCCAAGGATGGGATTAGGAGGCTGGACAGCCTTTGTGTTTCTTGCCATCGGGCAGATTTGGGAAACAAAAGATTGCTTCCTCAAGTGTTTTATTTAAAATGCAAATACCACAGAGAAAAGTCACCTAGTAAACTGGTCTCAGTTATAATTTATCCAACCGCATTTCATGTGACAATTAAGATTGTTGATGAGAAAAAAATTGGATTAGGAGATGAATAGGTCACATTGAAGTGCTAGCAAGCAAAAGCTATACTGAGCAAGGTATCTCAAGTGAAGATTTCTGTTGTTCAGGCGCTCTCATATCCAACTCCTTGTGACCCCATGAAATGCAACATGCCAGGCTTCCCTGTCTTTCACTATCTCCCTGAGTTTGCTCAAACTCATGTCCACTGAATCAATGAGGCCATTCAACTATCTCATCCTCTGTCACCCCCTTCTCCTGTTGCCCTCAACCTTTTCCAGGATCAGAGTCTTTTCCAATGAGGTGGCTCTGTGCATTAGGTGACTAAAGAATTGGAGCTTCAGCATCAGTCCTTATAATGAATATCCAGGGTGGATGTCCTTTAAGATTGACTGGTTTGATAGCCTTGCTGTCCAAGGAACTCTCAAGAGTCTTCTCCAACACCACAGTTCAAAAGCATCAATTCTTTGGGGCTCAGCCTTCTTTACTCTCACATCCATACATGATTATTGAAAAAACCATAGCTTCAACTAAACAAACCTTTGTTGGCAAAGTGATGTCTCTGCTTTTTAATATGCTGTCTAGGTTAGTCATAGCTTTTCTTCCAAGGAGCAAGTGTCTTTTAATTTCATGGCTGCAGTCACCATCTGCAGTGATTTTGGAGCCCAAGAAAATAAAGTCTGTCACTGTTCCCACTTTTTCCCCATCTATTTGCCATGAAGAGATGGGACTGGATTCCATGATTTTAGTTTTTTAAAAGTTGAGTTTTAAGCCAGATTTTTCACTCTGCTCTTTCACCTTCAAGAGGCTCTTTGGTTCCTCTTCACTTTCTGCCGTTAAAATGGTATCATCTGCATATCTGAGATTGTTAATATTTCTCCTGGCAATCTTTATTCCAGCTTGTAAGTCATCCAGCCTGGCATTTTGCATCATGTACTCTGCATATAAGCTAAATAAACAGGGAGACAATTTACAGTCTTGATGCACTCCTTTCCCAATTTTGAACTAGTCTGTTGTTCTGTGTTAGCTTCTAACTGTTGCTTCTTGTCCTGCATACAGGTTTCTCAGGCAGTAGGTAAGATGGTCTGGTATTCCCAACTTTTTAAGAATTTTCCACAGTTTGTTGTGATCCACACATTAAAAGGCTTTAGCATAGTCAATGAAGCAGAAGCAGATTTTTTTTGGAATTCCCTTTCTTTTTCTCTGATCCAATGGATATTGGCAATTCAAACTCTGGTTCCTCTGCCTTTTCTAAATCCAGCTTGTACATCTGGAATTTCTTGGTTCACATACTACTAAAGCCTAACTTGAAGGATTTTGAGCATAATTTTGCTAGCATGTGAAATGAGTACAATTCTACAGCAATTTGAACATAAGCAAACATATCAAGAGAGGCTTCACTGGTGGCTCAGAGTTTAAAGCGTCTGCCTGCAATACGGGAGACCTAGGTTCGATCCCTGGGTTGGGAAGATCCCCTGGAGAAGGAAATGGCAACCCTCTCCAGTATTCTTGCCTGGAGAATCCCATGGACAGAGGAGCCTGATGGGCTACAGTCCACGGGGTCGCAAAGAGTCAGACACAACAGAAAGAGCAACTTAACAACTTAACAAACATGTCAAGAGAAGTGGAGAAAGAGAACATGGAATTCATAGCTCTCCCTTACTAAGAGCCCAGCACCATTTTTAAGTGTCACGTTCAATAACTCCTTTTATACTTACAATGCCAATAGAAGGTTCAGTTCAGTCACTCAGTCGTGTCCGACTCTTTGCGACCCCAAGGACTGCAACATGCCAGGCCTCCCTGTCCATCACCAACTCCTGGAGTTTACCCAAACTCCTGATCATTGAGTTGGTGATGCCATCCAACCATCTCATGCTCTGTCATCCCCTTCTCCTGCTGCCCTCAACCTTTCCCAGCATTAGGGTCTTTTCAAATGAGTCAGCTCTTCCCATCAGGCAGCCGAAGTATTAGAGTTTCACCTTCAACATCAATCGTTCCAATTAACACAGAAGACTGAGTTCCTTTAGGATGGACTGGTTGGATCTCCTTGCAGTCCAAGGGACTCTCAAGAGTCTTCTCCAACGCCACAGTTCAAAAGCATCAATTCTTCGGCACTCAGCTTTCTTTATAGTCCAGCTCCTACATCCATACATGACCACTGGAAAAACCGTAGTCTTGAGTAAACAGACCTTTGTTGACAAAGTAATATCTCTGCTTTTTAATATGCTATCTAGGTTGGTCATAACTTTTCTACCAAGGAGTAAGCGTCTTTTAATTTCATGGCTGCAGTCACCATCTGCAGTGATTTTGGAGCCCAGAAAAATAAAGTCAGCCACTGTTTCCACTGTTTCCCATCTGTTTACTATGAAGTGATAGGACCAGATGCCATGATCTTAGTTTTCTGAGTGTTGAGCTTTAGCCAACTTTTTCACTCTCCTCTTTCACTTTCATTAAGAGGCTCTTTATTTCTTCACTTTCTGCCATAGGGTGGTGTCATCTGCATATCTGAGGTTATTGATATTTCTCCTGGCAATCTTGATTCCAACTGATGCTTCATCCAGCCCAGCGTTTCTCATGATGTACTGTGCATATAAGCTAAACAAGCAGGGTAACAATATACAGCCTTGACATACTCCTTTTCCTATCTGGAACCAGTCTGTTTTTCTATGTCCAGTTCTAACTGTTGCTTCCTGATCTGCATACAGGTTTCCCAAGAGGCAGGTCAGGTGGTCTAGTATTCCCATCTCTTTCAGAATTTTCCACGGTTTATTGTGATCCACACAATCAAAGGCTTTGGCATAGTCAATAAAGCAGAAATAGATGTGTTTCTGGAACTCTCTTGCTTTTTTGATGATCCAGCGGATGTTGGCAATTTGATCTCTGGTTCCTCTGCCTTTTCTAAAACCAGCTTGAACATCTGGAAGTTCACGGTTCACGTATCGCTGAAGTCTGGCTTGGAGAATTTTGAGCATTACTTTACTAGCATGTGAGATGAGTGCAAATGTGCTGTAGTTTGAGCATTCTTTGGCATTGCCTTTCTTTGGGATTGGAATGAAAACTGAACTTTTCCAGTCCTGTGGCCACTGTTGAGTTTTCCAACTTGCTGACATATTGAGTGCAGCACTTACACAGCATCATCTTTTAGAATTTGAAATAGCTCAACTGGTATTCCATCAGCTCCACTACCTTTGTTTGTAGTGATGCTTCCTAAGGCCCTCTTGACTTCGCATTCCAGGATGTCTGGCTCTAGGTGAGTGATCACACCATCATGATTATCTGGGTCATGAAGACCTTTTTTGTATAGTTCTTCTGTGTATTCTTGTCACCTCTTCTTAATATCTTCTGCTTCTGTTAGGTCCATACCATTTCTGTCCTTTATTGTTCCCATTTTGCATGAAATGTTCCCTTGGTATCTCTAATTTTCTTGAAGAGAGCTCTAGTCTTTCCCATTCTATCGTTTTCCTCTATTTCTTTGCACTGATCACTGAGGAAGGCTTTCTTATCTCTCCTTGCTATTCTTTGGAACTCTTCATTCAGATGGGTTTATCTTTCCTTTTCTCCTTTGCTTTTCGCTTCTTTTCTTTTCAGATATTTGTAAGACCTCCTCAGACAACCATTTTGCTTTTTTGCATTTCTTTTTCTTGGGGATGGTCTTGATCCCTGTCTCCCGTACAATATCATGAACCTCTGTCCATAGTTCATCAGGCATGCTGTCTATCAGATCTAGTCCCTTAAATCTATTTTTCACTTCCACTGTATAATCATAAGGGATTTGATTTAGGTCACACCCGAATGGCCTAGTGGTTTTCTCCACTTTTCTTCAATCTAAGTCTGAATTTGGCAAAAAGGAGTTCATGATCTGAGCCACAGTCAGCTCCCAGTCTTGTTTTTGCTGACTGTACAGAAGGTTCTACTTTTAGCCCTATTGCACAGATGAGGCAAAGCAGGTAGAAAATGGCAGTGCCAGTTTTCAAACCTAGATTCTTTTGCCCACACTTTATTTATCATGTTAATTCCCCTCAGAATATCTTCTGGAGCTCAGGGCCAACCATGCTTATCTGGGTTAATATCTGAGAAAGGAAATGACTTTGAGCCAGTCACAAAAGTACATTGACTTTTTGGGGTCAAAAATAATATAATATTACAAATAGCTCCATCTACATTAAATGTCTTAGGCAACATTTGAGTATTCCTCAAGCACTCACTTTCTGCCTTGTCCTCCACTTCTTGCAACTGCATTATAAGGACCACTAAGCCCACTTCTGCCTACCAGTGCTGACACTCTATGTGGACAGACTGCAAGGGGATTACCCTGGAGTCAATGGTTATTTCGGGCTCCTGTGATTGAGACCCACACAATTCCAAGGCTTTAACTCATTACCATTCTCTCTCTCAAAAGCTTCACTCACCTTCTGTAAGTCACTAACACAAAGGAATATGATACTTTTCTCCCTAAAGGGTTTCTTGAGTAAAAGTAAGACAGAAACCTTCACGTCAGAAAGACCACCCAATCTGACACACCATCTCAGATTTTGCAACCTGTTGACCCACAGGTCAATTATTAACTAGAAATATCTTTTAGTTAGCCGACACAGTATTTGTTTGAAACCATGTTTCAAATACCAATTAAATACCAATGTTTCACATGTGAGAGATGTTTTCACATGAACAGCTGGATTGCTGGCTCCTCTGGAAACCGTGGGAGACCAGGCATGTCCACATCTCACTGTGACAACAGAGGGTGGCAGCTGATCGGTGGGGGAGCTTTAGAACTCTGGTACTCTTCTCCCCAGCGGCTCCCTCTTGTCTTCTAGACCTGCAGAGGTTTTGAGTTTTGGAGTTTGAATCTCCCTGTTCTGCCTCTCCTTCCTTAATGTCTTCTGTCTCCTAGAAGAGCTTTGAGCAATCCCATCCTTTTACCCTCCCAACAATGCCTCCGGGGACTGTTCGCGGGACATGAAAGATATGGGAACACCAGCTTTGGAGGAAGATTAACTAGAGTTCAAGAACCTCCAGAAATGTCTCATGTGATAGCAATCTCACTCCCAGGTGAGTCACAGAGACAAGCTGGTTCACAATTCTTTTTCGTTTGATCTTTTCATAATTCTATCTTGTTCTCCCCTTGCTTCTTCAGTTTATGCAAATCTTTGTTGAACCTGGAAAGTGTTTTATTGTTTCATCTTTCATCTTATTTTCCTACCAAGACAGAATGTTTTCCCTACCGTGCCTTTGGCCTGGGTTGACAGTTACTCCTTCTCAGCATGACCAATGGTATCTTTAGTTTAATCAGGACTATTCAGAATCAGCAAAATGTCAAATGTGTCTGTAAAGCGGAAAGGTTATTCTTTGATTTTTGTTTGTTGGTTCCACTGGGGATCCACATTCCTAACAGAAACTACAATGAGTTTGGTTAGCACTGTGCTAAAGTTTTACAGTCAAAAGGAATTTGTGTTTTCCTACACTATTCTTGAATTATTTTCTCTGCATGTTTCTCCACCTACATACAAAGATCCTTATGGACAGAGATGATTCTTCTGTGTCTTCTGTGCATCCTTGGGCACTTCAAACAGGCCTAAAATAAATATTTCTTGGTCACTGACTCAGATTTCATCATTCCATTTCACTTGCTTGGAATTTAATGTGTATGCTTTAAGATAGTATTGTATTTTATTTACTTAAAATATAACCAGTAAACAAAATATTATGAAATCACATCAGGAATTTCACAGATCTTCTACTTTTGTTTGGGATTTTAGTCTGGATCACAGCTTTGGCATTCCATGTCTATTAGAAATAATGCCATTAGACACTGAAGCTTATGAAAATAAGCTTATTAAAAAAAAAAGTTTATGAAATACAGACCAAGTAAACACTTTGGCCTTAAAAAAATAGACATGATACTTACAACTGGCAAACACCAATCAAAGAAGCTATATTGGCATGAATTCCATCTACATGTAGACACACATACTTGAATATACTCAATAATTCATTGAATATATATATATTTTTTAAGTTTTTTAAGTGTTGCTTCTAAGGGAAACTCAAGACCAGAAAATCAGGAAAATGGAATTAGGCAATGAGACAAGGAAACATAAGAAATCAAGCAAGAGTCACAAGTTGGGAGGGGTGGGAGTGGTGGTGGATGGAGGTGGTAAGATTCAGGATTAACTCTGCATTCTGCCATGTTTGCCAGGATGGTCTGCATTTCTGCTGGTTCTGCTCTGCCCATTGCTAGGGGACACAGAGCACACAGACTCTGCTGAGAATGGTGCATTGAGGTGCATAACACAGAGGCCCTGGGCGATCCTGCAGAAACCACACCAGTCCAGACCAGTAAGACTCATTTGTCTATTACCAGAATAAGAGCCACATAAGATGAAAGTGAAAGTGAAGTTGTTCAGTCACGTCCAACTCTTTGCAACCCTATGGACTTCAGCCTGCCAGGTTCCTCCATCCATGGGATTTTTCAAGGCAAGAATACTGGAGGGGATTGCCATTTCCTTCTCCAGGGGATCTTCCCAACCCAGGGATCAAACACATGTCTCCTGCATTGGCAGGAGGATTCTTTACCGCTGAGCCATAAGGGAAGCCCTGATAATAATATTAAACCCATACTAATAGATCCTGAGATAACCTTAGAATTTCTCAGAACTTCTTTTTCTCTTTGTTAAATATATACTGACTCTATGATCAGAACTTGTCTTTAATTCCTATAAATCTCATATATTAGTTGGGAGCAGATTTCAATCTGGAAATTCATGTTCTGTTTCCAGCATTTCTCTATTTATTGAGTAAATAATTTGCTGAATGAATTGTTTATTGAATGAACCAGTTAATTTTGGACTAATGCTGGAAAAATCTTGATCAAATGGATTTTATGAAAAGATTTTTCAAAGCTTTTCTAAAATCAATACAGATGATAGGAATCAAATTCCTTTAATTCTCAAAATATGATTCTTGGCCTGGCAACAGCAGCTAGGAACCACCTAGAATTCAGATACTCTGGCCACATGCCAGACCTACTGACTCAGAAATTCCAAAGACGAAGCCTATAGACAAGCTGTCTAGTGATTCTGATTCAAAAGTTTGAGGGCAACCATCTTAGTTTATCAGACCAATTCTTCTGATGCTGTTCCTTTGATTTGATGTCTTCACTGTTAGGCAAGTCTTTCCAGGTAACAAAAAACCGTAGATTTGATTTCAAATTTATTCCATATATGTGCAGGGTTGTCTTTAGCAAATTAGCTAGACTGTTAGATCTACTCTGTCATCATCTACAAAATAAACACAATAACAACAATCTTGCAGCATTACAGGGAGGACTAAGTACAATATGTACATAAAACCACTAACTAAGGTACTTAACACATATTTGCTCTCACTCCCTTTCTTCACCCTTTCGATATATTTTCATATCTGCAGAATCACACATTCCTTGATGCTCCATCTTAATGACACAATCTGATTTTGAGAGGCATTTCCAAATATTTACTGTTTATAATTCTCATTTAGCTAAATTTCCATTTGGTCATGAAGTTTCTATTCTCTCCTAATCCTGTGATTTTATATTTACATCTAGGAAATAACTTTTAAGGAATGCATGGATGTAGACTGGATATTAGGGTTATACTTTCCACCTAGAGCTCAGCTTCAAAGATCTAAGCTCATTAACATCACTTTTCATGGGGTTCACCCAACTGGAGTCAACAAGTCTTTACTGAATCCTCCCTTTGGGCGGGGCTTTCAGCCCTGGGTTCTGGGGAAAGGATAGTGAGGATGACACAATCCCTTCCCTCAAGGACTTTATCTGTTAAGTTTATTTCTTACAGATAAACCTGTAAGGGTTTATCTTATTTATCCAGCTGACCCCTCCTCTATACCAGAATTTAGTTTTCTGGAGAGAAAAGCTCTCCAGAACTACCATTCAGCAACAGAAGAAGGGAATCATGATGGAGATAAAAGTGTAACTAAGTCCAAGAAGGAAAAGACAGCCAGAGTGTCTCAGAAAATAAAACCAGGACTTGAAGCCTGCCCTTCATTAGCCTATACTCACTAGAAGGATTTTCAGTTGTACCAAATGCCAGCCCTGCCAGGACCGTCTGGGAATATAAACTTTCTTTTCATTGCTACTCAAAGTGAAAAGATTCTGTTTAGAAAAAACTTGATTAATTTCAGTGTTCTAATCAAGATTTTAGTCAAATGTATTAATATTACTGGGTATTCAAAAGTTTTTAGTGAGAAAACCAGTGGTGTCTCTGTGAACTTGATTTGCTCAACCTGTGCATATCGTAAGTTTCATAAGGAAAAGTGACAGAGTTTTGTCTTGCTCACAAATCTAGCACAGTGTGCAACCCACAGAAAGATCTCAGTAGGGAAAAATTTATAGAAGATGGTAGTGGTTTTTCAGCCAGAAAGTAATCTAAAATGGACCTGCTGGTTCCAAGGATATGCTCATTTGAAATTTTTAATAAGTATAGATACCCTATCCCCAAGAAAGGTGATACCAATTTACTTTCTTCACTAATGGAAAAAATGTTCATTTCCTCAAATCCTCACAGCGTTCAATTCTGTTAGTATTTTCAGCCTTTGCCAGTCTAATCAATGAAGCATTGTAATTTGATGTTCTTATTTGTATGGCATAGGTATAAGGTTGATTATAATTTTGCATTTATACCAATCTAGTATTTTTCCTTCTATGAAGTGTCTGTGTTCTTCCTTAATGATATGCTTACACTTTTGCCTATTGGTTTTATTACAGTTTCTGTAGATATTTTTGTAACTTTAATGTGTATGTCTTTATTCTGCATTTGTACTCCTGTGCTCACTAACAGAGAATTTGTCTGAGTAGAGGATAATACACGTATACCTTGGAATATTACATAGCCATTAAAAATAAGGATGTAGATCTTTATTCATGTACAAGCACATGTTCATTACATATTGTTGAGTTTACATGAAAACACAATAAAGACTGGTTGGAGTTCTTGTTTGTATAAAGTGTATTAATATATGCTGCTGCTGCTGCTGCCGCTAAGTCACTTCAGTCGTGTCCGACTCTGTGTGACCCCATAGACGGTAGCCCAGCAGGCTCCCCCGTCCCTGGGATTCTCCAGGCAAGAACACTGGAGTGGGTTGCTATTTCCTTCTCCAATGCATGAAAGTGAAAAGTGAAACTGAAGTCACTCAGTTATGCCGACTCTTAGCAACCCCATGGACTGCAGCCCACCAGGCTCTTCCATCCATGGGATTTCCCAGGCAAGAGTACTGGAGTGGGATGCCATTGCCTATGAGTAAGTGCTAAAAGGTCAACCTTTTCTATATTTTTTGGTTTTATTTTCTAAAAAGGAATTCCAGTGTCATAAGTGTGAGAGCTACTGCATGCTAAAATTTCTTAGTGGTTCTCACAGCATAATCAGATATTAAATGTTCTGAGGATGTCTGCATCAGAGAGACAATGCTTAACATTGTTCAACCTAGCATTTCTCAGACTTAATTGGTAACTAAGTCTTTTTCATTAAAAAAGAATGTATTAATTGAACCAGAGTCCTGAAAGCACAGTTTGAGAACTCTAGTATGGAAAACAATTTGGTCAGAGTTGTTATCGCTGGATACTAGAATTTAGATAACTTTTACTTTGTTTTAATATTTTTCTTAAACGTTGGGATTTTCATGTGTATTATTTTACAGTTAAAATAAATAACATAAGTTTTTTTCCTTTTGGAAAATAAAACCTTAAAAGAAAACCAAATTTAGGGATCTTAAAAATTAATCACCATCAGTTTAACTGTTTTGTCATCAGAAGTTTAATGACAATTTTTTGTAAACAAAGATGTTATCAAACAAACTGGAATTGTTTTTCCAGTTACATGGGTGGATTTGAGCTGATTCTATCCTACTCATTTCTCATACTAGACAGTGTGTGTCTGTACTGATACAGCTAGTAGTTCCCCAGCAAAGAGCTGCCCTTCTGCTAGGCAAAAGGATAGGAGACAGAAAGATGAGCAAGGAGTGGGTTGAAAGATAACTGGCAGATTAGGATGTCTATGGACCAGTGTCCCTACCCCCAACTTGATGTCCAGCATCTGCCCACTTCCTTAAGGACTGTGTTTGTATAACCTCATTATAATGACCAAGTTGTTTTAAGAAAGGAGGAAAGAAAGGATGGAGGAGGAAATGGCAACCCACTCCAGTATTCCTGCCTAGAAAATCCCATGGACAGAGGAGCCTGGTGGGCTACAGTCCACAGGGTCACAAAGAGTCGGACATGACTTAGCGACTAAACAACAAAAAGGGATATCACTCAAGGAAAACATATCTTTGCCATTCTTATAAAATGTCTCACAATTTTTGCTTACAAAAGCTTTTTTTTCCAGCTTCAGCTTGGATGAAAATACAATTGAGCCTGAATAGCCTGAGTTAAGGAAGACGTCTCTTCATCAGCATCTGTGAACAAAACCAAAGGCACAATTTTGCAAGAGATTTTGGTCATAAGGCATTGCCTCCTTGGGCAAGCAGCAACTTGGAAGGAGTCATGCTGATTGAAGCAAAAAAAGGTTTTCTTAAAAGTATAGGCAAACTACAAATGGTATTCATATCAGAAGGAGTGCTGCCAAAGGCCCTTGGGGCGAGAAAAACAGTGCAGGGTGGCACCGCAGTCGTGTGACTCAAGCTTAGTCAAAGAGTTATGTCAGTCTTTCAAGGTTACTTAGGAAAAAAAATCTATACATCTGGGGGGAACAATTGGTTCTGGACAATGAAAATATTAGAGCTCAAATTTAAAACAAAACTAGGCTTCCACTTAAGAAGTCCAATGAATCAAGAGCCCAAGACTCTGAGACAGAATCGATAGCAGTAATCCCAGTAAATCACTCCACATCCCTGGCACAGAGCGGTTTTCACTGGAAAATGCAGCTAATTTTCAAGATGGCGGAATGTGCCAGTTCAGCCGTCAGAGACTAACTAGCACAGAGCTGAGAAAATTGTGTAATGCCACACGTATTTACTTCTAACCCAGAACTTGGAATGGATTTCAGGGAGAATTCATGTTCACATTACACTATTTAAGACCATCTGTATGTTCTTGAAACCCAGTGCTGCATCTGTCTGATTTTTCCTATGGGAACGAAAGGTAAATTGTGATAATAAAGACCTCTCAAACCTCCCCTAAGAAGCTTTTTCAGATTCTCTTCAGGGTTACTTATTCCTCTCGACTCTTTAATACTTTCTTGATATTTCCATTTGGATTTGAACACATAGATCTAATTTTTCTTATCTCTGTCCCTCTTTATATATATATTTTTACAGTGGAAATAAAGGGAAACAATGAACATCATAAGTCAAAGAACAATGCGACTGAAGTTGTTCTTTTCCATCTCTA
The DNA here is from genome assembly GCF_000754665.1 of Bison bison bison. NCBI lineage: Eukaryota > Metazoa > Chordata > Mammalia > Artiodactyla > Bovidae > Bison > Bison bison. The sequence continues at coordinate 5,398,153 of NW_011494934.1, read as the reverse complement.
AGCAGAAAGTCACTTAATCTATTCAGAACTATGTTAGGTAAAGACCACTCAGGAAAGTTGCCTGAAATACAACTAAGGTGACTCTCCCTATTTGCAAGTGTATTTGTTCTGCCTTTTTTCAGATTGTAACCAATATTTATAATATTGGATTGAATTATAGATAGTACACTTTTTTAACTTGAAGAAACTTGAGCAGTTATCAAGTAATAATGAGTCAACACTTACATTGTACTAGGGGCTTAGTAGTTATTACTCATGGAATCCTTACAAAAATCAGACGTGTTGGTTACTATTACTATTGTCATTTTACAACAAAGAAACAAAGCACAATGCTTTGTCATATGCTCACAGTCATGGGATTAGTAAGCGACAGAATCAGGATTGGAATGTAGACTGTCTGGTCACCCAGGCAGTGTCCCCAGAGCATCCTCCTGTATTTTGGCTCAACTGATCCTTTTACAAATAGACTCAGTGGGATTCACGGACTTCCTAAAGACATTCCTGCACCCAAGATCAATATTCTTGTTTTCTAAATTTGGGTACAACCCGCTCAGCTACCAACAAATAATTTCCCAGAGATGGACCATGGTATTTATTAACAAACCTCCAAAGAACAGCTTTAATAATTTACAGGAATGTATGACAGCCACACTGGCAAATCATTCTTGTCATCCAATCTGGTCGCTGCTTCTCCAATGCCTTCACCCTCCAAGGACTGAGGACAGTATCCCTCTGCAGAGCAGCTCTTCATGGGGTGCCTAACAGGGGAAGGGGAAGCAGCCCTGAATCAGGCATCGATGTATCTGAGTTTCAGTCCTGGGTCTACAATGACCAGGTTTGTCAGTTACGGAAAAGATTCAATCTCGTGTGGTATAATTCCTCACCTGGAAAATAAATGTCAGATAGATTGCTTTAAAAAATGAATAACCCTCTGTTTTCAATAATTCATATGATAGAGTACTTGGTACAAGAGTATGGGGGCTAAAGAACTTTTTATTGCACTAATAAACATTGGTCAGACATTTAGTGTTTGAGCATTATTCTGTTTTTACACATTCTTGTCTTCCTTCAGTCATTAATTATGTTGGTTCAGTTTTTGAGCTGGGACATCCTCCTACAGACAAAAGAAAAGGCTTATATAAATGCTAGTGGGAACCTCTCAACTTTCCCAACCGCATCGGTGACATCAGTAACCACCCCTTATCTCAGAAAAATAACTGTGGATAATACTACTAATAATGTTTTGATCCAAATATCTACCATGCTGATTGCTAATCAGCTAATCTTCTAAATGCTTTGGGAGTAAAATGATATCCTTGAGATGATCCAAACCCTAGCTTTCCCCTCCTCTTAGAAGATGCTAAAGTCCTGGGAATAAGTGTCCAGTTGGCACAGTGTGTGGAACACATGTCCACACACCGAACATCTCCAGGGCAGAAGAATAATCTGGCTGCTTTGACGGTTTGTAATAAGAGGGAAAACTGGGAACCCCTTAATATTGAGGCCATTTACAATAGTAATTCCTCACCAGGAATTCCAGGCTCTTCTGTAAGTAGAAAGGAATATTGGGAAACCAAAGAACAAACAAATGTGCACTGAAAATATTAATGCATATATCCCTTGAGATTTTCTGTAACAAAGTCAAAGTGACCAATCATTTGTTATTTCTGATGTAATATGACCTGACATATTCTTGCCAGATTTAATAGATTACAATTTTCCTGCTGAACCTGAGGATAAAAAGTCTGGACTGCACTGAAATATTCTTATTAAAGAATCCAGCATGGCTCTTTTGTTCATTGTTTCCAGATTTTCCTTATAAAATAATCCTGTTCGGAATTTCACAATCACACTAGTATATTAAAATCTGTGTATAATTCTGCATAAAAGAAACTTGTTTCACTGGGTTTAATTCATATTTACCTAACCATGGGATGATAATTTTATTTTTATTTGACTGTGCCTGTGTGTGTGCTGGGGTTTCCCTGATAGCTCAGTTGGTAAAGAATCCACCTGCAATGCAGGAGACCCCAGTTCAATTTCTGGGCTGGGAAGATCCGCTGGAGATGGGATAGCTACCCACTCTAGTATTCTTGTGTGTGCTAAGTCGCTTCAGTTATATCTGACTCTATGCAACCCTAAGGACTGTAGCCCACCAGGCTCCTCTGTCCATGGGATTTTCCAGGCAAGTATACTGGGGTAGGTTGCCACGCCCTTCTCCAGGGGATCTTCCCAACCCAGGGATTGAACCAGCATCTCTTATGTCTTCTACATTGACAGGAGGGTTCTTTACCACGAGCCCCACCTGGGAAGCCCAACTGACTGTACTTTTTCACAAAATAGATACCATTTCAAAGAAGTATTTAACAGGGAATGCATATCAAAGTCATCTCTGGAATTTTTTTAAATGTATATGTAGCTCTCCCAACTACATTTTGTCGGGGGTGGTGGGGAGGGCGGGGGGTGGGGGCAGATGGAATAGAAGATATCTGTACTTTTGAAATCTCTAGGAGTGACACTCATTTCCCAGTTGGAAATCAAAATGCTAGAAGAGGGCAAGAGTCCTGGAGAACCCAGCATGAGCCAGGCTTCCTCAGCTGATGTGTGGGAAATACTAGCCATTTTGCTCTTTATCATTCAAAACACAGATTTCTGCTCTTTTAGACTGAAGATCTCCCTGATAATCTGTATATTCTAGTGCTATGCATTAGAAGGTATGCTAAATGATAGCTGTTTTATAGATAACATATAGCCACAGAGGAAAGAAATCTGCAGTAAGATATGATATAGTAAACCTGAGTTGCTATTTCTCATTTAAAAGATTATCACTTGAAAATGTAAGGTGACCTACTCAATCTGCTTTTTTATTTATTTATTTATTAATTTTTTTGGTCAGTGGAAGTTTTATTTCAATATTTAGTTGAAGCTTTTTTTTTTCTCCTTTTTTTCTTTTTTTTTTTTACTTTACAATATTGTATTGGTTTTGCCATACATCAACATGAATCCGCCACAGGTGTACACATGTTCCCAATCCTGAACACCCCTCCCACCTCCCTCCCCATACCATCCCTCTGGGTCATCCCAGTGCACCAGCCCCAAGTATCCTGTATCCTGCATCAAACTGGACTGGCCATTCGTTTCTTATATGATATTATACATGTTTCAATGCCATTCTCCCAAATCATCCCCCCCTCCTTCTCCCACAGAGTCCAAAAGACTGTTCTATACATCTGTGTCTCTTTTGCTGTCTCGCATACAGGGTTATCGTTACCATCTTTCTAAATTCCATATATTCGCGTTAGTATACTGTATTGGTGTTTTTCTTTCTGGCTTACTTCACTCTGTATAATAGGCTCCAGTTTCATCCACCTCATTAGAATTGATTCAAATGTATTCTTTTTAATGGCTGAGTAATACTCCATTGTGTATATGTACCACAGCTTTCTTATCCATTCATCTGCTGATAGACATCTAGGTTACTTCCATGTCCTGGCTATTATCAACATCACTTATTATCAGAGAAATGCAAATCAAAACCACAATGAGGTACCATTTCACACCAGTCAGAATGGCTGCGATCCAAAAGTCTACAAGCAATAAACGCTGGAGAGGATGTGGAGAAAAGGAAACCCTCTTACACTGTTGGTGGGAATGCAAACTAGTATAGCCACTATGGAGAACAGTGTGGAGATTCCTTAAAAAACTGGAAATAGAACTGTCATACGACCCAGCAATCCCACTGCTGGGCATACACACTGAGGAAACCAGAACTGAAAGAGACACGTGTATCCCAATGTTCATCGCAGCACTGTTTATAATCTGCTTCTTTTTAGAGTGAGGAGTATTAGAATGAATTCTCAGGGTTTTGTGGACTCGTCAGTATGGCTCCTGGGAAGTACTGTGGGTTTAGGAGCCTTGCCACGCTGGAATAATGTTTCTTTCTTTCGCTGTAACTCTTTGAAGCATGAGTTTAGTCCCTTTCTGGTTTTGATTGCAGTTGTGGACTGTCTTAGCCTTTTAAATTTCCTTTGTTATTGTTATTTATTTTATTATGAATTGGAGCAAGAAGATTCTAAAAGGCAGATTCATTTTGGTATCTTATCCAGAAAATGTCTCTTAAATGTAACTAAGTTTATGAAATCATTTATATTTAATTTATTATTAACTAGTTCTTTCAAACTCAATTACTTTTCTGAAATCTAGGCACAGAGTTTCTTACGCGTAACTAAATTGGAGGCTGTAGACCTTTCATTTGAAAGAGGAAAAACATGAAACCAGAAATCTGAGTCTTCTTTTGATAGTCAGCTGTAATTTTTTTTTTAATTGTGAAGCCATTCATCATTCATTCTGAGGGAATTTATTTTATTCCAGTACTGTGACATATATATCTCTTCTCTTTGCTGGTGAGAGAAGTTTTGAGGATACAGAATACATATGACTCAGGCTACTAAACTAAAGACTTTTCTAACTGTGTTCTAGTGCAACTGATATTATTTTCTGCTGTGTTTTCCCACTACTCAGCATAAAGAAATAAGGATTATATTGCAATTAAATTCTTTTAATATGAAAGACTTCTTTTAGACAACAGCTCTATAAAGTTTTTAAAACTTTTATATAAGTGTAAAGAATCATGAAATATGTTTTATGTTATTGTGGTAACTCACAAACTGATGACAAAAATGTGATATTTAATTTTTGATTTTTCTCCCCAAAGCTATACCCTCTGTTCTACAAGTACCATAAACACGACTATGTTAGTTTCAGTGTTTGAAACAGCAGCATTTTGCCTCTACTCTGATATCTTTAAAACAAAAATTGCTTCTAAAGTCACAAATCTTGGAGCAGACCTCAAAACTTTATTTTTCTACAAGGTCAATCTGTAGAGAAAAAAATTATTATTATTTCCTTCTCCCCTCTTTGCATCATATATTCTTGTCTCTTTATTTATGCTCATCCTCTTTTATGTGAACTTCTCAATGCCTATAATTTTCTACTCCTTGTTCATAGTGGTCAGGTCATTCCAAACCCCAACAAGGATGCCGAATAGCATATAAAACTTTTCTCTGACTTCCAAGGAAAATCATTTAGAGCAGCATGCTACAAATGGTGTTATTTTTCCAAACTTTCCTATTGTATTTCTATTGGCCCTATGTAAGTCTTGTTCTGTCTCCTTATCCTCAAATAAAGAAAGCCCTGCGAAGACCTGGTGTTTCCAAAAGACCTAGTACATAGCAACTCTTTGGCCCTTCTTATCCTTTATTTGGGTGCTGGTCAAACTTCCATCCATCAGCATTCTGTGGAGAAACAGGTTGTTAACTCACACAGTTTAGAATCCAGTTCCCAGTGTCTCTGAGGTTAAATTTAGGTGATTATGTTCAAATCCAACTCCCTAGATGTCTGATATTCCTAACAGTTTGTGTGCATTTATAACCCACAGCATCTACTGAAACCGGGACTCTTTCTAGTTCTATCCCATCCACTTCAATTTTAAATGTGCCAGGATGCAGTGAACACACCCCCTCCCCATTTTTTCCTTTCTTCCTAACCTGTGTCCATAGAGCTTAACTATCAGAATGGAGGAATCAGGCCACAAGTGTCAACATGACTTAGTAAAGGAAGATAGAGATGCAAATCAATAAATAATTTCACTGATGGCTTCAGTAAGTTCATGCAAACCAATGTATTTTTTTAACCTAAGCAAACAGCTTGCTTATTTTTATTTATTTATTTAAATTGGAAGCTAATTACTTTACAACACTGTAGTGGTTTTTGCCATACATTGACATGAATTAGCCGTGGGTGTACATGTGTTCCCCATCCTGAACCCCCCTCTCACCTCCCTCCCCATCCCATCCCTCAGGGTCATCCCAGTGCACTGGCCCTGAGCACCCTGTCTCATGCATCAAACCTGGACTGGTGATCTATTTCACATATGGTAATATACATGTCTCAATGCTATTCTGTCAAATCATCCTACCCTCGCCTTCTCCCACAGAGGCCAAAAGTCTGTTCTTTACATAACAGCCTGCTTATTAAGACTCACTCAAGCTCATAATTCCATTGCATTCACAAATGCTGAACTATTATGTCATGAACTTTCAATCCTAATACATATGCTCCCCACCCTGAAAGACTAGTTTTAAGCCACTTTAGCCTGGACACTAACACCCTATAAGTATCCTTCCCTGACCTCCCTCTTCAGAGACACTAAGACGATAAAGGCAGTGTTTTCCTTTGATTGCGTTAGGTCTAATAAATACAGTTTTGATTGATTATTAGGCCTTCTGGTAGTCTTCAGAGAGTTGACATCTTCTGAAGATACTTCTCATCCTAATGAGTTTGCCATTTTTTAAGAAGGAGAAAAAATGGGAGGAGAAGAATAGTATCATGCTCCTCTAAAAGCATAAGTAGAATAATCCCTTGCCTGGTTTTCTAGTTAATTCACCACCTGGATCTGATTTTAGACTAGTAAATCAGGGAGATGTCTTCCATTATTTCAGGTATATGAGGTTTGTTTTGTAACAGTAAGCTAAATACAGCTAGGCTAGTTTATTTTTATCAATCCAGATATTGACAGTCTTATAATCTTGGGATTTTTCCAAAAATTTGCAGTAGATTATCTCTAAAAGTTACATGTAGGCTGTGTTTTGATTTTTTTCCTACAATTTAATTTTTTTTTAATTATTTTCGAAGAAATTGGAAGATACTCCACAGTTTTTAGGCAGGTATCATTTTAAACCACAGCTTCCATGGTGGCTCAGTGGTAAAGAATCCACCTGCCAATGCAGGAGATGCAAGAGACATGGGTTCGATCTTTAGGTTGGAAAGATTCCCTGGAAAAGGAAATGGCAACCAACTCCAGTATTCTTGCCTGGAAAATCCCATGGACAGAGGAGCCTGGCAGGCTATTCTCCATGAGGTCTCAAAAAAGTTGGACATGACTTAGCGACTAAACAACAACAACATTTTAAACTGCACATTTGTCCTCCTTTTCGAAACAAAATATCTGTGTCTGCTATTCAAATTGGCCATTCACTTGTTTTTGTTTTTCTTTTCCTCTTTAAATTAAAGTACTACTCTGGGCCAAGCACTAGGAAAGAAGTTAAAGATTTGCCTTCCCCACTCTCAGGGATAATACATTAGAATAGTCCTATACAAGACAGCTTTTATCTACCTACCATTTATGTGAGCATAGATTTTCTCGTTGAGAAGAAAAAGATACTACATAATGAGAAATGGGGTTGAATGGTAGAGATGAGCAGAAGGTATTTTTTTAAATTCCAGCTATTTAAGCTAGAAAAAGGGTTTTGCCTCAAAATTAGTTTCAAAAAGACTACATTCTAGAAGCTGACCCTGACTTCACTCCACTTCCTTTCACACACCTCCTCACTGGAAGCAGCCTAGCCTGTAAAAACTATGATGGAGAACTTGTGTTCTGTGTATTTACTGGAAATGATTTTCAAATGAATTCTGTAATCATATCCTCAAGTCCACTTACAGTCTTACTGAAGTGAAAGTGAATTCAAAGAATTTTTAATAATGTGTTAGCTTTCCCAACTTATGTTTGACCAATTTTGAGAGTCGATGTTAGTAGCCTAAAATCTCTGTTAACTAATAACTGATTTTTTAAAAAATGAGAAGGTAATGTTAGGCAGGATTTTGACTCAGAATCAATACAGAAAAAGTCAGATTTATGAAGATACAATGGATGACCTCTGCTGCTGCTGCTGCTGCTGCTAAGTTGCTTCAGTCGTGTCCGACTCTGCGACCTCATAGCCCACCAGGCTCCACTGTCCCTGGAATTCTCCAGGCAAGAACATTAGAGTGGGTTGCCATTTCCTTCTCCAATGCATGGAAGTGAAAAGTGAAAGTGAAGTCGCTCAGTCGTGTCTGACTCCTAGCGACCCCATGGACTGCAGCCCACCAGGCCCTTCTGTCCATGGGATTTTCCAGGCAAGAGTACTGGATGACCTCTAGCGTGGAATAAACCATTGCCTTAACTTCTCCAGGACAATTTCTAGTTCAAGTTTTTGTTTTGTCATCATATGAAGACTGTGTAAAATAGTTTCAAGTCAGAAATTATGATCCAAGTTCCTATACTGTATAATTTCTGCAGAGTGGAGTCTGCTACTTAGCATTCTATCTCCCATACTAATGACAGATTGAAATGTCACTAAAGGTTTCACAGTTGATTTATTCAGCAATCCTTGCTGTGAATAGTCCTAGTAGTACTAACCTACCGTGGATGCATTTTTCATCTTCTCCTGACCAAGTTTTTTAAAAGGGTAGTGGGGAAAATATGTAAGAGTCCTCGGTACATGAGAGTCTGGGAATTCATATTAGAGAATACTAGAACAGGGCCCAGACATGGAGATTAAAGTGATAAAAACACATATTTTGTCTCCTCAGAATTTGCCTAGATTTGGTCCTGCATGCAATGGCTTCTCTTTTCAAGAATAGTAAGAGTTCCGTATCAGTTATATTCTCAATTTATTTCATTTACTGTGCATATCAATAGCTATTAATAGGGGAACATTGTTCTCCTTTTTCTGAATACAGACAGGAGAAAGAGATTTTTATTGGTAATCTAATACCAAAGGTGATTTTGAGGAAAGAAAGGTATTTTTCTACCCCTAGTAGTTACTCAACTCTATCCCAGCTTTAGGAATGTTTACTGAGGCCAGATTCCACAAGTTAAACCCTAGTCTTTGCACCCAGCATAAAAACCTCTGTAGGCCAGCCAGTTCTAAGGCCACCTTGGAATTAAGGTTCAGAATAGAGTTTGCTGAAAGTAGACCTGAGGAGTTCTTAACAACCCAACCTCTGAAATTTGACCTGGGGCTGAATCTGGAATTCCTAGTCAATTTCAGTGTCAAGTTACCTTCTGAAATGAAAGAGACAAAAGGATTTGACACCTTGTCAGTTCATATCATCCATATGCACCTTTAAACTGCAGGAAGAATCTTAAGAGGTATCATTAAGATGCTAGAGAAGAGGTTATAAAATTCCCATTGGCAAAGAATCTGTGTGGGCCGAAGTTTGCCTTGGGGGAGGAAATGGCCCTCTGAAAGTCTTCTCCAGACCAAGATGTTTCAGTACCTAACATTAGCCTCAGGCTGTACTGAGATTGTTGTGCTGCTCATGGTCATAGTCTAAGTGTTTGTGCTTTTATTTAATGGAACTGGAAACACCATAATGGACAAAAAACAACAAGATCAATGTAATCCTCTTCCATCACCTGGAAGAGTGATAACCATGCAGAGGACAAAGAAAGGAAACAGGAAGCAAAGGAGGTACCCAACCAGGAAAGGAACAGAAGCTAAAACAGATGAGCAAGTGACTTGTAAAAAAAAAAATGCTTAAATTGAATGCCCCAACACTGATGTGATAAGCAAGTCTTACTAGTTTCTGTTTTACACAGAAATGTGGCTCTAGGCTGACCAAGGGAATGGAGGAACCAGAGCCTGAAAGGAAGGCACAGATTTGAGGAGGAAATAGGAACAGAGGCTATATATTATCCGCTTGTAATCTTCAAAGGTACAGAATCAAGTTTTCTACTTGTAGATGTTGATGGGAGCCAATCTGCAAATTCTCAAAATAAGATGTTCCTGGAAGCAGAGGGAGGAGATTGGTCATGAAAGAGGTAGAGGAATTTTATTAGCCAAAGAAAAGGCTTTCTGCAACTTGGAATTCCCTTCAGGTTAAGTTGGCATGCCAAGAACAAATTCATGCCAAGGTCTTTTCAAAGAAGTTTGCAGTGAAATAAAAACACCTGTCGTGACTATGGTGAACCCCTCTGGACAATTTGGCAAAAAGAAAACCTCTTTCTCTGTCATGGAGAGAGTGCACCCAGTTCCATGCTGTAATTATTGAGTAATCTGTTAAATGGAAGGCTTCTCAGGTGGCATCAGTAATAAAGAACCTGCCTGCCAATCAATGCAGGAGACTCAAAAGACATGGGTTCAATCCCTGGGTTGGGAAGATCCCCTGGAGAAGGAAATGGCAACCCACTCCAGCATTCTTGCCTGGTGAATTCCGTGGAATGTGGAGCCTGGTAGGCTACCGTCTATGTGGTTGCAAAGAGCTGGACACGACTGAACATGCACACACTGTTATTAAGAAAGCAGACTGTATCTGTAACCTGCTTTCAAAGACTGACACTGGTCTGGCTCCTGAATAGTGGTATTAAATGCTATAACCTGCAGCCTTTCTCTGTCTTTAAAAGCATGAGAAGGTCTTTTCAATTCCTGTGACCTAGTTGGGAAGGCTGACTACAACAGACAGTGCGGCACCAGCTTCACCACCTCCATCCATGTGCCTTCCACAAAGGCATGGACCCCATGCGTGATGCCTGCAGAGTACACCAGTGAAGTCTACAATCAGCTCACAGGCTCTTCCTAGGCAAACTCAGAAAGTAAGCAAAATTAATCTTTTTCTACCATTTCCATGAGGGAACAGTTGCCTCACTCACTCAAGGCCAAAATTACATGACCAAATGGACCTGGCAGCTTCCATTATTCCAGATCATTACACCTCCTTCCCCTAAAATCATGACAAAAGTCACATCAACTGGCTGCAAGTCTATAGATAAGTTAATCAGCTTGCAAGCCTTGGATCACTTCATGCTTTTAAATGCTCACTGGGCTCCCCTGGTGGCTCAGATGGTAAAAGAATCTGTCTGCAATGCAGGAGACGTGGGTTGGGAAGATCCCCTGGAGAAGGAAATGGCAAATCACTTCAGTATTCTTGCCTGGAGAATTCTATGGACAGAGGAGCCTGGAGGGCTACAGTCCATGAGTTGCAAAGAGTTAGTCACAACTGAGTGACTAACAAAAATGTCCATTGGTTTTATACATTCTATTTTCTAGGTAAACTTTCATTGATGAATGAGATCTATAACTCTATTGGTATTCCCAATTGCAGGCAACAGAAACCTGCTAAAAAAAGAATTTAGGAAATTTATATAAAGGACCTAGCTCCTAGGATCTTTACTGCCAAGTCACTTCAGTCGTGTCCGACTCTGTGCAATCCCATAGACAGCAGCCCACCAGGCTCTGCTGTCCCTGGGATTCTCCAGGTAAGAACACTGGAGTGGGTTGCCTTTTCCTTCTCCAATGCATGAAAGTGAAAAGTGAAGTCACTCAGTCGTGTCCGACTCTTAGGGACCCCATAGACTGCGGCCCACCAGGCTTCTCCATCCATGGGATTTTCTAGACAAGAGTACTGGAGTGGGGTGCCACTGCCTTCTCTGATAGGATCTTTAAGATGGCTGCAAAACCAGGAGTGCAAGCTACACGGCCAGAGCAATGCCTGATATCACAGAGCAGAGCTGCTCGCTGCTGAAGGAACACAACCAACACCAGTTCACCCACTGACACCACCAAAACGCACTATACCATCATCCTGCACCAGAATGGATTCCACACAACCCCTTACTCTTCTTGTCACTAAATTCTTGAACAATTATAAACTGTTTTTATCATCCTAATTCTACTTATTTTTGGTCATTAGAAATAAAACTAAATCTATTTTCAAATAATTTACAATTCAGATTTTCTTCAATTCTTGACTTCAGTTCTTCAATTCAAGTCATATTGGGCTTTTCCTCCTATAATTTATACCAAATAACTACTTTTACCTATAATTGAATAAATGTAGTTACCATCATAAAAAATAGACAACAGAGTAAGTCCACAGCCTTCTATAAAATATCATAGAAGGCAGAAAGATAAGAAAGGTTTGAGTTTTTAAAAATCAGTGCCTGAACCATTGCTGTTGTTGTTCAGTCTCTCAGTCATGTCCAGCTCTTTGCGACCCCATGCACTGCAGCACGCCAGGCTTCCCTGTCCTTCACTGTCTCCCGGAGTTTGCTCAAACTCATGTCCATTGAGTCAGTGATGCCATCCAACCATCTCATTTTCTGTCGCCCCCTTCTTTTCCTGCCCTCAATCTTTCCCAACATCAGGGTCTTTAAGCCATTATCATCTCAATTCAAAATTATGATGATTTGAGAGAAAACATGAAGTAGCTGACCTAAAAAAATTGATTTAGGTATACATTCATGTGTTCATGAAAAACAATAGTTTGCAAAATATTCAATGATATGATAAAATGCTTATATTTCTTGTTAAACATAGTAGCATGACTACTATGACCTTAATTTAGTGTGTGTGTGCTTCTATACATAGACAAACACACATATTCATGCATACACTGTGGGGATGTGTTCCAAAATTCTTAATGCTTTTATTTTTAAAACTTAAAGTAATTTTATCTCAAAATATGTCATCTCTGAGTGATCTAGTATTAAGCAGTAAGTGTACTTTATCCTCATGAGTTTACTTTGAAAAGTCATTAAAACATAGAAATCAAAGAATAGGATAGAATCAAAGAATAAAACATAGAATCAAAGAATAAAAAACATCAAATCAAAGAAAAAAAACATCAAATCAAAGAATAAAAAGTAGCCAAATTTCTCTCCCGAATTGCCATGTTCATTCCAGGCAAGCCCACTGTTTATTTTCACATTTTCAGTTCTCTCTCTGATGGTCAGCCCAGCAAAACTACTGCGCTTCACCAGCTAGATCCTTTCTGGTTTATCTTTTGAGAATGGCTTTCTCTTTGTCACTTAGAAAACAAAAGAAAGCAAGAAATTCAACCTTATCCCTTATTATCTCTATTATGTCAGTATCCCGACATACTTTTTCACTAGAAATTCATGGAATTTAGACTTCTTTTAAGTAACAGGAAACTAGTCCGCTCCTTAAGAATTTGGAAGGACTTCACGAAACTGCACGCAAATTTCTCAGTTTTCTCTCTGCTTTGCTGCTGTCTCGACCTCTCTTCATCCTGTAAATAACCATATTTTCTAGGAAATCAATTTCTCAACTTCTCTTCTTGCTCCATACCTCCCCTTAAATGATCCCATCCACCACTCTTCATATATCCAGAACATTCAAACCTGTACTCCCTGACCTCTTGTCCTACCCCAAGACTTACATCTGCAGTATCTCTTTCAGTCTCTTCCTCAGTCACCTCATGGAGTTCATCGTTTCACAGACCCCCTTCCCCTACTGTGTTCTTCCTTTCAGGAACTACGATCACCTATCACCTAAGCCAGCAGCATAAAGGTCATCCTTGACTCCTACTCCTCCCTATACTCTTTTCTTGTATACAATCAAATACCATTTCTGTGAATTCTACCTCCTAAAGCATGTGTCAGGTCCTCCCCTCCACTCTAAATGTGGTAAATTGATTGCAGCCCTCTCGGCTCTCACTGGGGACCACCCACTCACCCTGTGTGCAGCCTACTTGTTCTGTTCTCTCTACTTCCAGAGTGACATTTATAAAATGAAAGCCTCATCATGTCTCTACCCATTTTAAAATCTCAGTGGCACTCTATAGCTTTCAGAACAACAGCCACTATTTTAAGCATTGATGTCCATAGTTCATACTATCCTGGTCACTGCCTAGCTCTCATTTTGTATTCTGCTGCTTTGAAGAATCCACTACAGGGAGCAAAACCAAATAACATACAGCTCCTCAAAAATAAAAAAACTCACTTCATATCACATGCTTATTTCCTCTCTGCCTGCTGTGCTAATCTTTACTCTTCCCCCATCTTCATGTTGGGCTTCCCAGGTGGCTCAGTGGTAAAGAATCCACCTGTCAATGCAGGAAATGCAAGAGACATGAGTTCAATCCTTGGGTCAGGAAGATCCCCTGGGGGAGGAAATGGCAACCCACTCCAGTGTTCTTGCCTGGAAAATTCCATGGACAGAGGAGCCTGGTGGATTACAGTCCATGGGGTCACAAAGAGTTGGACAAGACTGAGTGACTGAGCACATAGGCACATCTTCATGCTGTGTGTATCCACACAAATGGCCAATGTGCCTTTCTTTTGTGCTTACAGCACCTTTCCCATGACTTGTAATAACTACCTTCACTCTGTGTTGTAGTTTTTCTTAGTTTTCTGACTGCCTAACTTGAGTAAGAACTTATTTGAGCCCATGGACTATGTTACAACAAACTGTTAAGAGCAGAAATCTCTTGGGTTTGAATCCTGGTTCTGCTCTTATTAACTCCCTGATCTGGGCAAGTCATTTAAATTTCCAGTTTCTTCACTGGTAAAATGAAGGAAATAATAACATCTAGCACATAAAATTATTGAGGAAATGAACTTAGTTAATCCATCTTAGATATTTTGAAGAATGGTACTCTTCATTATCACCATCATACCACCTCTACAAATCCAGTATCTAGCTAAGCACACAGCACATCAGATATGCACAAACGTGCAATAAATTCATAATTAACAGTCTTTATGGAAGTAACAGCTAGAATAGGAGGATGCTACTTTGCCCCCTGGGCTTCCCCAGTGGCTCAGCAGTGAAGAATCTGCCTGCAATGCAGGAAACGTGGTCTTGATCCCTTGGTTGGGAAGATCCCCTGGAAGAGTGCATGGCAATCCGCTCCAGTATTCTGGCATGCTATGGTCCTGGGGTTGCAAAGAGTCGGACATGACTGCAACAACTGGGGTTGCATGCAGGCATTTTGCCCTCTGCCATCCCAAAGACAACAAAGGCAAAAGTATAGAGAGCCAGTGAGTCCTGAAACGTACTCATGATTAGCAGAGGTCATACAGGCTCACAAGAGCAGAGGAAGAGGCTGTTTTGAAGTAGAGGTGATGAGGTTTAGCATGTCGGGTACAGGTTCAAGAGACAGAAAACTGAAGCAAGGCCATTTGGATCAGGGCAGTTTCAGTGTAATGGGCCTGATGAGAGAGTCATGGCTGCTGGAGGTGGGGAGGGTGAGTGAGTGGTGAGGAAACCCGACATAGGTGTAGACCAGCTCAAGAGATCTGACAGTGCACAGGAGAGAAAAATAGGACAAAGATTAAGGGGAGAAAGAATGCTAATGAGGTAGTTTCCCAAAAACACCAGTTTACTGGTTTTCCCTTTTGAGGGGATAAATGTTGCCTTAACCAGAGGAGAGAACTTCTCACTCTGTGGCCAACTCCTCTGTTTGCTAATCAACAGCGTCTTGCCAAGAATAAAATAGATGACAAATTCTATGGGAATGTCTGATTTTTACTTTTTTTAACTTTTTGCATTGCTCCATTTACTGGAAGAAATTCATTGTTCCACTACTCTTGCCACATTTTAAAGCTGAAGAGATAAACATGAGAAAGAAGAGCAAGGATGTCACCTGCTTGCTGAAACTTGCAAGGAATGAATTAAATGTTTGAGTCAGAGATATTCATCAAGCCATTAGTCAACTTTGCATAGTTCATCATGAGACACTTAAGTTCAAATTCTCCAAGTAAACTAATCTTATTACCAAAGTAAATATAAATTTTTAACTTTAGTATGTTTCTCCTTATTAACAAACTTCATGTGGAAACTGTAAAAATTGTAAAATATAAAAAACAAAAATTAAAACTCCTATCATCCTACCACTCAGAAAAAAAGTACTATTGACCCTTTAATATATTTCCAAACAGCTTTGTTCCCTATACATATGCATACATGCACATACACACACACACACATATACACACACAAGCAAATTCTTAACAAAATTTATAGCATACTCTATATAAATTTTCTGTACAGTCATGTTTCACTCAATATCGGGACAGTCCATGTCTTGAAAATTCCTTGAAAACATAATTTATAATAACTATATGATATTCTATTTATTTTATTTGATCATCTTATTTTTGTTGGGGAGTTCTTTCCAACTTATTTGCCACTATAGTGAGGCAAAAGTTCTAGTTGTTTATTAGCATTTGATTCTAAGCCTTATAGTTTCTTAAGAATGGTTTCCCAGAATGATTACAGTGTTAAAATGCTCCTCACCAGAGAGCACACATTGCTATACACTTTTTCTAGAATTAATAACAAGTATGGATGTGAGAGTTGAACTGTGAAGAAAGCTGAGCGCCGAAGAATTGATGCTTTTGAACTGTGGTGTTGGAGAAGACTCTTGAGAGTCCCTTGGACTGCAAGGAGATCCAGCCAGTCCATTCTGAAGGAGATCAGCCCTGGGATGTCTTTGGAGGGAATGATGCTAAAGCTGAAACTCCAGTACTTTGGCCACCTCATGGGAAGAGTTGACTCATTGGAAAAGACTCTGATACTGGGAGGGATTGGGGGCAGGAGGAGAAGGATGAGATGGTTGGATGGCATCACTGACTCGATGGACGTGAGTTTGAGTGAACTCCGGGAGTTGGTGATGGACAGGGAGGCCTGGCATGCTGCGATTCATGGGTCGCAAAGTTGGACACGACTGAGCGACTGAACTGAACTGAACTGAACTGATACCAACAAAGATGTATTATATAACACATTGAACTCTGCTCAATGTTATGTGCCAGCCTGGATGGGAGGAGGGTTTGATGCAGACTGGATACATGTATATGTATGACTGAGTCCCTTTGCTCTTCACCTAAAACTACCACAACATTGTTAACTGGCTATACCCTAATACAAAATTAAAACTATAAAGTTAAAAAAGAAAAACACCAATTGACATTTCTACCACTGACATGGGTTGGGGCCAGTCTCCCTGTACATGCCCTTGGAAGCATTCTTAGTAGCATTTTCCATGTGATTTGTAAGAATCCAACTTTTCTTGCATTTTCACTGATCAGTGAATTTGAATCTTTATAGAACTCATTATATCCCATTTATATTTCCTGTTTTTATGTTGCTTGACCATTATTTTATTGAAAGCTTGATGTTTTTCTTAATGACATTCCCTGTAGGAAAGATATTAATTCTGTCACATTTATTTATCTTTTAATTTTCATGTTATTTTACATTTTTTACATAACTAAAATTTTGTACAGTTAAACTTTATACATCAAAATGTTAATGAAGTGTAAATATTTGGCACTTTTTCATGGCTTTTATTTTTTAGAAAGATTTCCCTAATCTTAATCAGATGAGTTTTATTCATAATTTTCCTTTAAAACTGGTTGTATATTTTATATTTAAATCTTTTAATCCATCTGGAGTTTACTTTGAAATATATGATGAGGTAAAATTTTACCTTTGTATTTTCTAAGTATTACTTAATCATCACAATGAAATTTTATTAACCTATAACCCAATATTGCCTTCTACTACTTATTTGTGAGACTGTTTTTATGGATAATACACAGTTTCTGTCTCTACTAAGATCTACTTTTCTATTTTTTATTTTATCTGTTGATCTGTTTATGGATTCTATTAGCAAAGTAACATTATAATGACTAGCTTTTGAGAATGTTTTGGTGCTTCATAGGGCATTAGTAGTTTTTTGTTTTAAATCTAGAACTTCCAGTGCTTTTATTCCCCAGGGACAGACTCTATTCCCCATACTGAGTTCTCAAAGCATCTAGGGGAAATACAAGTGTTTGATTCCAAGTGATGTCATCAAAGATTTCTAAGTGACCTCTTGGTTCTTAGTAAACATTCCTTCCCTAGTGATAGAGTCAGGGGAAGATAGGGCCCAGATATCTTCCTAATAGAGGTGGTTAAAGAACAAGTCATCCTGGACTAGGAAAGTATCATGTCAAGCACACTGCTTCCTAACCTATACATGGAAAAGATGTGAATGACTAACTTTTAAAAGGAGGATCTGTAAGTTTTCAATAAAAACTAAACCAAACAGGTATCATTTTGATTTTGAGCCCTCCTATCATTAACCTTAATTGAATAAGAAAATTCTTCCTCTTCATCAAGCTATCTAACAAAATACATTCAGTTTGTTAATTGGTCCTATAAAATAAGAAGGTGAACAGTGTATATACTATTATTATTATAACTTGACTAATATAGTTCCCTTCTTTAGTATAAAGAGCACAAAATAGTGATTCCTACTCATTTCTCTGCATATAAGTTAAATAAGCAGGGTGACAATATACAGCCTTGACTTATTCCTTTTCCTACTTGGAACCAGTCTGTTGTTTCATGTCCAGTTCTAACTGTTGCTTCCTAACCTGCATACAGATTTCTCAAGAGGCAGGTCAGGTGGTCTGGTATTCCCATCTCTTTCAGAATTTTCCACAGTTTATTGTGATCCACATAGTCAAAGTCTTTGGCATAGTCAATAAAGCAGAAATAGATGTTTTTCTGGAACTCTCTTGCTTTTTCAATGATCCAGCAGATGTTGGCAATTTGATCTCTGGTTCCTCTGCCTTATCTAAAACCAGCTTGAACATCTGGAAGTTCACAGTTCACCTACTGCTAAAGCCTAGCTTGGAGAATTTTAAGCATTACTTTACTAGTGTGTGAGATGAGTACAACTGGAACAACAGACTGGTTCCAAATAGGAAAAGGTGCCGGGGACCAGCCCCGGCTGATCCAGGGTATTCGAAGGAGAGACGGCGTAGGCGAAGATCAGGAAACAACTGCTTAATTAAACGTTAATTAAGGATATAAAGAGTAATAGAATAAGGATAGCTCAGTGAGGAAATTTCAGTGAAGAAAAGAGGCTGAAATAAGGATAGCTCAGTGAGGAAATTCAGTGGAGAAAAGAGGCTGAATAATTCAGCCAGAAGGTAAGAGAAAGAACGACATGGTGAGACCAAGTTTCGGTGAACAAGGCCCGCACTTTATTTTTCAAAGTAGTTTTTATACCTTAAGTTATGCATAGAGGATAATGGGGGAAGGGGTAGAGTCATGCAGCAAGCCAGGCTTTCTTCCTGCAAACTTATCATATGCAAAAACTTAGGTGATTTGCATCATCTTCTGGCCCGGAGGCCTGTTAACATTTTAAGACCCTTTCTTCAGAAAACTTATTTTTCTCTAAAGGTGATAAGTCAAGCGCCACCCTCCAAAAGCATTAGATAAAGTTGCATTCCTACAGAGCAAAGGTATGGTGGGCTATAACAAGAAAAAGAATTAACTCAAGGGTCCCAGGTTACAAACATTAAAGCTACTCTTTACACCAATTATATTAATCAATACACTGCCAGGGACACAGCAGGTAAGGGATATGGAGACTTAGCAGCAAACATTGGCCCAACAAGTGAAAATCCCTTCACCAATACAATTTCTAATCAATCTTTTAACTGCTCAAAGGAATCTGTATTTAGACAGTTTAGAACATCTCATGCCTCTCACAGTTGGGAGGCTCTGAACAATCACATGTGGTTGGAAAAACCTATTCAGGCAGGCTAGAGGATTTCCAAAGGAGTTTGTAGGTTAAACACTGTCACACCCAGGAATTATTAACTGGAACTGTAAGCTAACTCTTCTTTCAGAGAGAGGTAGTGGGGGACAGCCCCCCGTAAAGTCAGAGGTGTAGGTGAAAGCTCAAATCAGAAAGTAGGCAGACTCTGGTTTTGGGGGTATATGCTCGAGAATTTCCAGGGGGACCCCTGAGGCTTGATCCTACCTTTGCGTATGCCAAGCCTCCTTCCTCATGACCTTTGCCAGGGGCAGAGCTCGCTCCCCGCAAAAAGGAGTACGTCAAGGCTGTATATTATCACCCTGCTTATTTAACTTATATACAGAGTACATCATGAGAAACACTGGGCTGGAGGAAGCATAAGCTGGATTCGAGATTGCTGGGAGAAATATCAATAACCTCAGATATGCAGATGACATCATCCTTACAGCAGAAAGTGAGAAGAACTAAAGAGCCTCTTGATGAAAGTGAAAGAGGAGAGTGAAAAAGCTGGCTTAAAGCTCAACATTCAGAAAACTAAGATTATGGCATCTGGTCCCATTACCTCATGGCAAATAGATGGGGAAACAATGGAAACAGTGGCTGACTTTATTTTGGGGGGCTCCAAAATCACTGCAAATGGTGACTGCAGACATGAAATTAAAAGACGCTTACTCCTTGGAAGGAAAGTTATGACCAACCTAGACAACATATTAAAAAGCAGAGACATTACTTTGTCAACAAAGGTCCGTCTAGTCAAGGCTATGGTTTTTCCAGTGGTCATGTATGGATGTGAGAGTTGGACTATAAAGAAAGCTGAGTGCCAAAGAATTGATGCTTTTGAACTGTGATGTTGGAGAAGACTCTTGAGAGTCC
>NW_011494934.1:5369005-5378019 GCF_000754665.1 Bison bison bison | reverse complement strand
GAAAGCTGAGTGCCAAAGAATTGATGCTTTTGAACTGTGATGTTGGAGAAGACTCTTGAGAGTCCATTGGACTGCAAGGAGATCCAACTAGTCCATCCTAAAGGAGATCAGTCCTGGGTGTTCATTGGAAGGACTGATATTGAAGCTGAAACTCCAAGACTTTGGCCACCTGATGCAAAGGGCTGACTCATTTGAAAAGACCCTGATGCTGGGAAAGATTGAGGGCGGGAGGAGAAAGGGCAGAGAAGGCAATGGCAACCCACTCCAGTACGCTTGCCTGGTAGTCTGCAGTCCACGGAGTCTCAAAGAGTGGGACACAACTGAGCTACTTCACTTTCACTTTTCACTTTCATGCATTGGAGAAGGAAATGGCAACCCACTCCAGTGTTCTTGTCTGGAGAATCCCAGGGATGGGGGAGCCTGGTGGTCTGCCATCTTTGGGGTCGCCCAGAGCCGGAAACGACTGACGCAACACAGCAGCAGCAACAGTAGGAGAAGGGGACAACAGAGGATGAGATGGTTGGATGGCATCACTGATTCAGTGGACATGAGTTTGGGTAAACTATGGGAGTTGGTGATGGACAGGGAGGCCTGGCGTGCTGCAGTTCATGGGGTCACAGAGTCAGACACGACTGAGTGACTGAACTGAACTGAACTCATTTCTCAAGTTGCTACTCACAAATGGAACCAAGTTGATAGTCACAAATTGTATTAAGAGGCTGTTCCTCCCTGGAAATAAGAATAAACCCAATGGGGAAATTCTCTTACACTCCAATGGTTAGGATTTCTCTTTTCAGCACAAAGGGTACAGGTTCAATCTCTGGTCAGAGAGCTAAGATCCCACATGCCTTGCAGCAAAAAACCCAAAACATCAAACAGAAGCAATATAGTATCAAATGCAATAATGACTCTTTTTTTTAAAAAGGAGGAACACTATGATTATTTACTAAAAATATTAGTTTACCAGCTGTAAAATATTATTTACAGCTCTCTCAGGTTGATGACTATTCAGAGGAGGGGACTCAGGTAATTTCAAGAAAAAAAAATTTACATTCATGGCCATTTTTCTAATAACAATAGCAGTAATAAATACTCTTCTTCAGATAGCTTCATGTTTAAACTTTGCCAAGTCACTTCTTTAGCTTCATTGGCTAGTACACAAACTAAATTTTTTCTTCCCTCAAATTAATCCAGTCTAAACATACCAGTGACTAACTCTGTATGTGCAATCTAAATGTCAGCATTCTCCACCAACTTAGTAAAGGGCTCTTGTGTAAGGAAATCCTAAGAATTCATATTCCAGAGAGATTGTTTTCATCTAAAAACATTAACATTGATTAACTCAAAATAACCCTGTGTTTGAAAGGAGAAGAAAAGATTTTTGGTTTTACTTGAGAGGTTTGCGGCCTGTTTTCAGGTACTCTAATAAATCATCCTAAGACTTATAAATTATAAAATAAAAATGTGACATTATTTAACCGAATTCAATAAGCTTCTTTTCATTTTATTTGCAAGCAATTGAAAGAAAATTAGTTCTGTCTATTAAGAAAAGAAGATTAAATTCTCTCTCATGATCCAATTTGTAAGTCTTAGAAGAGACCTTGAAACTATATTTAACATTTCTTGTCTGCATGTTTAATGCCTTTGTTTAATCAATCCACAACTTCAAAGCCAACATCACTGACCAAATCAGTAGCGATTTGTAATTTATTTGGATTGACTTTGACTTTTACTTAATAACAAAATATCCTATAGTTTCTTCTCAAATAGCATTCAGGTTGACAGTTTGCATAAGAACTTACAAGAGATTTATAGTGACCTGAAAAATATAAGCATTGCATAGCACTGGACAGATATAAGTTTGAAGAATCAATTATTAGAATAAGTTGAACTACCAGTGCTTATTAGTTGCTCAGTCATGTCCAACTTTGTGACCCCATGGACTGCAGCCGGCCAGACTCCTCTGTCCATGGAATTCTCCAGGCAAGAATACTGGAGTGTGTTGTCATTCTCTTCCCAGGGAATCTTCTTGACCCAGGGATCAAACTTGAGTCTCCTGCAATGCAGGCAGATTCTTTACTGCCTGAGCTACCAGGGAAGCTCAGGAGGATACAGATGTTAGATAAAGGAATATCTGGTGCCCAGAGCCTAAGATAACAAGGAAACAACGGGAAAATAGTCAACAATGAATGCATGTATGTTAGGTATGTTGCTGCTGCTAAGTCGCTTCAGTTGTGTCCGACTCTGTGCGACCCCATAGACGGCACCCCACCAGGCTCCCCCGTCCCTGGGATTCTCCCGGCAAGAACACTGAGTGGGTTGCCATTTCCTTCTCCAATGCATTAAAGTGAAAAGTGAAAGTGAAGTTGCTCAGTCATGTCCGACCCTCAGCGACCCCATGGACTGCAGCCCACCAGGCTCCTCCATCCATGGGATTTTCCAGGCAAGAGTACTGGAGTGCGGTGCCATTGCCTTCTCCGATGTAGGTATGTTAGGGACGGGGCAAAGGTAGAAATGAGGGAAAGGAAGAATGGGCTAATATATTTCAAACCAGTTTTAAAAACTGAATAACAGATATTCATAAACATACAATAAAAGTTAATTTTTTCTTAAGGTAGTCAGTGGTTGCTTAGTTCCATAATTAGTCCTTACAACAATCTTAGGGATTAGATATTATCTTCAAAGCAAGCACAGTTGATGTTCAATTTAATGACCAAGTATTATTTAGCATCTACTCTACGTGAAGCTGTCTGCTAAGTATCACGTCTCTAAGCGACAACACACCAAATGTTCTATAGTATTCCCAGTATTTAACACCCCGTGGCTTTACCTTAAAATTTAGGCTCTACTGTATTTAAAACAAAGAGATTCTATTTCCTAAATGTATTATTATACAGTGATGCCCTAAAATGAAGAGAGTGTTCTCTTGGATTATACCAAAAAGATCTGCCCCAACTCTGACCACTCATCAAAAGATAGAGTAAGACTTCTTGTGAGGCATAAGATAATATCACCCAAACCACTATGATATTTATAACTCCTGGCAATCAATCACAACTTACCAGTATTCTCAAGAAATATTAATAGAATTAGAGAATCAATAAACTTTAAAAATTCACAGGTGACCACAATTTTTGAGTTATCAGTCATGGACTTTAAAATAATTGTGATTACTATTTTTAAGAAAAGAGATGAAAATGGAGATTTTTCACAAAAATTGAAATACATGGAAAAAATGTGAAATTCAAGAACTTTAAGATAACTAAGTTAGGAACACAGTAAATGAATTTAACTTGTAGAATGTAACTGTAGAAGGAACTAGTGAATTAAAAGACAGATCAGTATAATATAAATGTAAACATACAGAAGAAAAAATAGAAAATGCAGATTATGATGTAAAATAAATGGGCCATAGTGAATATGTCTATATGGTATAATTCAAGCCTTGGGTGAGAGAGAAAGAATGAAAAAAAAGTGGAAATAATATTTAAAGAGTAATAATCCTTATCTAGGTTGACTAGGTAAAAAAGAGAAAATTCAAATTACTAAAATTATGAATGAAAGAAGGAAATTATTACAGACATTCAGAAAAAATATGTAAAGTAATATTAAGAACAAGTGTACAGCAAATTAGATAAATTAGATGAAATGGAAGAGTTTCTAGAAATGCTAATTACCAAAAATGACTGAAGAATAAATAAAAAAATCTGAGCAGAACTATAATAAGTAGACAGACTCCATTAATAGTCTTAAAACCCTCCCAGATCCTAATAGCTTCCTTGGTAAATTCTTCTAAACATTTAAAGAAGAATTAACACCATTTTTCACAAACACTTTCCATGAAACAGGGTAGAAAGGAACGATTCCCAGCTTACTGTATGAAAACAAATATTATCCGGATGCCAAAACCAGGCAAAGCTATAATAAGAAAAAAAGCTACAAGCCAATAGCTCTTATGAATATATACGGGAAAATCCTATCAAACAAAATCCAGCAAACTACAAAAAGACTATACACCACAATCAAATGGGATTTATTTCAGGAATTCAAGGTAGAACTAATATTCAAAATTCAATTAATATGAATGGGTGACCAAGATAGTACAGTAGGAAGATCCTGAGCTCACCTCCTCCAATGAGCACATTGACAGCCAAATGGGCCAGGGTGTAGCCCCACCTACTAATGTGCTCACAGTAATCAGCCCCACCACAACAGAAGGACCCATAGAGTCCCCATAAGCAGCAACCCTAGAGTACACATTAATAGATCTGGTGATCTGAGGGTAGTATGCTGCTGAGCTCAATAGGCTATCTCCTACACAAGACTGTATCACTAAGACTGGAAAACATAATCTACCTACCTAATATGTAGAAATAAACATAGAGACTTAGAATGAAGAGGCAAATAAATATTTTCCAAATGAAAGAACAAGATAAGACCCCAGAAAAACAACTAAATAAAGTGGAGATAAGCATTCTAACAAATAAAGAGTTCAAGGTAATGATTATAAAGATGCTTAACAAACAGGGGAGAAGATATGAATAAATATGAATTTATGAAAAAGAAAAATGAATAAATGAAAACAGTGAGACATTTAACAAAGAGTTCAGTTCAGTTCAGTTCAGTCACTCAGTCGTGTCCAACTCTTTGCGACCCCATGAATCGCAGCACGCCAGGCTTCCCTGTCCATCACCAACTCCCGGAGGTCACCTAAACTCATGTCCATTGAGTCAGTGATGCCATCTAGCCATCTCATCCTCTGTCGTCCCCTTCTCCTCCTGCCCCCAGGTTATAAAGAACTAAACAGAGTTGAAGAATATAGTAACTGAAATAAAAATACACCAGAAGGAATCAACAATAGATTAGATGCAACAGAGGACTGAATTAATGGACTAGAAGACAGAATATTGGAAATTAGTCAAGTGGAACAGAACCAAAAAAAGAAAAAAAAGCCAAAAAACAATTCTTAATGAGATAATTTAAGAGACCTCTGGTACAACATCAAGAATTATAGGAGTCCCAGAAGAAGAAAGAGCACAAAATCTATTTGAAGAAACAATAGTTGAAAAAATCCCTAACCTGGGAAAGAAAATAGACATTTATGTCCAGAAAGCACAGAGGGTTCAAAATAAGATGAAATCAATAAAGAAAATCCAACCTTAAAGAACAAATTAGACCAGATGAACTTAATAAGTAAATATATGTATAGAATATTCCATCTAAAAGCAACAGAATACATGTTCTTTTCAAGTGTGCATGAAACATTATATGGAATAGATCACATGCTAGGCCCTAAAACAAGTCACAGTATATTTAAGAAAGTTGAAATCATATCAAACATTGTTTCTAACCACAATTCAATGAGTTTAGAAATCAAGTAGAGATCAAGAAACTGCAAAAAACACAAACTCATGGAGGCTAAACAATGCACTACTAAACAACCAACGAATCACTGAAGAAATCAAAGAGAAAATCAAAAAATAGTTGGAGACAAATGAAAATGGGGAAAAATGATTAAAATTTTGTGGGATACACCATAGTTCTTAGAGGGAAGTTTATAATAATGCAAGCCTACCTCAAGAAAAGAAAGAAAAAAAAAAAAAGATAAAATAAATACTCCATCCTTACACATAAGGAACTAGAAAAAGAACAAACTAAACCCAAGGTTAGTATATGAAAAGAAATGATAAAAATCAGAGCAGAAATAAGTGAAATGATGCTTTTTTAAAAATAGAATGGGTTAGTGCCTACCAGGAGCTAGTTTTTTGAAAAGAGAAATCAAATGTATAAGCCTTTGGCCAGATTCTTCATGAAAAAGAGAGAGGGCCTCCCAAAATAAAACCAGAAATGAAGTTACAACTGACACCATATAAATGCAAAGGATCAAAAGAGATTTCTATAATTAAAAACCAGTAATATGTACAACCTAAAAGAAATGGATACATTTCTACAAATGTGCAATCTCCCAAGACTGAATAAGGAAGAAATAGAAAATATTATTACCAGTTATAAAATTTAACTAGTAATGTTTTTAAAAACCCAACAAACAAAATTCCAGGACCAGAGACAGCTTCACATGTGAATTCTAAAACACATGTAAATAGGAGTTAACACCTACCCTTCACAAGCTATTCCAAAGAAGGAAAAATAATGCTTTCATACTCATTCCCCATGGTTATTCCCTCATTCCCTCACTCTTGTACCAAAACCAGACAGACACCACACACACAAAAAAAATTATACTCCAATATCACAAATGAATATAGATACAAAAATTCTCAACAAAATATTAATGAACTGAATTCAACAAGGTATTAAAAGGACCACCCACCATAATCAAGTAATATATATAACAAGGATGAAGAATAATTTAATATCCACAAATAAATCAATGAGACACATGACATTAACAAATTGAAGAATAAAATTATATGATCTCTCAATAGATGTAGCAAATGCTTTTGATGAAATTCAGCATCCGTTTATCATAAAAATTCTCAACAAAGTGGGTACAGAGGGAACATACCTCAAATTAATAAAGGCAATATATGACCAGCCCATAGCTAACATTATTCACAATGTTAAAAACCCAAAAGCATTTCCTCTAAGGTTAGGAATAAGACAAAGATGTCCACTTTCACCACTTTTATTTAACATAGAATTGGAAGTCCTAACCACAGTAATCAAATATGAAAAAGAAATAAATCCAAATTGAAAAAGAAGTGAAGCTGTCACTATTTGTAAATAACATAACACTATATATAGAAAACCCTAAAGATGCCACTGAAAATCTATTAGAAGTAATAGTTAATTTAGTAAATTTCCAGGATACAAAATTAATATATACAAATCTGTTGAATTTCTATACACTAGTACTCTTGCCTGGAGGAGCCTGGTGGGCTGTAGTCCATGGGGTCACACAGAGTCAGACATGACTAAAGTGACTTAGCAGCAGCAGCAACAAATTATCTAAATCAGAAATTCAGAAAACAATTTAATTTACAATTACATCAAAAAGAATAAACTAAATAAAAATAAAAATTTAGTGTTTGATCAATTTAGTGTCAGGTTTAGGTTAGAACTAAGCCTAACCAAGGAGGTAAAAGACTTGTACAAGACTATAGGACAATGATGAAAGAAACTGAAGATGATACAAATTGTTATGCTCATGAATAGGAAGATTTAATATTAAAATGACCATACTTCTGAAGGTACCCTATAGAGTCATTTAAGTCCCTATCAAAACACCAGTGGCATTCATCACAGTGGTGGTTTAGTTGCTAAGTTGTGTCTGACTCCTGTGATGCTATGGACTGTAACCTGCCAGGCTCCTCTGTCCATGAGATTCTCTAGGCAAGAATACTGAAGTGGGTTGCCATTTCCTTCTCCAGGGGATCTTTCTGACCCAGGAATTGAACCCTGGTCTCCTACATTGCAGGCAGAACACCAATGGCATTCATCACAGAACTAGGACAAATAATTCTAAAATTTACATAGAAACACAAAAGACCTCAAATAGCCAAATGATTTTAAGAAAGAAAAACAAGGCTGGACGTAGCACACTCCCTGATTATACTGCAAAACTACAGTAATTAAAAACAGCATGGTATTTAAAAAGATACCTAGGTCAATGGAACAGAGGCAAGAGCTCAAAAATAACCCATTTTTCATCTATAACAATATGGGCAAGAACATACAATAGGAAAAAGACAGCCTCTTTAATAAATAATGTAGGAAAATTGGATAACTACAACTAAAAGTATCAAACTGGACAACTTTATCATACCATATATAAATATAAACTCAAAATGTATTAAAACCTTAAATGTAAGACTTGAAATTATTATAGGCAATAATTGAGTAGGGTGTTTTGACTCCTCTGAAAAGGGCAGCAAAAGAAAATCTATACAAATGGGACTTCCTCAAACTAAAGAGCTTTTTACATAGCACAGGAAACTATCAACAAAATGAAAAATTGGCTTCCTGAAGAGAAGATATTTACAAGCAATATATACAATAAGGGATTAATATCCAAAATAATGAAGAGCTCATATACCTCAAAGTCAAAAAATCAAACAATTGATTAAAAAATGGTCAGTGGACCTGTGTAAGAAGACTATACAGATAGCCAGCAGATGCATGAAATGATGTTCAATGTCATTAATCATCAGGGAAATCCAAATCAAAACCACAATGAGATACCACTTCACACCTATCAGACAGCTATTATCAAAAAGGCAACAAATGGCAAGTTTTGATGAGGATGTGGAAAAAAGGAAACCCTAGTGCACTATTCATGGAATCATAAGTTGGTGCAATCACTATGGAAAATAGTATGGAGGCTCCAAAAATATTAAAAATGGAACCGTGTTAGGATTCAGCAACTTTACATTTGAATATTTTTCCTAAGAAAACAAAAACATTAATCCAAAAAATTATATGGACTCCAATGTTCATTGCACCATTATTTAGAACAGCTAAAATATGGAAGCAACCCAAATGTCCATTCATAGATGAATTAAGATGCTATATATACAAACATTGGAATATTTTATTCAGTATTTTTATAAATCCTGTCATTTGCAAAAACATGCCGGGAGAAATATCAATAACCTCAGATATGCAGATGATACCACCCTTATGGCAGAAAGTGAAGAGGAACTAAAAAGCCTCTTGATGAAAGTGAAAGTGGAGAGTGAAAAAGTTGGCTTAAAGCTCAACATTCAGAAAACAAAGATCATGGCATCCGGTCCCATCACTTCATGGGAAACAGATAGGGAAACAGTGGCTGACTATTTTTCTGGGCTCCAAAGTCACTGCAAATGGTGACTGCAGCCATGAAATTAAAAGATACTTACTCCTTGGAAGGAAAGTTATGTCCAACCTAGATAGCATATTCAAAGGCAGAGATATCACTTTGCCACCAAAGGTCCGTCTAGTCAAGGCTATGGTTTTTCCTGTGGTGATGTATGGATGTGAGAGTTGGACTGTGAAGAAGGCTAAGCGCCAAAGAA
>NW_011494934.1:5364965-5368905 GCF_000754665.1 Bison bison bison | reverse complement strand
CAGAACCAGTCCATTCTGAAGGAGATAGGCCCTGGGATTTCTTTGGAAGGAATGATGCTAAAGCTGAAACTCCAGTACTTTGGCCACCTCATGAGAAGAGTTGACTCATTGGAAAAGACCCTGATGCTGGGAGGGATTGGGGGCAGGAGGAGAAGGGGATGACAGAGGATGAGATGGCTGGATGGCATCACTGACTCGATGGACGTGAGTCTGGGTGAGCTCCGGGAGTTGGTGATGGACAGGGAGGCCTGGCGTGCTGCGATTCATGGGGTCTCAAAGAGTTGGACACGACTGAGCAACTGAATTGAACTGAACTGATGCTAAATGAAATACATTAGACAGAGAGAGATGGACACCATATGTTCTAACTTATATGTGAAATCTAGAAAATAAAACAAATATTCAAAGCAAAAACATTCATAGATACAGAGAATAAATGAGTGTTTGCCAAAAAGGAAGCAGGTAGAAGATGGATAAAATATTTGAAGGTGATTAAGAGGTACAGATGTCCAGTTATATGATTTAAAAGTCACAGGGATATAATATATAGCTTAAGGTATATGGTCAGTAGTATTGTAATTACTTTATATGGCAACAGAGGGTTACTAGATTTATCATGGTGATCATTCATAATATGTGCAAATGTCAAATCATTATGTAGTACACCTGTAGCTAACATAATATTATACATCAACTATATTTCAATTTTAAAAGGTCCAGTTTATTGAATACACCATATTAGCAGAATAATAAGCAAAAAGCAAATGATCATTTCAAAGGCAAAGAAAAAGCATTTGACAACATCCAATAACACATCATGACAAAAAAAAAAAAAAAGCACTCAACAAGCTAGGAATAGAATAAAACTTCAACCTGATAAAGGGCATCTACCAATACCTACAACTAACATAGTACCCAATGGTGAAAGACTGAATGCTTTCTCAATAAGATAAAAAACAAATCAAAGCATTTCCTTTCACCACTTATATTCAACATTGTAGTGGAGGTTGTAACCAGGGCAATTAGCAAGAAAAAAAAAAAAAAAGGCATTCAAATTGGAATGGAACAAATAAACCTATTTTCAGAGAACATGGTGTTATATAAAGAAAACTCCAAATAATTAATCAAGAAATAATGAATTAGAATTTTTCAAAACTAATAACAAGTATAAGCCATAGATTTAAGAAGCTCAAGAAATCAAGCAAGATATATACAAAGAAAACTACACCTAGGCACAGTTTTTTTCAGTGTAAAACAAATGAAAACTAAAGACAAAGAAAGTACAAAAAAAAAATTTATAATAAGCCATATCAAAAATACATTATATTTAAAGAAGCAACATAAAGACTGACTGACATCTCCCCTCTGAACAGAAGGGATATAAACCATAAAAAATACAATCATAACTTTAAAATGCCAAAAGAAAAAAAAAAACTATCCAAATTTAAATACCCAGCAAAGATACCTTTTTAAATGAAGGTAAATAAAGATATTTCCAGACAAACAAAAAGTGAAGGCACTATTTCTAGAAGGCCAAAGGGAAACAATATAAATGAAGTTCTCTGGGTAAAAGGAAAATTATCCTATATAGAAACATGGAAATGCAATAGCAATAAAAACAATGGGATA
The DNA here is from genome assembly GCF_000754665.1 of Bison bison bison. Lineage (NCBI taxonomy): Eukaryota > Metazoa > Chordata > Mammalia > Artiodactyla > Bovidae > Bison > Bison bison. The sequence goes on along the minus strand of NW_011494934.1, from coordinate 5,367,276 downwards.
TATACATATGTATTTACTTTGTGGTCATTATTTGCTGAAGTTGAACATATGAATATTCTGTGAACTAGTAAGTCTAACCCTCTCACAAACACATGTTTATGTGCACCAAAAATAATGTATGAAAATGTAAAGAGTAGCACTATTAAAAACAGGCAAGTACTAGGGGAAAATCTAATGTCCATCAACAGGAGAAAAGAGAAATAAATTGTGACATATCCATTTGATGGAATACCATCCAGCAATGAGAAAAATGAGCAACTGTTACAAACAATAACATTGATGAATTTTTAAAACATAAAAGAGTATTTCTGTGTGTCTCCATTTAATAAACCTCGAAAACAAATAAGACTAATGAATATTGCTACATACCAGCATAGCGGTTCACTCATTGGAGGAGGACAAAAGGAGAGGTGCAATGGTTGACACCTTGATACAGGAAGTGATTATACGGATATATGTACCATGTGAAAATTCTTCCAGCTATGCTCTAAAAAAGTATACACTTTTATTTCTGTATGTTATGTTTCAATCAAAAGTTGTAACTTTAAAAATGCCAGCATGATGGTTATTTGCAATCATATGTTATTCGCTTCACAATTTTACAAATATAAGATTTCCAATGGTCTTTGCAAATCCATACATGTTGCTCCTCTGTTAACGTTTTGTAATCAAACTTGCAAGTGGCCCTTGAATGGTCCAAGACTGTTAGATCTTTATCTCTTCTTCAAATGCCTGCTTGAGGGTAAAATGCCCAGTAAACTCCTCTTCACGTTCTTCAGGGATCAGAATCAGCCCCTGCTCAAGGTATTTTTATTTCAAAAATATCTAAAGTGTGATTTTCCTTAAACATGTGATATAAAATCTATTAATCTTGATTGCACTCCATTGCAGGGGACAAGAAATCTTTCTGATTAAAACTATGAAATAGGGTTCTGTATTTCTGTACATCCTCTTTAGGAGGCTACAGGATGTCAGTGGGTATTACTAACACTCAGTGTACATGAACGTGGCTGATATTTATGACAAGTTATTGTACTCTCTGCAGAATTTGTGTTCTGTCTGCAACAGATAGGTGCTTCCTCACACCCCAGGGTTGTGTGTATAACGGCAGGTCCCTATAATCTCTCCTCATGAAGACCCTTTATTCAGGTCTTCTATTAGGAATTATTTTGTCTACACGCAAATTTCTAGTCAGAACAGAAAAGAAAAGGAGAGATAGAAAGAGAGGCCCATGGTTCAAGAACTATCTGTGCAGTTAATCAGGTGTGCTGTACAGGCAGGGACAAGGGGCCATGCCAAATACATTTGTTCTGCCCCAGATAATCTTGCTTCCTTTTGTGGTTTGGTATAATATATATCATCATCATCAAGTTTGCTTGTTTTAGCTATAGAAAACAAGTTCACACTCTTGCAGGAGAGTAAGTTAAGGGAAAAACAAAATCGATTTCCAGCATCAGGAGAGCCAAACTCTTGGCTGCATTCACCTGACATGCTCTGGCTGGGGCTCCAGCTCACAGCAGACACTGTGTAGGCAGCATCAGAGGCTGATAAACCTACCAGACAGGTGATGGTGGGGGCAGTGTTGCTCTGAGCATTTTCTGGTCCTCCAGACCAATCTCAGGCCTGCCTTCACGTCTGAAAGCTGGCTAGAATTACAACATCGATCACAAGGGTTTCTTGTTAGACATCACTGATGTATGGCTAAACACAGAGATTAAAAACCTTTGGTTTGAAAAACTTTGAGAATGAATCATTCAACATTATTTAACTGGACTGCTATATTGTAAATTGGAATTTTAAAATGGTTTCAATTTAATAAGTTTTTAAATCTGTTTATACAGTGGTGAAGGCCAGAACTTCTTTTAAAATATCAGGTCACGACCCTCTTCTGCTCAGCACTCTCCCTGGCTTCCTCCTCACTCAGGGTGAGAGCCAGGCCTCACCATGGCTACAAGCCAGTGAGATATGCCTAGTCCTTCCTCACTACCTAACCTCTCCCCTCACTCTGGATGCTCCCACCTCAGCTGTTTACACTAGCTATTCTCTATGCTTGCCCTGCTCCCCGCATACATCCTCTCCATGCTTTTACATAGCTGTCACCATCTCTATGAGGCCTTATTCAAAGTTTCAGCTCCCACACTGACCCTACACTCCTGATTCCCCCTCATACTCTGTTTATCTTTTCTTATAGCAATTGCCACACCTCCAAAAATATCTGATTTACTGATTTATGTAAGTTGATTTTGTTGCTCCCTCTCCTCCAAAATGTGAGCCCAGTGAAGGCAGGAATTGCTATTGATTTATCTTCAGT
>NW_011494934.1:5351788-5364795 GCF_000754665.1 Bison bison bison | reverse complement strand
GTTTCTCATGATGTACTCTGCATATAAGTTAAATAAGCAGGGTGACAATATACAGCCTTGACATACTCCTTTTCCTACTTGGAATCAGTGTGTTGTTCCATGTCCAGTTCTAACTGTTGCTTCCTGACCTGCATATAGGTTTCTCAAGAGGCAAGTCAGGTGGTCTTGTATTCCCAACTCTTTTAGAATTTTCCACAGTTCCACACAGTCAAAGGCTTTGGCATAGTCAATAAAGCAGAAACAGATGTTTTTCTGGAACTCTCTTGCATTTTCAATGATCCAGTGGATGTTGGAAATTTGATCTATGGTTCCTTTGATAGGGAACCAGAGATCATATTGCCAAAGGCTTTGTTTAATGCCTTACAAATTACAGAACATTTTTTCATTAGACCATCAAAGGAATGTTTTGAAGAATATAATATCAGCTTTATTTTTAAATAAAGGAATAAAAATCATCATTCTAATTTAATTTTCCAAAATCTCTTTGTGACTAAGTGATAGAGTCAGGACTTGAAAATGGGTCTTCATCCAGATTTTGGTTTTTCTATCATCCCCAGCCTTTCCTGTAACAACAACAGACATCCTGGGAAATAAGCCAGAGATTCATACATTTAATAATATTTTTTAAATCATATACAGAGGTTGGTTAAGGACAGCTAAGCCCTTCCCAAAATTACATCATGAAGAATATCAACAAATGGAGCCTGATAACCTTGTGTTACAACCACAAGACATAACTCTGTCACCTTCCTTGCTGCACAGCATACTTATCAGCCACATAGCTGTTCTGTGGCAAGTCTGACTAATATCTGTAATAAATTTTTAAAGCAGATTAATTTCTAAAATGGAAATGAACTTGAGCAAACACTGGGAGACAGTGAAGGACATGGAAGCCTGGCATGCTGCAGTCCATGAGATCGCAAAGAGTCAGACATGACTTAGCGACTGAACAACAATTTCTAACAACTATGACAGTTCTAGAAAATACCCAGAACTTAGCATTATAGGTCATTTAATATGGGGGAAATTATTTTATACATAACAAATATAATAACTTTTATTATTTCACCATTGTACAAAAGAGAAATTCTGGTGTTAATAATTTAAGCATATACTTGGGATTATTGAGCTTAAATAGGAGAAATCATTTTCTGAAGTAACAGGCTAAGCCCTCTTATCCTTTACCTTACTTGATTTTAACATCTATTTATTGGGTACATTATAGATGACAATAACTGGTAGGAAAATAGAAGCAACACAGACGAGCTTGAAAGCTAAGAGGAGGAATAAAACAAGTACAGGCATACTTATAATGAAAAACAGCATACAGTGCTATTAAGAGATACAAGGCTCTTTGAGGCTTCCAGAACTAAAGAGGTCACATATGGTTGAGATACTTAGAAAATGTAAAAAGGATTGGTTTACTCTCCTGCCTAAAGCTAATGAAATATCCAAACAAAATATATAGAACAATAATTTTCAAGACATTCTTTTGCTGTTGTTCAGTCTCTCAGTTATGTCCAACTCTTTGTGATCCCATGGACTGTAGCACACCAGGCTCCCCTGTCCTTCACTATCTTCCAGAGTTTGTCAAACTCATGTCCATTGAGTCAGTGATGCCATCCAACCATTTCATCCTCTGTTGCCCGTTTCTCCTCCTGTGCTCAATCTTTCCCAGCATCAGGATCTTTTCCAATGAGTCAGCTCCTCTCATCAGGTGGCCAAAGTATTGGAACTTCAGTTTTAGCATCAGAACTCCCACTGAATATTCACGGTTGATTTCCTTTAGGATTGACTGGTTTAATCTCCTAGCTGTCCCAGGGACTATCAGGAGTCTTCTCCAAGAATGCAGTTTGAAAGCATCAATTCTCTGGTGCTCAGGCATCTTTATGGTCCAACCCTCACACCCACACATGACTACTGGGAAAACCATAGCTTTGACTAGACGGACCTTTGTCCATAAAGTGATATCTCTGTTTTTTAATACACTGTCTAGTTTGTCATAGCTTTCTTCTAAGGAACAAGTGTCTTTTAATTTCATGGCTGCAATCACCATCTGCAGTGATTTTGGAGGGCAAAAAAATAAAGTCTCTCTCAGTTTCCATTGTTTCCTCAACTCTTTGCCATGAAGTAATAGGACTGGATACCATCATCTTAGTTTTCTGAATGTTGAGTTTTAAGCCAAATTTTTCACTCTCTTTTACCTTCATCAAGAGGCTCTTTAGTTCCTCTTAGCTTTCTGCCATAAAGTTGGTATCATCTGCATATTGAGGTTATTGATATTTCTCCTGGCAATCTTGATTCCAGCTTGAGTTTCATCCAGCCTGGCATTTTACATGATGTACTCTGCATATAAGTTAAATAAGCAGGGTGACAATATACAGCCTTGATGTATTCTTTTCCCAATTTTGAAGCAGTTCATTGTTCTATGTCCAGTTCAAATTCTTGCTTCTTGACAAGACACTCTATCAGATGACAAAGAACAGCAATCCAGAAGAGGCCAGAAATAACCAAGGTGAGCCAGCTGCTAACCTGACTTCCTTGGGAGAGTTTCTAGGTGAGCGGGGAACCCAGCTGGAGATCTGTGGATTCTCTGAGTTGAGGAGAAAGAACTGAAAGTCTGGTAGCCCAGTGGTTACAGTTTGCAAGACAGTCTGCTGACAGTATGAGAGCTCAGAGAAAAAGAACTCCAAGGAGCTTCAGAGGGAAGGCATCCCCCTATAGTGTTTAGCAGACTACTGATCAGCATGTGCATATAAAGAAATTACCCTAGCCCAAAGGAAGAGCTGTCTAAGGATTAAAGAAAAACAAGACCAGTGCTCACACAAAACATGAATAATGCCTGCAGATAGAATAACCACACAATTCATGGAGATTTGGGTAGAGTTCTCAGAAGGGTCTTGCCTCAGTGGTGGGGAATAATTAACTCTACACTGGCCCCATTTAACAAATTTTAAAAGCAAAACATAAGAGAATCGAAGTGCCGCCAAGTGTTTTAACTGCATTCCAGAACAAAGTTCAAGAATATTTATAGATGTACAAAAATATCCAACACCCAAGAAGGTAAAATTTCAAAATACTCTGAATTTTAAAAAGCCAGACCAAAAAAAAAGAGTAGATACTGAATGATACTATACATTAAATGATTCTATGTGTACAGCTCTAGAAAAGCTAACTAATCTATACTGACAGAAAGCAGAGTCAATGTTTTCTTGGGGAAGAGGGAGTATAGAGGAGTTACTCTATACCTTAAGTATCTATAGTTTAGTGTATATCAATTATAGCTCAATAATGCTATTTAAATAAAATGTATACCAGTCAGAATGGCCATCATCAAAAAATCTGCAAACAACAGATGCTGGAGAGGGTGTGGAGAAAAGGGAACCCTCTTACACTGTTGGTGGGAATGTACATTGATACAGCCACTCTGGAAAACAGTATGGAGATTCCTTAGAAAACTTGGAATAAAACTGCAATCCCAACAATCCCACTACTGGGCATATACCCTGAGAAAACTGGAATTGAAAAAGGCACATGTACCTCAATGTTCATTGCAGCACTATTTACAATAGCTAGAACATGGAAGCAACCTAGATGTCCATCAGCAGATGAGTGGATAAAATAACTGTGGCACATATATACAATGGAATATTACCATAGAAAGAAAGAAATGCACTTAAGTCAGTGTTAATGAGATGGATGAACCTAGAGCCTATTATACACAGTGAAGTAAGTCAAAAAGAGAAAAACAACTATCATTTATTAACACCTATATATGGATCTTGGAGAAGGAAATGGAAGCCCATTGCAGTGTTCTTGCCTGGAGAATCCCAGGCATGGAGGAGCCTGGTGGGGTCTATGGGGTCGCAAAGAGTCGGACAAGACTGAAGCGACTTAGCAGCAGCATGGATCTAGAAAGATGGTACTGATGATCCTATTTGCAGGGCAGTAGTGGAGATGCAGACATAGAGAACAGACTTATGGATACAGGGGACAGGGTGGGAAAGAGAGAGTGGGACTGATGGAGAGAGTAGCATGGAAACATATACACTACCATTTGTAAAGATAGACAGAATTTGCTGTATGACTCAGAGAACACAAACCAGGACTCTGTGACAACCTAGACAGATGGAAAGGGGTGAGTGATGGGAGGGAGATTCAAGAGGAAGGGGGCTTAATGTATATCTATGTCTGATTCATAATGGTGTATGGCAGAAACCTGTTGCAAAGAGCTGACTCATTAGAAAAGACCCTGATGATGGGAAAGACTGAAGGCAGGAGGAGAAGGGGACGACAGAGGATGAGACGGCTGGATGGCATCACCGACTCAATGGACATGAGTTTGAATAAGCTCCAGGAGACAGTGAAGGACAGGGAAGCCTGGTGTGCTGCACTCCATGGGGTTGCAAAGAGTCAGACATGATTGAGTGACTGAACAACAACAACTATGGGAGAAATTAACACAACATTGTAAAGCAATTATACTTCAATTAAAAATAAGTAAAATTTTAAAAATAAAATGTATAGCCTGCTTCACTAAAAATCCTTCCCTGCTTGGGTCCTGTAGTCATGTGAGTTTGCAAGAGAAGAGCATGTAATTTTGCTTAATGGAATACAGACTATATTCGGGAAAATAGCAGAGGACAAGTGGAAAGGAAAGATATGTGTATGTCCTTAAATGGCATTGTAATTGGGTAGAAAATGAGTAGCCTACAAAGTGTTTGGAGGTGGTTTTTTTTTTCTTTCTTTCTTTCTTTTTTTTTAAGATTATATGCTCAGTGTTAACACTTGATGAAGCAAAGTTTGCTAAATTTGGCAGTAGTGTTTTAAAGAAAAGACTTTAAAAGTGTGAAGATGATTTCAGAAGCTATCATATTAGCCTGATTAGCGAAATTAAAAGTTGAACTGGAATGATGCCTGTGTGATTTCCAAAGAGAGAATAAAGACTATTGCCTTTGCAAAAAATAGAAGAGGTGAGAGAAGAGGAGGATCTGTACGATCAACTGGAAATCCTTTCAACATCAATTATTCCAAGGAGTTGATTTAGTACCAAGTAGTACTAACTGGTTTAGATCCATAGAAACACTTTAATTCATTCAGTAGTGATCTGATTGTTCACTAGTGTGGTTAATCTTAGATGGGAATTCACTGGTGGGTCTATGGAGGAAAGACTGTTTCTAACATCTCAAAAAGATGATTTACTCCCAAATCTGTGTCTCATATAATATATTCTTTACATTCATTACTTTTAGTATCACCCAAGAACTCTGTTACTCAGAATTCCTGCTTTATTACTATCCACTCTACTTTTTCAAATCACAGCTGCCAAACATGTATAAAGTGTCTATTGAGAAGTTTATGGCATCATTGGGAGGTTCAAATGGGAGGTTAAAAGAGCTAGAGTATTTTCTGAGCAAAGAGATCTCATATCCTGCCAGGAAGAATCATATCCAAGTCAACAGATGTCATAGTGAAATAATTTTTTAATGCATATATAGAGTTTCAAACTTTGTAACTGATTTGGCAGACAAGGTTAAAAATTCTGTTTGAGAAAAACTATGGTGAGAGAGGCCATTGGATTGATGTGTATCCCTAGAAAATTCTGGAAGGAAAAAGACTGTTCTAATTCAGAGTCCACTTAGTTTAATAAATGGAATTATTGTCAGTATTTTAATTGTGTAAATGGCCAACTCTTTCAAAAAATTTGCTCCAGAACAAAGAAACAAACAGTGATAAGTAACAGGGTAAGTCTGAGTAAAAGTCTGAGTCCTTAATAAAGAATCAAAAGTGTTAGTGAAAGACAGTTAATCACATTCAATGGCAAAGTAACAAGCCCAAGAATGAAAGGCTCCCTGTTTCATTCCTTACCTGGGATTCTAACAACTAGAGAGTTGACTAGCTCTTACTTTCTTATATGATTTATAAAATTAACCCTGTATTTGCATTGTGGCTCAGACACTAAAGAATATGCCTGCAATGCAGGAGAGCCAGATTAGATCCCTGGATCAGGAAGATGCCCTGGAGCAAAAACTAGCAACCCATTCCGGTATTCTTGCCTGAAAAATTCCATGGACAGAAGAGCCTGGGGTTGCAAATAGTCAGCCATGACTGAACGAGAGCCATTGATGAACCAACTCATCAATCATGAATTGCATCATGAAAATGAATGTTGTCCTTCAAATAGTCACCTGGCCTTTCAGATTTAAGAATTTTTGAAGACCTTTCCAAAACAAAAAGAAAAACAAGCTCCCATTTTTAAACTCCCATATATGAACAAAATACAAACCACAACACACAAAGAGTGCAAGAAGAAGTAAGACCGGTAAACAAGTCAGCAGAGGAAAGGAAGTTCTAAACCAGAGGACTGGAGTGGGAGATACCCACTAGGAATAGACTACAGGAATCTAGTTATCGGAAACATCCGTGATGGCAGAAGGAAAGAGTGAAATAAGGCCACAAACCATAGTGGAGATTTGAACTCTGTCTATGGAGCGCTTGCCTGGAGAATCCCAGGGACGGGGGAGCCTGGTGGGCTGCCATCTATGGGGTCACACAGAGTCGGACACGACTGAAGTGACTTAGCAGCAGCATGGAGCAGTTAGATCCCTCCGCCCTAACCCCCATCTGTCAATGACTACTTCCTTTCACTATAGGAGAAAGAAATATATTTTCTAGATGAATCAAATATGAAAACTGAGCCATTAGGGACTGGGTAATAGGAACAGGGGAGGAGGAGGAGGAGGTGGTAGGCCAAAAACTAGTGTTGCTGTTGTTCAGTCACTCAGCTGTGTCTGACTCTTTGGGACCCCATGAACTATAGCCTGCCAGGCTCCTCTGTCCATGGGATTTCCCAGGCAAGAATGCTATACTATGTGTTGCCATTTTCTTCTCCAGGAGATCTGCCTTACCCCAGGGACCAAACCCATATCTCCTACATTGGCAGATGGATTCTTTCCCATTGCACCACCAGGAAAGACATGCTGTAGGGTGTACTCAGTGAGAATGTACACACTGAAGAGCAAGATGAATCGCAGTCAGGAGCCTTCACCTATGTAGATCCAGAATGCCACTTTCCAATCTTATGTCATTTCTGGACTTCCACCAGATGGGAGAATCTACCCTTCTCTGGAGAAATGTAATAACTAAAAAAATGTCTGATAAGTAGGTTTATGACCCCAAAGCTGTCTGACTGCTCATTTTCATAAAACGAATTCTCTCTGCCAATGAAATAAACTACATAGAAAGGATTTAAAACTTATCCTTCAAGTTCTCACTTTCAAGTGTGAATGAATAGTCACGCTTGAATCAACAGATATTTGGTTTTTATTACCAACAGATATTTGAGTAAAATTTCCTACATGCAGAAGATAAATCATGTACGGTAATCAGGATGTCAGAGGATGGATGGCATCACCAACTCAATGGACATGAGTTTGAGTAAACTCCAGGAGTTGGTGATGGACAGGGAAGCCTGGCGTGCTGCAATCCATGGGGTCACAAAGAGTTGGACATGACTGAGAGACTAAACTGAACTGATCTGAATCAGTAGAAAGTAAGACTACAAGTAGAAGAAAATAAAACAGCAGAAAGAAAAGAAAAATCTATATCATGTAACCTCAAGGGTAAGAGCATATTTTCTATGCATGGAGTAGGAACAGGGTATTATTTTAAGGAACACTTAGAAACTATAAAGGAAATTTAAAATATAGCAAAAGTAAAAATTATCAGCAAGAGTAGGAAGATGAAATAAAGAAATCTTCCTAAAAGTAAAACACAGAGATAAAGATGAAGAGATGATAATACTAGAGAGTTGCTATGTCAAATCTATCAAGATTTTCAGAACAGATGTAAAAAAATAGCACAAGACATATTTTTAGAACTGGAAAGCACAAAGTTCTCAATTGAAAACTTTCAGAACAATAGACATAAAAACCTCACCATGGCTTTTTAGGGTAAAAAAGAAGATCATAGGAAAAAAGAATAGGTTAGAAGCAAAGAATTTAGATTAAACATGTCACTGGACTTAACAGCAATAATGGAAACAAAGTAATGGAATAACATCTTCAAAATTCTTAAGAAAATTATTTTCTACTTAGAAGTTTATATCTTACTAAGCTATAAACAAAGTGTAAGAATGGAATGGAGACAACTTCAGACATTCATGGTCTTTATTTATGTCCTGTGTACCCTTCTTGGGAATCTACTGGACAGTGTGCCTCACCAAAATAGGAGAGAAAAAAGAAAAACAGGATATGAAACAGGAAACGAGAATCCAGTGCAGAAACAAAATGTGGAGAATTCTTCGAACTTCTGCTAGAGTCTAAAGATGAAAGGCATGCTCCTGCAGAGCAAATCTAGATTGAATCAAGGATAGAGACAGCACCTAAAGGGAAGTCCCAGGAAGGAAAAATGGAAATTACAGATTACATGGCCAACTTGACCATATAGGAAATTGTAGAGGGAGGTAATCTACAGAGCAATTGGAAAATACATGTCAACTCAGTCTTAGGTTCAAAGAAACAGCAAATTTTTAAAAAAAAAGAGTGAGAGAGAGGGAAAATTATTAACTCTAGGAAAGTAAAAAGCAGTAAAGGAAAGAGAACAACATTAGTTGACTGAGCAGTGAATAATATTTAATATCATAATAATGAAAGCATTTAATAAAAATGTACAGTACAAATATACCCAAAAAATGGAAAAAGTGAGAAGCGATAGAGTTAAAATCTTTATGTACCAAAATAGAAAGTCAATAGACAATGCATTAAAAATGCTTAATCAAGAGGAAGGATTCTACATGTATTAATACACTATTTAGAATTATGAAGATAATTTCTTAAAGAAGAATTGATAGCTAAAAATTAAAAGTAGCTGTCTCTTCTAAGTGTAGTGGGATGAAAAAAATAATCCAATAGGATCTACTTTTTTTCATTGCAAGCTTTATAGCACTATTTAAATGTTTGAATTATCTTCAATATTTGAAGCTTTCATTATTTCAAAATTTTCCTCTGCAAATGGCAGCATAACCAATAATTCTTCCTTCCAACTGAATGACTATCTTGACTAATAACAATTTTTTTTTTTTTTGGTTGCTGTGGATCTTTGTTGCAAGCTTTCTCTTGCTGCAGAGAGTGGGGGGCTACTTTTTGTTGCAGTGAGGGGGATTCTGATTGTGGTGGCCACTCTGATTGTGGAGCATAGGCTTCAGGCACAAGGCTTCAGTAGTTGTAGCACAGGGGCTCAGTAATTGTAGTGTGTGGCTCTGGGATGAGGGCTCAAAAGCTGTGGCACACAGGCTTTGTTGCTCCATGGCATGAGGAATCTTCCTGGACTAGGGATTGAACCCGTGTCCCCTGCATTGGCAAGCAAATTCTTATCCACTGCACCACCAGGGAAGTCCACTAATAACTAATTATTTAATTCCCTTTTCAACTTTTGCCAAGTCAACACTGAAGTCTTGGTTTTCTCACTGGTCACAGAAATTCATTTTGTAAGTTCAGAATTTTTTTCTAAAGACTTTCTTTTAAATGTTTGGTCAAATGTATTTTCATATCTTTTATCAACTTCTCATTGAAATATTTAAATTTTTGCTATGTGATCAATATCATATTTGAAATTATCCAGACTTCGTTTAAAAAGTTACATGATTAAATTTCAAGTATAAAGTTACTTTTAAAAAATTCACCTAGGTGTCTCCTGAGTTTTTTGCAGTTCTTCAGTTTTCATATACTGACTAAGTTGATATTCACCAATAATGTTCACTGTTCACCAGTAGTATTTTTACAACTAAGTACATAATGCAACTCTGTTCAGTTCTAATAGGGTACTAAATTGGAAGTGTCAGCTAAAGGACCAAGGTCAATGGATATCATATATCAAAATGAGTTATGAAACTAACTTGGAGGAATTCACAGTAGTTTGAAAATCAGTTAGATAAACCAAATGTATCTAGGTTCTGAGTTGAACTGTGGCCCACTAAAAAAGATATGTTGAAATTCTAACCACACTACCTCTGAATAAGACCTTACTTGGGAATGAGTATTGCAGATATAAGTAGTTAAGTTGAAGCCATACTGGCTTAGGGGGCCCACTAACATAAAGTGACTGGTGCTCTCATAAGAAGATAGCTAGTGAAGCGAGACAGATCTACAGGCAGGATGCCCTGTGGAGACAGAAGATCAAAGTGATGCATTTATGAGCCAAGAAATGCAAAAGATTGCCACCAAACCACCAGAAATCAAGCAGAGGCAAGGAAGGACGTCCCTACAGGTTTCAGAGGGAGCATGACCCTACCAACACCCTGATTTCAGAGTTCTAGCATCTAGATCTGTGGGACAATAAATTTCTATTGTTTTAAGCTCCCACTGTGTTATATATTGTTACAGCAGCCCTAGGAAACTAATGCAAAGGTTTAAAAGGTTAAGAGAGAGAGTTTAAGAGAATTTTTTTTTTTTTTTTAAGAAGCCTGCTAATGTACCATGAGTTAGCAAGGGTGTGTGTTTTCTCCAGGGATAGAGGAACTTCAAAAAGTCCAAAGAGAAGGATTGGTATGTCTTTCTTATCATATGAAATGATACATTAAAACACTTAAGGGAACGTGGGTATACCTGTGGCGGATTCATTTCGATATTTGGCAAAACTAATACAATATTGTAAAGTTTAAAAATAAAATTAAATTTAAAAAAAAAACACTTAAGGAATCTAAAGTCAAATGTCTGTGACTATCAGCACAAAGTAGTAAAACAGACAGATCAGAATATATTTAAAAACTAGTGCTTTTGAACTGTGGTGTTGGAGAAGACTCTTGAGGGTCCCTTGGACTGCAAGGAGATGAAATCAGTCAATCCTAAAGGAAATCAACCCTGAATATTCATTGGAAGAACTTATGCTGAAGCTCCAATACTTTGGACATCTGGTGTGAAGAGCCAATTCTTTGGAAAAGACCCTGATGCTGGGAAAGATCAAAGGCAAAAGGAGAAGTGCGTGACAAATGAGAGTTATATAGCATCACTGATTCAGTGGACATGAATTTGAGCAAACTCTGGGAGATAGTGGCATGCTGTAGTCCATGGGGTTGCAAAGAGTCAGACACAACTTAGCGACTGAACAACAGTTGCACTTTCACTGACATCAGAGGCAAGTATTCTCATTATCTCTTATGAACAAGATAGGGATACAAAGGAAAGAGAGGTGATCTAAAGTCCTTCCAAACATAAATACCTAGAAAAGCAATGAAATCTAATTAGAAAGAGACCTTCCAAGAGACCACAAGGAAATCAGAGGACGACAGTACAGTGCTAGGATAGAGGAAGATATACTATCATAAAAGGAGGGCAGATAAACATTTAGAGTGAGACTTCAGAAAGAACTACCAAAATACCCACAAGAGAAACAAGTGATTTTAAATGTCTGCTAGACCCAGAGAGAATAAAGTAATCTTACTGCACTAACAATCAAATAAGAATTTATACGTACATTTCATCCACCTCCCTCCATCTTTTCGACGGTGGTTAGCAAAAGAGGAAAGGGGAAGGAAAAGCCTATGGCAGCGTCAGCTAAGGTTGATGGGGTGAAAGAGGGATGGTCAAGAGAATATTTAGCTTAAAACTGATTTCAAGGAGAACTTTTGTCTATGTTAATCTAACTTGTACAAGACTCACCACTTCACTAAAAATAACTAGAGAAGCTGCATAAATTCAAAAATGTATGGGCTTTCCTGGTGATACAGTGGATAAGAGTCCACCTGCCAATGCAGGGGACATGAGTTTTGATCCCAAATCTAGGAAGATTCCACATGCTGTGGACAACTAAAGACCGTGCACCACAACTACTGAGCCCATGCTCCAGAGTCCATGAGTCACAACTACTGAGCTCCTGTGTCACAACTACCGAAGCCCATGCACCCTGGAGCCTGCACACCACAACCACGGAGGCTGCAGGCTTCAACTGCTGAAGCCCGTGTACCTGGAACCCCTGCTCTGCAGCAAAAGAAGCCACCACAATGAGAAGCCTGTGCACCACAATGAAGAGTAGCACCCCCCCCCATTCACTGCAGCTAGAGAAAGCACGAGTGCAGCAACACAAATCCAGCATATCCATAAATAAATAAATTTTTTTTTAGAGTGTGTGTTTGGAGGCATCATGAAGATAACATGGCAGCCACTATCTGAAGGGTCAAGATTGTAGAGAAATTTGCAGCACACTGAGGTGACTCCAAAATTCTAACCTGGTTGTTTTTCCCCATAAAATATTTTCTGATAAGTGAAATGACCAAGAAAACTGAAAAGAGTAAGAGTTTCCCACATTAACCCAGTACTGAGACAAGAATTGGAGCTCAAGGCTACCGAGGCAGGAGATATTTAAATCAAAAATTTCAGAGAAGACAATAGCAGCACCTGACATTCTGCACCTCTTTTTCCCTAGCAGTGTACGCCAATTCCTTCCTGGTAAACTCATCAGAATTTCTGATGTGAAGGACAACATCTCAAGAGTAAAAGCACAGTGTAAATAGAGAGGCTTTACAAAGACTGAAACCCAACTTGAATTGGTTGCAGCTTTGAACAAAATGATCTTGTATTATTCTATCTGGTAGAAGCAATTAATCCTCTCAGGAATGAGATAATAGTCTCTAGAGCTTTATAATGTTTTCATACACACACAAAAAATCCTAGTATTAAGTAAAAAATTACCAAGATCACCTGAATATGGATCAAAAGAAAATAAAGTATAGAAATACAGCTAACATGAATTAGATTATTACATATAGACTTTAAAATAACTGTGATTAATTTCTTAGAGATGAAAAGACAAAATGGATGTACCCCAGTGTTCATTGCAGCAAAGTTTATAATAGCCAGGACATGGAGCAACCTAGATGTCCATTGGCAGATGAATAGATAAGAAAGCTGTGGTTCAGTTCAGTTTAGTTCAATCGCTCAGTCGTGTCCGACTCTTTGCAACCCCATGAATCGCAGCACACCAGGCCTCCCTGTCCATCACCAACTCCCAGA
>NW_011494934.1:5322435-5351688 GCF_000754665.1 Bison bison bison | reverse complement strand
CATTCCTTCCAAAGAAATCCCAGGGCTGATCTCCTTCAGAATGGACTGGTTGGATCTCCTTGCAGTCCAAGGGACTCTCAAGAGTCTTCTCCAACACAATTGATGTTCAAAAACATCAATTCTTCAGTGATCAGTTTTCTTCACAGCCCAACTCTCACATCGATATATGACCATAGGAAAAACCATAGCCTTGACTAGATGGACTTTTGTTGACAAAGTAATGTCTCTGCTTTTGAATATGACCAACCTAGACAGCATATTAAAAAGCAGAGACATTACTTTGCCAACAAAGGTCTGTCTACTCAGGGCTATGGTTTTTCCAGTGGTTATGGACAGGGAGGTGTCCATATGGACAGGGAGGCCTGGTGTGCTGTGATTCATGGGGTCACAAAGAGTTGGACATGACTGAGCGACTGAACTGACTGAACTGAACTGAACAACTAAAATATAACTAAAAGCTAATTTTTAAAAATAAAGTATTTTAAATGAATTAATTTAATAAACAATGCACTTCAGTCACAGAAGAAAGTCACAGTAGAAATTACAAAACACTTAGAACTAAATGAAAATGGAAATACATCATATGAAAACTTGTGAGATGTGGCTAAAGACATGCTTAGAGGAAAATTTTAGCCTCAAATGCATATTTTAGAAAATGTTGTAGAAAGGCATAAAATCAAATTGTCTTTCACTCAACTCAAAAAGTTAAAAAAAAAAAAAAAAAAAGACTGGGAACCCAAAGAAATTAGAAAAAAAAAGAAATGAAAAAATGAGAGCACAAATTACTTAAGTGGATGAACTGTAATAAAGAAAAATAAAGAAGAACAAAGGAAAAGCAAAACTACTACAATATACAGAAAGAAATAGAAAATGTGAATATTAATGTATCTACTAAGGAACAATCCATTTTTAAAACTTCCTGTGAAGAAAGCTCTCAGATCTCACAGAGGACTCAGTGACAGCCAGAACCAAGTAGATTACTCAAGCAGTGATTCTCCAAGAGCCTAGAGAGGTTTACAAAATAATTTGATAGCAATACCATGAAATAATACAGAGGTAAAAGAAAAACACAGACAAAAATAAAATTGATTTCTGAAAGTGTCTTTTTATCAATATACTTGTGAAGCAATTTTTTTTCTTTAGATTCAATACAAGAAAAAAATTGCTTTTAAAATTTTTGTACTTACCTAGTTCATATAAGATGTTTTGTTTTTCTGTTTTGAAATTGTGCTCATAGCTAGCAAATGTATGCCGGCTGAACTTTTATTTAAACCTATCTTTTCAATCGTGAGGCATTTTAAGACACTACAATAGGACATTTGTTACAGAAGAGGAGAGATGGTCATAAGCGTGCCAGAGACTATGCATAATTGTATATATTTCCAAGAAGGCAGAACAAGGAGAAATTTCCATGTGAAAGTAAGTAGGTTACATTTAACAATCTCCATATGGGTTTGCAATAAGTATTTCCATTTTTACCTAAAGGCTTTCAGCTACCATTTTGTGAAAAGGCAGTATAAATACATGTGTTAATTAAGTCTCAGATTTACCAGCTATTAGGCTGAATTAAAGGAATTCAGTCTTTAATTCTTTTATCCTGCCTGGCTCCATTCTCAACAGTGGGCATAAGTTTACATTGGCAACCACATGTTTCCCACCAGAAGTGCTACAAATCTTGCTTATATTATATACAGGAATTTTTGATTACATAGAAGACACTAACTCTGACAGGTTGAGAGTTAGTGCCCGGGTAAGTCAGATTCTCCTACTCTTAAACTTTTAGACTTTGAATACAAATGATATTTTTGGCTAAATCCATGTACCATGTTTCCATAACTGTACTTTTTTAATAAATACTTCCTTTCTGGTTGATATGTTTAAATATTTTGTGAATTGCACATCAATAAAACTATAATTGAGCAATAACTTTCATATTTATTTCAGATAATGTGAAATAAATTTACTTTACATTGACACCCTCACTTAAAATTAATTTTTTTTTAATTTATAGGATGATATATTATCAGGAGAAGTCTCTTGGATTTTCTTTCAAGTTTATATGCACAATTAATGTGATAAAGCTATATGATAAATATCCAGATCTACAAAAAAAGCAAATCAAAAAGTGGCACCCACATTAAAAAATGAAACTAGCAGAACTTTCAGTATGATGTGGGATGTTGGTTTGTCATATAGGGCTTTCATGATGTTAAAATATGTTTTCTTTATACACACTTTGTTGAGCAATTTTATCATAAATGGATGTTGAACTTTGTCAGAGGCATTTTCCAAGTCTAATGAGATTATTTTTATTTTTCAGTTTGTTAATGTGGTGTATCACGTTGGTTGATTTGCAGATACAGAAACATCTTTGCTTCCCTGGGATAAACCTCACTTGATCATGGTGCATGTTCCTTTTCATCTATTGTTTAATTCTACTTGCTAATATTTTGCATAGGACTTTGGCACCTATGTTAATTAATGATATTGGCCTGTAATTTGTTGTTGTTGCTGTTGTTTCTTTGTCTGCATTTGCTATCAGGATGATGCTGGCCTTATAAAATGAGATTGAAAGTATTCTTTCCTCTTCAATTTTTGGAATAGTTTGAGAAGAATAAACACTAATTCTTCTTTAAATATTTTATAAATTTCCCAAAAACCAGTCTGGAGAAAGAACACCAGAAATAGTCATCATGAACACTATATTTTCTTCAGCCAAAAAGTTGCAATAAAGTGGGCAAAGAAATCCCTTCAAAACTACCTATTGAAAATAATTATTATTCTATTTTAATTGAAAATTCAGTGTCCTTTAGGAATTAAAAAATTGAGGGCCAAATTGCCCTGTGCGTTGTTCCAGAAAGAGATACAGAAAACTTAAAGACCTTCCAGAAAGTCATTGGTTGCAATTCAGTTTTTTAAAAGCCAAAATCTCTTTTTTGGTTGTTGTTGTTTTTTTGTTCTTTTTTAATTTGCTTAACTTTTATCAGCCTGTTAGGTAGTTAGAATAGGAAAAAGGAGTCCAGAATGGCAGTGGCTAAAAGACAAGGAAGGGAAAAGCCCGCAAAAATAGAACAAAGGAAGGTCAGAGGACCAGAGTGAGGACCTCAGGTAGAACAGCACTCCTGGCTAGCCCAGTTTACATAGGGCAGGCCCAGGGGGAGGAGAAAAAACTTATAAAAAGGGGAGCCAGAGGGCTGGAGGTAGGGGGGTCTCTCTCTCTCTTTTCTTCGTGTCTTTTGGTTCATCGTGCCCTCACGCCTCGATTATATATTTTTCTTTATTTTCTAAATAAAACTGAGCTGTAACATGGAGCTGTAACACTGGTCCATCTGAGAGCTGGTCTGTCACTTCAAATTTTTGTTGTGACGAGACAGAACTGAAGAAATTACACACTCCCCCGACAAGCCTATGACTGACTTCACTGACATGAGAAGTGTTTGTGTGTGTGTGTGTATCCGCACGTGTAATATAGATCTTTACAAAGTATTTGCACCATTTGCATTTCTACTTTCTCTTATAAGCTTATAGGATAATCAGGTATTAATTTTTGTTATCTCTCTCTATATTCTGAAAATAGCATTTCTGTTTTTCTCACAGTAGATGTACAATTAAAACTCTATCTAAACAATCCAAATTACGAAAGAATTACAGTTAACATTGTATTCCTAAACCAAAAACATATTAAAAGTTTAACCTACATTAGGTTTTCCCTCATATAGCAGTTTTACATTATATGATTCATCCTAGAAATTAGCTTTACTCTGAGTTCCCGTTCTCTGACAGCTGTGTTTACCTAAAGGATGTCCTTGCCAAACTATTTGTTGCCTTTTACTTTTTAAAGTTGCTTTCTTCTTACACCCCATGTTCTGAATTAATCTGTTCATTCCTTTACTTCCTCTTATAGCCTCTGCTTCACTCACTTTTCTACTCCTTTGTTTTTTGCCATTCTGGTTGGATTTCAAGGATTTTAAAACAAAAACTACAGTTTAACTCTGTATACTTTCTTTTAGCAAAGTCATGTTTACTAAATGCAAAGAAAGATAGATTTGGACTTTTAAAATCCTCTTTATGCCTATGTTATTATGTCAGCATCCTAGCTCTTTTCCACATTACTTGTAGCCTTTTGCCAAAATGCCTTTTTGAGCACTTCTTTCTATCATGTCATGTTTTTTTGTGGAAAAATCTATACTAGCTGACTTTTCACTCCCCTTCCAGGTCTAAATGTCTCTCCCTTGTCATAATACATAGGACAACTCTCCTCCACCCAACCAGCCCACCACTGCTGCTCCCCCGCTGTCCACCGTGTGGTTTTCCCTTTTGGCAAGGATATCTTGCTGTTAGTAAACTTGGCAGAAGCATCCCTGCCTCTGGAAGATTGTTTGTGCTATCGTTCTCCTCTGGAATTTTTTTATAGTTCAAGAGCTGTCTTCCCTTTGAGAATCTCCCTCACTGCCTTAACACTTGCGTTTTCTTGAGTTTTCTCTTGTTTACATTTTCTTTATCACCAATCATTTCAAGAGCATTTCATATCAGCTTAATTAAATTGTAACCTATTAATTTAGAAAAAAAGAAAAATTACCAAGTGCTCACGAAAATGCTGGTTAAGTGGAAAATCTGATTTTTACTGGTTGAAATATAAATTACTATGATCTTAAAAGAAAGTAATTTGTGGTAAATATTAAAGCTTAGCAGTCATCCTTTGACCCAACAATCACACTTCTGGGAATCACTGTTTTAAAGGAATAATGTTCTTATATAAAAAGATGTATGTATAAGAGTGTTCACTCACTGTTGCTCTGGTTTCTGTGATAAAAGTCCATAAATACCCTCAATGTCTCGGTAGGGATTGGTTAAATGAATTATTTTTTTAAATCTTACTTATTTTTAAATGAATTCTTGAGTAAATGAAATGAATTGTAGTACATTCATGCTAAATTATGTATAGTTAGTTCCGTCAAAGTATTTTGACCTTAGAAAATACTCACAGTGCATTGCTGAGAAAGAAAAGCAAGCTACAGAGCTACATTAAAAAAAAAAAAAGCTGCATTTTTACAAGATTTAAAGCATAAAAAGTAGAAAGACATTCACCGGGTTAACACTGGTTACATGGTCAGGAAGGTAGAAAATTGAAAGGAGAGAGACAGGAAAAACCGGGGAAAAAATAAAACAAAAGCAAAATGAAAAAACATATGTGATGGTTGTTTATTCTGCTCACTGATGATGGGTTCTCCTCCCTTCTGTACACATGAAGCTCTGAACTTCCTGGTTTTTCTAGGCTGTGAAAGTCCATGTGACTAATTCTGGCCAATCAGTTGAGAGCAGAAGTAAGGTGTGGCATTTTGAGCCAGAGCACTTAACTGACAATTAGAAACCTTGAGTTTCCATCCCACTACTGCAATAATTGTGACGGTTTAGTCAATGCAGAGCCTCTATTCCTTGGTTCCCGAGTGACCACAGAAGTACAGAAATCAGGGACTTCCATTGACTCCATTTGCACAAGAGGCATATGCATAACTTTTCTTGCATTGAACTATTAAAATTTGAGGTTGTCTGTTACTGCAGCATAACTTAACCTATCCTGATATATATAATAAAAAGACATTACTTTTTAATATTTAATTTTATTTCATGCAAGCTATTATATAAAATTCTAATAGCACTGAAAAGCTACATAACAGAAATCTTACTTCATCCTTACTGAAACCAGGTCCATTCCCCAGAAGCAACTTATTTGACACTTTTAGCAAATGTTATGGTAGTCAACTCTGTAACACTAGATCTTTTACTTCTACTGCTATTTCTGGATTTACCAATTTTAAACACTGTTATGGTAAATCAAGATGCTACATTTTTATACCACAATCAATACTCCCAAATATCATCAAAAATAATAAACTATTTTAAGCTCTCCTAATATAATTATATCACATTTTTGGTCAAAATAATAATTAATGTTTACATTATTATAACTATGCAAATAATCATTGACTGGAATAACTTTTGGTGCTAGACTTCCTCTGGCCATCATCCTGAAAATTCCTCATTTCTTAATTTTCTGCATCCCATACTTCTATTTCTTATATGCTTCAGTGAAAAATCATGTAGGACAGATGATTTTTCCAAGACCTTGAATAACCTAGTACTATAATTTCTAGGAAGGATATATTTTTCCCTAATAATTTTTAAAGCATCTCTGCATTTTTCTCCTGCTCAGTTTCTTTGAGATATCTATAGCATTCTTAGGCCTAGATTGAAAATATGACATGTCATCAACCTAGATTTTTCCAGAATCTTCTATTTTCTAATAAATCTTGATGTGGGTCTTTTTTTACTACTCTGTACATTTGATAGGCCTCTTAATCTGGAGATTTATGTCCTTGTATTAGTTATTTGAGATTGTTCCAGTTTTCCTGTTCTCAATTTATAATTTCTCTTGAGTGAATGTTGCCCTTTAAATATTTCACAAAACTTAAGATTGAGTTTCAGTTTTTCTTTTTTCTTTGTCTATATCTCTGTATGTTATTCTGCTTTATTGGACATTTCTCAAACCTTATCTTCTGCTTAATTTTAATTTGAGGCATTGTATTTTTGATACCCATGACTTTTCTGGTTTCTCAGTATTACTCTTTCCAGCATCCAATTCTAATACTAGGGATGCAGTGAACTTTATCTCTCTGAGAATATTAACTCTATTCATGTTAAGTTAAAGTCTGTTTCTTTCCCCTTCATGTATTTATTTCTTTTTTTTTCTGTTTGCTTATCATAACCTCTGTTTAATGAAGGAGGTTTTTACTGAATAGTTCCTGGTGATCCTTGGATATTGGTTCATGTTCAAGGTGAGGCTACAAACAAGAAGGCTTGGATGTTCTCCATTCAGGCAGAGATGAAGAGCAGAGAGTATCAGGTGCAAGGAGGAAAAGAGCTGTCAGTTTATGGTTTTCACTAGAGTGACTAGGCAACAAGATGGATTTCTCACTGCGATTTCTCCAAATATCAGAATGCCCAAATCCTTTCAGTTTCTCCAAAAAGGGATTCTCCCATCTCCTGCCTGGGAAGTGGATGCCTGAGAACCAGCATCCTGGGAGCTGAGGATCATGTGACTCACCATCCATGTAAAGGCTTCACTCACTTGATTCCCTTTCAGCCCAGTGGTTCACTCCTGCTCCCTATCTCCCTAAATCAAGAACTAATCTGGTGTAACATTCCCATAGAAATAAATCCCCAAGCCTCTGCACTGGTAGAGAAGTACTCGCCAGTGTTCCAGGAGGGAACAAAGACCTGGGAGTTTGCTTCCTGCACAAATCCCAATTCACTCCCCCAGTTTTAGCCCCATGATTTTTGAAGCACTTGGTGCCTCCATCCCAGGATGGAGATGGGGTCTGCAGGAAAAAATCACCTTCCTTTTCGATGCCATTCCTTCTGTAGACACTCTCAGCTGCATCTTTCTTTTAAATCAATTACAAATCCTCTAACACCTAGCTTCCAAAACTTATAGTCATCTCTCACCTGCTGTTCCCTCCTTGCTCTGCCTCTTCATCCTTTTGGTTTATTCATCCTTTCTGTTTATTCTGTTTTACCTGTGCCATTAGCTTAGCAGGATTTTGAAAGAGAACAGATACAAACACTTGTCTCACTTCTGCTATGTCTACCCTGCAGACAAATACAAATTTTCAAATAAAACAATATAAAAAGCAAATGGCAAGCTCTTTGGGGACAGTTGACCCAAAGCACCTATTACAGGAAGGAGAAGACAGTAGTTAGTAAGAACTTCATTTATTTTGAGAGAAGCTTACAGGTTAAATATTCACGGACAGTGTACTGGTATTTCAGAAACTAGAACAAAGGATTTCTTCCTTGTTCTGATAGAGCCTCTTTCTGGAGGCTTTTACAGTAAATTTAACCAGAATCTTCTCTCCCACTCATTTTTCTATTTGTTTTCATTTAGGATAAAAAAAGAACATCTTGTTTAGTCTTTTCTTCTGCAGACATGTGTGCGGGTGGGAAATGGAAAGGGGGTTTTGTTACCATTACTCACGTGGGTAGAAGTGGCCTGGGAACCCACGCACGTGTCCAGCCAAACCACAGCCTACGCACCACAGAGCGCAGTGCTGACTTTTTTCCGCGTATCCGATACCAGATAAATGTAGGATACGTTAAAGATGTTCAAGCTGGATGTTTCTAAAAGACAACGGAGGAAGGAGAAGGGCACATTTTTCGATGATTTGTTTTTGCCCCCAAATTCACCACAACCTTGGCTTCTTTAGAACCTGACGCTGAGGCACTCCACAGCTGGAGGCATTGGCTTTCAGCTTGCCCAGTGAATTGTACTTTTCTCTACTCGTGGCCCTCAGATTTAGACATCAGAGATGCCTGAACCCTTCATCTAAATAAACAGACCAAGTTCTGGCTGAAGGAGCATATATGAGTGATGTCTGTCTAAGAAATAGATCCCTCTTCACATGCCAATTTCACCATGAATTCCCACATATGGAACTTTCTTCTTAGAGATGGGGTTTAGCTTATTACAAGATGTGGAATCTGTATTATATAATTTCTCATTTATGAGTCAGTAAACAAAGATCTTTTCAAGAAAATTTATACCAGAATTTAATCAAAGGAACATTTTTGGGCTTATAATTAAAATTCCAAAAAGAACCACACATTCTGCTGTTTCTGCCTCAGCTCTAATCCCACCTCATCTTTTCATAAAAACATCACTATTAAGCAGTTACTAGCTAAGAGAAAGGAAAGAAGAGAAAAAGATTCAATTTTCTATGCTCATAATGCAATCATCTTAAAGGACATGGAAAATGAATAGGCTATCTGCTATGTATTTTAACTAAATTTTATAAAGATCATATTGGAGGAGAAAAGGGGGATTTTTTCATTAATTTTTTTAACGCCAGTGCATTAGAGGAAATAGAAGCATCTGGCATTTATTTACTATCAACTTTGTGCCAGGAACTTTGTTGTTCCTTTTTGTAGATTCTCTCATTTAATATTCACAGCAACCCAGTAGAATAGGTGTTATTGTGCCTATTTTACAGATGACAAAACTGAGGTCTGGTTTCTAGGGTTACTCAGTTAACACGTAATCTAGCCAAGGTTTGAATCTAAGTGTTTTTGAGTCTGAATTATGTGGGAAACAGCACTGTATGTGGTAGAAAGCACAGATCCTAGATCAAGATTGCTTGTGTTTGAATCCTAACTCTACCTTTTCTAAGTGGCCATAAGTAAGTTGTTTCAATTCTCTGTGCTTTAATTTTCTCATCAATAAAATGAAGATGAACACATTAATAATCTTACAGGAACATTGTAGAAATTAATGAAGTGATGCCTTCAAAGTCCTTCAGACCAGTGGCTTTACAAATAGTAACCTTTCACTAAATGTAAACTATTATTATTACATTATTTTCATGAAAATATTTCCCTTACTTATTATTTCTAACATAAAAAAAAAGAAGAAATTTCATAAATAGACCCAATAAGAGGCATTTTCACCTCCCAAATTTTCACTTCATACAAAACAGAAGCTGAATTTGCCTGGGCATTCAACCAAATTGGAAGTTACAAATAAGCTTAGTCATCTGTTCATTTATACATCCCAAAGGACTTCCAATATCTCTTTCCTAAAATTTCAAGTATTTTTATTGGCTCTTGACACACATATTTTGATATTTTAAAACTTAAGGCAAAAGAGCTAGTTAGGAAGTAGAATTGGCTGACATTATGGGTAGTACGTACTTTTTATAACCATATTAAGAAGAAAAAAAGGCTAAAGTCTCAAGTATTCTCTTAGACTTGAGAAGAACCAGAGTAGACAAAATAGGACAGTGAAGGTAAGTTCATGTTCTTAATTACTTCTTAGTCTAATGATTAACAGATTCAAAGTGTTTCCACAAACGCATTTCAAGAGTTTTTATATTCCTAACATCACTCTGTTCTCTGCTTCTAGTGATGTCAGGCTCATTGTTTTGAGGAGGGGAAAATTGGTGAACTTAATATTTGGAAATTTTTGTGTCAGGTCAAAGTCCATCAGAGATCTTAAAGAAAATATCTCTTACAAATTCTGCTTTTCTCTCTGGTTGCTGAATTTCTTGGAATTGATTAAATTGTCTGAGCATTTACAGTCATTAGGCTATTTTTCCAACCTGTAGAATGAAACTATTCATAAAGCTCTGGGAGATCCATAAAAATTCAGCATGTGCCATTTTAATGCATGCTCCAGGTTAATTAGTGCATAGTCAATGGGATAGTATAATAGGTGGCAGGAAAACAGGAGGAAAGGAAAGAAAACAAAGCAGTAGTTTTTAGAGAATTTGTGCCACAAAAATGTGCTTACATATCCATATATATGTCTTATAGTGAAAGTGAAAGTCGCTCAGTTGTGTTCGACTCTTTGCGACCTCAGGAACTATAGAGTCCATGGAATTCTCCAGGCCAGAATACTGGAGTGGGTAGCCTTTCCCTTCTCAAGGGGAATCTTCCCAACCCAGGGATCAAACCCAGATCTCCCACATTGCAGGCAGATTCTTTACTAGCTGAGCCACAGGGGAAGCCCAAGATTGGATGGAAGTAAACAAGATGTGCTCTTATAGAACATCGCATCAGGTGTCTCCTGTTTAAGTGGTTTAGGTTTAAGGAAAACAAGACAAAACAAAATACTTCTCAGTTGTCATTTTACTTTTATAAATATATTTTTTAAACTTTAAAAGAAATATGACTGTTCGCCATTGTATACACACTTGTTGTTGTTGTTTTTGTGTCGCTCAGTCATGTCCAACTCTTTGCAGTCCCATGGACTATAGCCTGCCAGGCTCCTCTGTCCATGGAATTCTCCAGGCAAGAATACTGGAGTGGGTGGCCATTTCCTTCTCCAGCGTACACACTTACTCATATAGTATGTGTGTGTGTGTCTAGAAATTGATGCCACAGCTGGATAAGATAAACGTAGTCCCAGGTGGGGAGCTGTTTGATGAAAGAAGTTGTTGAGGAAGAAAAAAGAGTTTAGATAAAAATGCAAAAGAATCAGAAAGAATCAGGGATGGCAAATTCTCAAAACTGGTCTTTGAATCTCTTCTGCCTCTCATACACACTAATTTTTTCCCATATACAGAACAGCCCATGAAATCTGCCCAGGATTTTTCATTACACAATGAATCTGGCTATACCTTTAAAGCACAGTTTAAGGGAACTCTGCTTAAATATCTTTAGATCCAAAGATAATACCATCAGTGCTTACATGAGTCCTCTTTTTTTAAGTGGCACAAATTAGAGGACACAGTTCAGTTCAGTCACTCCGTCGTGTCCGACTCTTTGCGACCCCATGAATCACAGCTCGCCAGGCCTCCCTGTCCATCACCAACTCCCAGAGTTCACTCAGACTCACATCCATCGAGTCAGCGATGCCATCCAGCCATCTCATCCTCTGTCGTCCCCTTCTCCTCCTGCCCCCAACCCCTCCCAGCATCAGAGTCTTTTCCAATGAGTCAACTCTTTGCATGAGGTGGCCAAAGTACTGGAGTTTCAGCTTTAGCATCATTCCTTCCGAAGAAATCCCAGGACTGATCTCCTTCAGAATGGACTGGTTGGATCTCCTTGCAGTCCAAGGGACTCTCAAGAGTCTTCTCCAACACCACAGTTCAAAAGCATCAATTCTTCGGCGCTCAGCCTTCTTCACAGTCCAACTCTCACATCCATACATGACCACTGGAAAAACCATAGCCTTGACTAGATGGGCCTTTGTTGGCAAAGTAATGTCTCTGCTTTTGAATATGCTATCTAGGTTGGACATAACTTTCCTTCCAAGGAGTAAGCGTCTTTTAATTTCATGGCTGCAGTCACCATCTGCAGTGATTTTGGAGCCCAAAAAAATAAAGTCTGACACTGTTTCCACTGTTTCCGCATCTATTTCCCATGAAGTGATGGGACCGGATGCCAAGAAAGTTCCAATATCTGCCTGTCTCCTCACATGATTAGCAGAAATAAACATAGTTATTTACTGCACACGATTCATTAATCTCTATATTTCATTTACATTAATATCAATCGTAGCAATTGGCCAGAGAGATAGTTTAATATCCCTTTGAAGATAAAGCAACTGTGCTTCATTTACTTTTCTTTTCCACCTAAACTAATTAAAGTTGTGTCCATTTCTATATGACATAGAAGTGTTTTTCTTGGGCATTTAGCCACCAGTTTCTATTGGGGGGCTGAATTTCAGATGTGGTGTGTTTTTCAAGGAGTTCAATCAAACAATCCTGGATTGAATTCAAGAGTGAAAATGAAGAACAGCAGTATAATTCTAAAACAGATCTTGATTTTTGTATAATCAAACATCAACATATTTGATTTTATTCTGTATTTTCTCAACCAGATTTAGTTGAAAAAGTCTGCCATGCCTCTAAATTGACACATCTAGTCTCCCAGATTTTTTGAAAATATTTATTTTACTTTGCTTTTTTAGTTGCTGCTGCTGCTGCTGCTAAGTCGCTTCAGTCGTGTCCGACTCTGTGTGACCCCATAGACGGCAGCCCACCAGGTTCCCCCATCCTTGGGGTTCTCCAGGCAAGAACACTGGAGTGGGTTGCCATTTCCTTCTCCAAAGCATGAAAGTGAAAAGTGAAAGTGAAG
The DNA here is from genome assembly GCF_000754665.1 of Bison bison bison. Taxonomy (NCBI): domain Eukaryota; kingdom Metazoa; phylum Chordata; class Mammalia; order Artiodactyla; family Bovidae; genus Bison; species Bison bison. Next base: position 5,339,055 of record NW_011494934.1, on the reverse strand, counting down.
TCGCTCAGTCGTGTCCGACTCTTAGCGACCCCAAGGACTGCAACCTACCAGGCTCCTCCATCCATGGGATTTTCCAGGCAAGAGTACTGGAGTGGGTCTCCATTGCCTTCTCCGTTTTAGTTGCTAGTCTATATGAAATTTATATCTGTGTGTGCTGCAAGATAATGACTCAGTTTTATTTGCTCTCATGTGAGTAACCAGTCTTGCAATGGCATTATTTAGTAACTAAGTAGTCATTTTCCATTGACCTGAAATACCAACCTTAACATATATTAACTTCCTATACATAATGGGAAATATTTCTGTTGTATCTACTTTATATCTTCTATTTATTTTCTTTCTTATATTAATATTTTGTTGATTTGATCAGAGATTTTTTTAACATATTAGTTACATCTAAGGAAAATTATTTAAATAAATATTTAAATTTAAAGAAACTTTATATTTCCTCTCCATATCAGATATAAACATTGGTTGATATGGTTTAACTTACGTGAATCTTCAGTGAATCAACACATCAAAAAGTCAATAACTAAACTCACTTTTACAAACCAATGCCAATCATAACATTAGTTTCAAATACATAGGATACCGAAGCTTGGTAGCTGGCAATAACTTAAATGCAAAAGTTCTTAAGATAGATGCTTGTCTCTGTGCTTTCAACCCTGGACTCTACTTAGTGATTCTATTGTAGATTCTATTCTATTCTATGCTCTGATTCCTAAAAATTGAGATTCTGATATACCATAAATACTAATGCTATCTCCATAGCATTAAACTAGTCAGTCCTATCTCCATAGCATCAAACTAGTCAATCCTAAAGGAAATCAACCCTTAGTATTCATTGGGAAGACTGATGCTGAAGCTGAAGCTCCAATACTTTGGTCACCTGATAAGAAGAGCCGACTCATTGGAAAAGACCCTGATGCTGGGAAAGATTGAGGGCAAAGGGAGAAGGGGAACAGAGGGTGAGATTTTTAGACAGCATCATTGACTCAACGTACATGAATGTGAGCAAAGGACAGGGAAGTCTAATGAGCTGAAGTCCATGGGGTCGCAAAGAGTTATATATGACAGCGACTGAACAGCAACAACTAATGCTCTGACAATAATTCTGACCCAGGTAAACGACCTTCACAAGCAATCTTCTGTCATAAACTGAAGGCATACAGGAAAGATGGTCAGGAAAAGAAAAGCCACTGAGAATGAAGCGTTGGTTCTAATAGATATCTGACAAATACCACTGGGGCCAATCCATAAACCTATCCCGTATTAAACTGGGAAATCACTTCCCTAGGCATCATATTTTCTGAAACAGTGGCCCTGAAAAAACCCAGCCTTTCAGAAAGATCCCCATGCTCTCCTGTAGCAACATATTCCAGATGCAAGTGAGCAACAAGTTCTAGAATTATGCTCTGCCTGGGAGAGCTGAAAAGACTCCAGATAAGCCTGTTGAGTCCAATTTCTTCATTCATGTAGTTAGAAATTGTCATCACACAATTAAATGCTAATTGGTTTGATCTAAAGGAATATGTTTCAAACACTTTGTTATAAACATACATAAACAAACCTTAATAATATTGTCTCTATTTCATAATTTAGGCATGCAGGGGTTCTAAAGGGGAAATTTTCCAGCCAGATGCCCAAATTAAATTCTTCTTCAACACAAAGCTCTTATATCCAGCTTGTCAGAACAATCAGAGGTACACCACGTATAAATTATACAGAATTCCAGAGTTCATCCACTTCTTTCATAGTATAGAATTTTAAAAACTGTAATAATGATATTGATGTGTGTATACACACAGACATATACATGTATATTTGTGTGTTAGCATCCCACCATGTTCTGAAGTGGAATGATGGCATTACACAAAGTTATAGAAAATAAAGCCAGGTAGTATAAATTGGAAATAAATGAGAAAGAAAAAGTAAAGTTAGAAATAAAGCAAATGCAAAACTTCACATATCTTTATATTTGAATATAAATATTCAAATGCATTTTGAATATATTTCAAAATATATTTGAATTCATATGCACTTGGTACCGATATACAACAAAGATGCACTAAGATTTCTCAAGAACAATACTGCTACTTCATATCTATAGCACTTTTAGGTAGATTATACCATAAATGGCCTTGTGCCTGCAGTGCAGGTGAGGTAATACACCACTCAAACGTAGATTCTCACATCATGGGACAAAAAACTTTAAGCCTCACAAAATACAGTGTATGCCATGAACAGCCCTCAGATTTTTCTTAAAGAGTACTATGCAAGCATAATGTTTTAGGAATCAAACGGAATACATGTACAAATAATAATGACTTACTGAACGCTTGCTATATTCTAGGCACTTTTTTCTAATTCGTGTATTACTGATGAAGATCTAAGCCAGTTATCAACTGGCTTATTTGCACTATGACAAAACTAAAGACTGGCAAAATGAAAGAACTCAGACAAGGTTAGAAAGATTTAACATTAGAGATCAGCACTCCTTCCACTGCTATAGATCAAATTAGTAGTTTGTTTTAGACTTGGGATCACCATGAACTCCTAGCAATCCAAAGCGTAAATTTAAAAAAGGGAGGTGGGTTGTAAATTAAATATAAAGTGAAAGTATTAATCACTCAGTCACGTCTGACTCTTTGGACCCCATGGATTATATCCCTCCAGGCTCCTATGTCCACAGGATTCTCCAGGCAAGAATACTGGAGTGGGTTGCCATAGCCTCCTACAGGGGATCTTCCTGACCCAGGGATCAAACCCAGATTTCTTGCATTGCAGACGGATTTTTTACCATGAGAGCCATCAGGGAAACCCATAATTGTTTTTATTATCTGTATACAATGAGTTGTCTACTCTAAGCTTATTTTATACTTGGGTTTTATTTTCTAATCCAATTGTTTAAGTATTTTTAGTAAACATTTTACTTAAAAGGATATGAAATGAATGTCTATAATAGCAGTGTGTATAATAACAATGATAATAACTATAATTTAGAGTTCTTTCCAACTCTGACATTCTATAATAACATATCCTTGAATATTGTATAACAGTTTACATAAATCTCAGCATTACTATTAGATATATTTTGTATATATCATACAAATTTCAGGTTTTCAGATCAAAAAATAATTAGAGTGAGGATTTTTCTGGAATGCATTCAAGTCTATCATTTGCCTGACAACAAAAAAGAATAAGAATTTCCAAAATGAAGTCTTTGTAATTGGTATCAGAATAACTCCAAAACTGTAACAGATACTTTCTTTATCTCTGTGACCAAAGCCATCTGACATATAATAAACAAGCAACCATTTAATTATTATTACTGGCAAAATAACTAAAATGAACTTAAGGAATGTTTAGGTTTTGTTGACAGGTTTTTTAAAATCCGTGAATAAAAAAGTTAAAGTAATCAAATGAGTCAAGAATGTAAATAAATATATTGAGGTTGATAAAAGTAAATATCATGTCAAAAACATAGTACAGAATTTTCTGGAAAAAAAAAAGAAGAAGAATTTATTTGCAAACTATAAAGGCAAAACTCTTGGGGGTAAAATAAGGAAAAGGTATATTATTTAAAAATCTGTATTTCATAATGAAAAGAAGTTGTGAAGTCAATTAATTCCACCCTCCAATAACTGTAAAATAGATAATTGCTATTCTGCTGAAAATTAAATTGGAGGGTTTTAGTCCTGAATTTGAGCTACTGTCTCTCACATTCTAAGTCCTCAAATCTCACTCAATGTTGAAAAATCATAAAAGTTAGGACAAAATATTTCCCTTTGTCAAGTACATATAAACATCCATCCTTCACCAAAACAAGAAAACTACATTTGAAAATCAAGCATGATATATAGAAGTCTTATTCATGGAACCTTCTGTAAAACTCCACCTCCTAGTGGATGTGACCGTGTAGACAGAGTTGCCCGTGAACACTGACTCAGTGTGAGTTAGGCACTTAGGAAAATCATCAAGGAGCAGCACTGGAAGGAATTAGAGGTTATCTTAGACTAAACCCTTCACGGTAGAGTTGAGGACACTGGAGCCGGAGGGTTTAAGTGGCTCATCCCAGGTTACACAATCACCAAGTGCAGAGTTTGAACTTGAACCCATATATCTCAACTTCAGGCCTGGTCTGCTTTCTACTGACCTTCTGAGCATTCCGGTTCAGTGAAAACAGCTCCAGACCACAAATCACAAATGCTTGCTGACATTACTTAGATCATCAGGCGTGAAGAATATGATTCTATACTATAGAGAAAGGGTGAAACACAGCCACACTCATAGTCATGTTCACCACGTTGGCTTCCATTGCTGCTGTAAGAAATTACCACAAGCTGTGTGGCATAAACCACAAATTTATTACCATATTGTTCTGTAGGTTAGAAGTCCAAGACAGGGCTCACTGAGCTAAAAACAAAGTGTCAGCAGGGCTGCATAACATTCTGGAGTTTCTAGGGGAGAATCTGTCTCCATGCTTTTTCCAGCCCTTAAGAGTATGTCTCCACGTCTTGGCTCATGTTCCCCTTCTCCATTTTCAATGCCCATAGTATTACATTTCTCTGGCTATTCTTCCATAATCATATCTCCCTCTTATTTTGACCATAGCATGGAATGATTCTCTGTGTTTGATTCTTGTGATTAGATTGGTCCCATCTGAAAAATCCAGAATAATCACTCCTGCAGAAAGGGGAAAACCAGTCCACCTCCAGGGAGAATTTAAATTTTAAATCAGAATTCTTGAAGCTCTAGCATCTTTCAGATGCCACATTTAAAACTGACTGAGGGGTCCTTTCATCTTCAGTCCAAAAGCCTGAACTCCTGGACCACCGTGTTTCCCTGACCTTTACCTTCTTCTCTTTACTCTCTAGAATTTGCAGAAACCAAGAAATTGTATCCAGTTGAAATTAAACAAAAGCAGTAGATTCCAGGAATGTAGAATCTCAAGGGGAATTCACAGATGGTGAAATGTGATTCTCTTTCCTGTTCTCAATTTTTCAAATAAACAAACTGTAACCAGAAGGTTAAAGTTCTTTCTAGAGGCCATTCTGTGAGTGAGAGGGCCAGAACTTGAACCCAGGTATAGGACAGGGTTCTTTGTAAATCATGATGCTTTTATGGGTCGACCCTCCAAATCTTTAGCATTTTAGTATGTCTTTATCTTTGTTTCAGTCAAGGATCCTTTGGCTACAAGAAGCAGTAATTGCTCAAACTAAGTCAAGTTAAAAGAATGAGGGGCACTCACAAATTTGGGGCGTAGCAGATATTCCTCAGCATCACGGGAACCTGAGAGTAAGGACCTAAAAGCCTTCATGCCCCCTTGTGGGGCTAATGGTCCCTCCTTCTGATCCACTCTAATGAATCCCTACATCTGCTTCCTTTACTTACTCAAACTCTAGTTAAGCACATGGTACAAGGTCATGCCCTCCAATCTCTTCAACATCAACTGTCGAGGAGATGGGCTTCCCTGTGTGTCCTTCATTTCTAAGTTTTACGAATGAAATCTGATCAGAGAAGATAAGCTATACTTGGGCACAGCTTGTTCCTCTAGGAACACAAAGGAGTCAAGTGTTCACTTTGGTTCAGTGGCCACATCTGGCTCAGTGGCCACATCTGGCTCAGTGAGTACATCTGGCTCAGTGGGTACATCTGGCTCAGTGGCCACATCTGGCTCAGTGGGTACATCTGGCTCAGTGGGTAGTGGCTTAAGCTACAAAGGGGAGATGGATATGACAGCAATGTTGAATTATAGTTCTACAACTTTTACTTGACACATTTTTCCCTTTTAGATGTAGAGACCAAATCTCCTTTAAAGGTTAGTTTCTGAACTTGCCCAAATTTACATTTGTATGTTGAAAGACTGAGTAGGCTCAATTCACTGCAGCTTAGTAAGATCAATGTCCAGGTCAGAGACTAGGAATTAGTGGACTGCCTGGCCCTCATCTCGGGAAACTTGAGGATGCTCTGAGAAGGTTAAACATTTAGTACTCCTTCAAACCACAAATACATAAATCCCTTTGAACCTTTGCTTAGTCAGGTAAAAATAATTGGATTTTTCTGCTAATAAAAATTGCATGTTCTCTGCTCACGTTCAAAATAAGGAATTTATTACATGCATTAACTTCATGTGCTTCTGAGCTAGTCAGCAGCTTGGGAAGCATTTGAAAGGGTTTAACTTTAGATAATAAAACAAACCATTCGTCTTGGAAAACAGCCTCATGCCATATCTTATTCAGTTTCAGAGTGACAACTGACTATGCCTAACAACTTTGGAAGGGGGAAATTTCTTGTCTCTTGGTAGAGTGGCTTGGAATTGTTCCATGAAGTTTGCACATAGTTTTAACAGAGATGGAAAGGCATAGATGAAAAGTGTTTAGATTGCTACTTAGAGTCACTGTCTCTATTTGCTGGATCAAGACAACTGATATTTCCTTAATTACGTAAGTAGCAGTGGAAATTTGAGTTAACTGGTAGCATGTTTCTAACGTATTTTAGTGACTTTTCTTAATGCTTCTTAATCTGGTTCTTGTTCAGATTGATAATAACTTGAGCTTCTGAAATCTCTGAGTTTCCTGACTATAATCAGACCTTCTTAAGTGTTATTTGACAAAAAAACACAAATACAAAAAATGCTTTTCAGCAAGGTACTTGTCTATGAAAAGAAGGGTTGGTGTTCCAATTCATGGCTGTCATTAATTTTAAAAAGATAAAGCAAATACTTTTGCCCCCACAAACACAGAAACAAATGTCTTGAGCTGGTTTTCGCCTTTCACAAATCAATAAAGAATCCCTTAAGGACTCCAGACAGCAGTCTTAAGTTCTCAGCCTCATAAAACAACTATTTTAATTAAATACAGAGATTCCCCACCAACTTCAACCTGCAATTATTCAAGACTTTTTAAAAAGGCATTAAATGGCATTAATAAAGGTACTGACAAACTCATGACCATGGAGAGCAGAATATGAGTTTTCAATGAAAGCGATGGTTATACTGCTTTATAATAAATGAGGCCCTATAACAAGGAAGGTCTGAGCACTGCCCCTCATGCTGTTTAAATTAATCCATAAAAGTCTACATGCACAGCTTGTTCCACACACACCCTGAAAAAATGTGACTACAGAAGGCAATGAAATCTACGATGAAAATCTATGTCTACCGACAGTAACAAAGGCTCACTCTCCCTTACCCTTTGTAAAGGACTGGGATGTGCATAGTTAAGGTTAAGGTTAAGGTTAATAATTTGAGATAAAAAGAAACATCATAGATGCTGCTCCATAAACCTGAGTGTTCAAATATCTCTCTGCACCTGACAACTACAGAAAGAAAAGAGCAAATCTATGCACAACAATGACTCTGCTAGGAGAATTTTCTTTCCTGGTTGTAAGAACTGTCACCTCTGCACATCACAGTCACCGTGCCTTCTTATGAATCTAAGAACATGAATAGGATAAGAAGTATAAAACTTACATAAAGTAATTTACATAACTTTTTATTTTTAAATCCAAACTTTTTAAAAGATGACTTTTTTAGCAACAGGAAAAACCTTTGTATCCAAAGTAATATTAATGGGTAAATAAATAGAATATGTATGCTGTTTTTAAATAAATGTTTCCCCCAAAATTATTTCAACCACATAGGAAAACTCCATTGAAGGGAAGTTAATGTGGAAGAAATTCAGTCTTGTTCCAACAAACACACATCAAAAGTTGGCATTCTGTAATCCTTAGGCAAAACTAGCATTCCATTGAGTACCAGAGATGCAAGCATTTTTCCAGATAAATAAATTCTATTTCTGGTCTATTACTTTGAAAAGGCTGACAACTTACTTAAGTATATGGAACACCCTCATCAAACAGTCTCCAAGCCACAACATCCTGGAAAAATCACATCAGTCCTTCTTTCTAATATCTATAATTAATTTAAAAAATATGAAGTTTCTATAGAGTATGTATAAATCCAGGTCATAATAACAGACTACAATAACTTCATAAAAACTATTTGAAGGTTTTAAAATAAAATCTGAATGAGTATCAGAGGGAAGGACATACTATATTCATAAATGGAAAATTGAATATGATTAAAATAACAATTTTATCTCAAAATAAAATACAATGTATGGAAATTCCAAGCAGAATTTCAATGAGGTTTTATTTTGAATTGATTAAAATAATCATGTATTTCACATGACTAAAATATGTATGAACGAATAAATAACTGAAAATTGCCAAGAAGTGTTTAAAAGTAAAAAGGAGGGTTGAGGGGGAAGAGACTTATTAGAGAATCATGCCTCACTATATATTGAAATTGACTATAAAATCACTACAACCAAAAAAAAATTGACATGAAAATAGACAAGTGGATAAATGGAATTGAGTGAGAAAGTTCAAAGAAATCTTAATATATGAAAATTTTTTCAGTTCTTAATGGATGAACTGTTTAATGTTACTGGCACAACCATTATCTATCCAGAAAAAAGCCATGCCATTTATGTGAATGAATTTCAGATGCATTAAAGCTTTTACTGCATGTGTGTTAAGTTATTTCAAACTTTTATTTTGGTGAGAACACTTAGGATGAAATCTTTACAGACTTTTAAGTGTACAACTGGGTCCTGTTATCCAAAGGCACACTGTGGTGCCTCTAGTTCTTATTCATCATCAGATCTCTAGAACTGGTCCATCTTCCATAACAGAAATTTCACACATGTTATTTAGGGACTCTCCATGTCCCACTCCTCCCAGTCCCCTGCAGCATTCTACTCTATGAGTTTGGCTATGTTAAACACCTCCTATACCTATTTTAAGTCATGCAGGATTTGTCCCTCTGTGACTGGCTTGTTTAACAGAACATAAAGTTCTTAAGGTTGATCCATGTTGTCACATATTGCAGGATCTAATTTTACATATATGTAACACAGGATATTTGTAGACCTTCATCAGAAAGATGAAATCTAGAATTCCCCAGAACAGAAGATTGCCAAACCTGACTTCATTAAAATGTAAAATGTTTCTTTGATAAAGATTGCATTTTCTCACAGGAGGAAGACAATTGCAGCCCCTGTAATTAACCATCGTTAAACATCTGTAGACAAACAGCCTCTCAAACTACGCATTTGAAAAATGGCCAAAGGTAAGTGACAGAAGCAGAAGAGAAAATTTGAATGAGCAATCAGCATATAATATGTGCTCAAACTCTTGGTCATCTTCAAAATGCAAAGAAAAAAATGACAATAATAAGAGGCTATCTTTCACTCACCAGATGGGCAAATATTAGGAATCACTAATGCCTGGTCTTGGCAGAGGCTCTCATATATGGGCAATGAGAATATGAGTTGATATGTTTCCAGCAAGTGATTTGGTGTATCTGTTAAAACTATAGTTGTGTGTAACCTTTGATTCAGCAGTTCCATATCTAAACTTCTGTTCATAGAAATAAGATAATCAGTACCTAATGATGAATGTTCATGAATGCTTTCTGCAGCACTATTTGTAATAGTAAAACCTCTTAACGTCCATCCATATCAGTAGAGGAAGAGGGGGATAAACTACCACAAAATCTATAGACTATCACATAGCTATTGGAAAGAATAAACTTACTGATACGTATTTACCAGAAAAGCTATTCATCTTATATTCTTCAAGTTAAAAAAAAAATTACCAAATACTGTGTATAGTAGCATATTGAAACTAAAAATAAAATCTTTGTGTCTGAGTATATTTGTAGATAAACAGAAAAAAATCATGAAATCATACATACAAACTGACTAACATTAAATTCAAAGAGTAGGTATATATGAAATAGATAACTATAGCCTACAGTATACCACAGGAAATTTTACTCAATATTCTCTAATGGCCTGTATTGGAAAATAATCTAAAAAAAGAGTGGAGATATGTGTGTGTGTATATATATATATATAACTGATTCATTTTGCTGTACAACCAAAACTAACACAGCATTGGGGATTAACTATACTCTAATAAGGCAGAGGAACCAGAGATCAAATTGCCAACATCTGGTGGATCATCAAAAAGACAAAGAGTTCCAGGAAAATATCTATTTCTGCTTTATTGACTATGCCAAAGCCTTTAACTGTGTGGATCTCAATAAAATGTGGAAAATTCTGAAAGAGATGGGAATACCAGACCTCCTGACCTACCCCTTGAGAAATCTGTGTGCAGGTCAAGAAGCAACAGTTAGAACTGGACATGGAACAACAGACTGGTTCCAAATAGGAAAAGGAGTATGTCAAGGCTGTACATTGTCACCCTGCTTATTTAACTTCTATGCAGAGTACATCATGAGAAATGCTGGGCTGGATGAAGCACCAGCTAGAATCAAGATTCCTGGGAGAAATATCAATAACCTCAGATATGCAGATGACACCACCCTCATGGCAGAAAGTGAAGAACTAAAGAGCCTCTTGATGAAAGTGAAAGTGGAGAGTGAAAAAGTTGGCTTAAAGCTCAACATTCAGAAAACTAAGATCATGACATCTGGTCCCATCACTTCATGGCAAATAGATGGGGAAACAGTGGAAACAGTGTCAGACTTTATTTTGGGGGGCTCCAAAATCACTGCAGATAGTGAGTGCAGCCATGAAATTAAAAGACGCTTACTCTTTGGAAGGAACGTATGACCAACCTAGATAGCATATTAAAAAGCAGACACATTGCTTTGCCAACAAAGGTCCATTTAGTCAAGGCTATGGTTTTTCCAGTAGTCATGTATGGATGTGAGAGTTGGACTATAAAGAAAGCTGAACACAAAAGAATTGATGCTTTTGAACTTTGATGTTGGGGAAGACTCTTGAGACTCCTTGGACTACAAGGAGATCCAACCAGTCCATCCTAAAGGAGATCAGTCCTGAGTGTTCATTGGAAGGGCTGATGTTGAAGCTAAAGTTCCAATACCTTGGCCACCTGATGGGAAGAGCTGACTCATTGGAAAAGACCCTGATTCTGGGAAAGATCAAAGGTGGAAGAAGGGGACGACAGAGTATGAGATGATTGGATGGCATCACCGACTCAACGGATATGAGTTTGGGTAAATTCCAAGAGTTGGTGATGGACAGTGAGGCCTGGCGTCCTGTACTCCATGGGGTCGCAAAGAGTTCAACATGACTGAGTGACTGAACTGAACTGAACCGAATAAAATTTTTTTTTAAACTTCAAAAAGCAGGAGGAGAAATTTTGTAAATCAGAAAGAGAAGGCTAATGTTAGATTTGTTATACATTATAAGGCAATATAGTCACATTGTTCACAGATACGTTTCTCATCTAAAATTTCACCTGCTCCTTTGGCCTATTCATGTCCCCCCTGCTGTCATCTGGCCTCTCAAAACATGTGATTCATGGATAAACTGACAAAGAAAAAGGCTGATTCAAAGCATTTTATTTAGTAAGACAGTGCCCAAGTATGACCTAACAGAGGCTGCCCAAAAATTAGTAGTGAAAAGGAGATTTCAGCCTAATTTTCCCTGTGAGTAGTCAATGAAGAGGAAAGGAAATGTAAGCCAAGCTTCTGGTATTTTAACACTATAAAACTGTGAAAAATAAATCTGTGATCTGAGCTTTCTCTTCTTCTAAAAACTTAGCCCTAGTAGGAAGGAATCTCAAACCAGCTCAGCTATTTATCGAATTATTATCTGAAAGCATATCCATTGACACATGAGTATATTTATACTCAAATACTCATGAAGTTTTACTTACTAAAGAATGGGAACGGACTTCGCTGGTGGTCCGATGGTTAAGAATATGCATACCAACAGCAGGGAGCATGGGTTTGATCCTTGGTCTGGGGAGATCCCACGTGCTGTTAGGCAGCTAAGCCCATGAGATACACAGATGACACCACCCTTATGGCAGAAAGTAAAGAAGAACTAAAGAGCCTCTTTATGAAAGTGAAAAAGGAGAGGGAAAAAGTTGGTTTAAAACTCAACATTCAAAAAATTAAGATCATGGCATCCAGTCTCATCACTTCATGGCAAATGGGGAAACAGTGGAAACAGTGACAGATTTATTTTGGGGGGCTCCAAAATCACTGCAGATGGTGACTGCAGCCATGAAATTAAAAGACACTTCCTCCTTGGAAGAAAAGTTATGAACAACCCAAACAGCATATTAAAAAGCAGAGACATTACTTTGCCAACAAAGGTCCATCAAGTCAAAGCTGTGGTTTTTTCAGTAGTCATGTATGGATGCGAGAGTGGGACTATAAAGAAAGCTGAGGGCTGAAGAAATTGATGCTTTTGAACTGTGGTGTTGGAGAAGACTCTTGAGAGTCCCTTGGACTGCAAGGATATCCAACCAGTCAATCCTAAAAGAATTCAGTCCTGAATATTCACTGGAAGAACTGATGCTGAAGCTGAAACTCCAAGACTTTGGCCAGCTGATGGGAAGAACTGACTCATTGGAAAAGACCCTGATGCTGGGAAAGATTGAAGGGGGAGGAGAAGGGGATGACAGAGAATAAGATGGTTGGATGGCATCACCGACTCAATGGACATGAGTTTGAGTAAACTCCGGGAGTTGGTGAAGGACAGGAAGGCCTGGCATGCTGCAGTCCATGCGGTTGCAACCCTGAGGGTCCCAACCCTCAGTCGGACACAACTGAGAGACTGAACTGAACTGACACTGCAACTAAAGAAAGCCTGTGGATAGCATCAGAGACCCAGAGCAGCCAATAATAATTAATTAATTTTTTTAAAAAATAAAGAATGGGAACAATTTTCAAAATGGATAGAAAAATGGTACTGATGAAAGTATGTACAGGGCAACGATAGACACGCAGATATAGAGAATGGACTTATGGACTCGAGAGGAAGGGGAAGATAGAACAAACGGAGACTAGCATTTACATATATACACTTCTGCTCATGCTCAATTGTTCAGTCATGTCTGGCTCTTTGCAATATTATGGACTGTAGCCCACCAGGCACCTCTGTCCACAGGATTCTCCAGGCAAGAATACTGGAGTGAGTTGCCATTTCCTTCTCCAGGGGATTTTCCTGACCCAGGGATTGAACCCAATCTCTTGCATCTCCAGCATTAGGAGACAGATTCTTTACCACTGAGCCCCTTGGGAAGTCCATATATATACTGGTTTGTGTAAAATAGATAGCTAATGGGAAGTTGCTGTATTGTGTAGGGAGCTCAGCTCAGTGCTCTCTGATGACCTAGAGAGGTGGGAGGGGTGAGGCGGGGAGGAAGGCTCAACAGGGAGGCTCAAGAGGGAATGGATATGTTTATACATATAGCTGATTCACTTTGTTGTACAGCAAAAACTAACACAACCAATTATACTCCAATTACAAAAAGAATAGGAACAATTTTCAAACTCTTAAGCCCTTTTGTAATAATAAATGGAGAAGGCAATGGCACCCCACTCCAGTACTCTTGCCTGGAAAATCCCATGGATGGAGGAGCCTGGTAGGCTGCAGGCCATGGGGTGCCTAAGAGACACGACTGAGCGACTTCACTTTCCCTTTTCACTTTCCTGCATTGGAGAAGGAAATGGCAACCCACTCCAGTGTTCTTGCCTGGAGAATCCCAGGGACGGGGGAGCCTGGTGGGCTGCCGTCTCTGGGGTCGCACAGAGTCGGACATGACTGAAGTGACTTAGCAGCAGCAGTAATAATAAAAAAAATTACTAACACTTTTTGAAAGCTTACTTTGTGTCAGACACCATGCTAAATGCTTCATATACTATTTTATTCCATTATCACAATTCCATTAAGTAGATAATATTATACACTCTGTTTTACAAATGAAGATGCTAAGGTTAGGGACTCTGTAATCTATGCAAAGCTATGCAGCCAGGAATTGGCTTGGCCATCAGGGAACCCACTTTGCTTCCTATAGAACAGCAGAGCCCCTAGAGAGTAGTAAGTGTTTCTCTCAGCATGTTCTAAAGGCTGGTGAAACAGATCAGCCAGGGGTCCCCGCATAGACAGGCCCATAGGTGTTCCAAAGGAACATTCATTCTTAGATGATTCAAGGATAATGAGCTGTCAGCCGATGAGCTTTGACTTCATTATCTAAATCCTACAGCAACAGACACATTTAGAGGCAATTCTCAGTGGTAAGATATTTTATCCCATGTACCAGAGCAACGGGATGGAAAAGATAGCCAGCACCATGCAGCTTCAAGTAGACCAATTTGCAGCAGGCCTGAGTTGGACAAGAACTTCCACTGGATAAGGACAATGCAGAGAAATGTCTCATTGTAACTGCTATCTATTCACCCTATTTTTAAAAGCATGAACCATCCTTACAGAAGCGTCCCTAGATCTAACCTATATTTTGCCACACAAAGAACTTTGGATGATTCATCCTCATCTTTTAGTTTTGAGGGGAATAGCCTTTAAGGAGAGCTCATTCTGTTTAGTATGTGAGGGTCAGGACTTCCCTGGCAGTCCAGTGGTTAAGAATATGCCTTCCAAGGCAGGGAATGTTGGTTCACTCCCTAAGAGCCCACGTGCCACGAGGCAACTAAGCCTGAGCACCACAACTCCTGAGCCCATGTGCCACAACTAGAGAAACTGTGAGCCACAGCAAAAGATCCTGCATGTGGCAATGAAGATCCCCTGTGATGCAACTAAGACCCAATGCAGGCATTCAAATAATAAATACGTAATTTAAAAAAAAAAAAAACACACCAGTTCTTTTAAAAAAAGAGAGTCAAACGTGACATTAAGGTATATAGAGCCATAGATAAAGTGAACTCCAAAACCTTATAGAACACTAATGTCTACTGGAAACACAAGGTTGACTTCCCAGTTTTCTTATTACAGGAATTTTCTGTTGAATTGATTTCAGTCTATGGAAGACAAGCTAAGAACTATTATGGCATGGTATCAGAGAGATTAAAAGATTGAAGAGATTTGTTGTGGTGATTCTCTGTGTCAGCTGAGACACCAGCAAGAAACAGATGGAATGCTCAATAAAGAAAATATGAGAACTTTAAGAAAAATGGTTGACAGAGGTGTGGGTAGGGTGTAGGAAAACCACAAGGGCTTGGCGGGTAGTCATACTAGTTACCACTCCTGAGCCTGAAGAGGGAAGGAGAAGCAGGTCTACCAAGAGAATTGTGTGGAGAAGACCATCTTAAAGGGGCTTGGACCCTCAACCAAGGCACACAATCAACCAATTGAAAACCCACAAGAAGGGGTGCCTCCCCATGGGCTAAATCCCGCCCACAATGAGAGAGCAAGAGAGATCACTGATGCAATCCCTAAAAGTCAGCCTGCTTGCCATAGAAAAGGGCGAAGAATAAGAAAGAGTGACTCTGAAGGGACAAAAGAAAGATGGCCAGCACAGCATCTGTCTTTCCACTCAATGCCGGTAGCAGGCCAGACTGATGACGGTTTAGCACTGAGGAAGCACACGGTATCTTTTGGCATAGTCCCTGGAACAGAAACAACTCATTCAGCACACAAACTGAATGGCACAAACATGCCTTTGGCAGTTTGGTCAGAGGACAGGGGTTCATTCACTGCAAGAACAAAAAGATCCTTAATTTTAGACTTGGCTTCTCCTACTCAGTTTGTAAGAGCAAAATATACTACAAATATACATAACTGCAGTCTCGATGTAAACCCAAACCCCCATTTCCCTAGCCGCTTTCATTACAGCACCTGACATAGAGAGAAAATTAGCTGGCAAGGGACAAAAAGTAAGGAAGATGAATATTCCTAATGTTACTACAGGCCACATACATACATTTTAATCATTACTTGTTTCCAGCAGGTCAAAGGTGCCTTGCCGATTACCTGTAGGTGAGTGAATTGTGATGGTCTCCACCTGGGCCACTAATCATTCCATGTGTCCAAGAAGGTTCAGTTTTCAGGGTATGCTATTGGAAAGTTATCAGAATTGTATGAAGGGTTTGGACTTCCTTCCTTCTCATTGGAATATTTCAAGAGTAATTTCAACTCACATCCAGGATTCATGACCATGAGATAATATGTCACTGCAAGATTTTAACATTTAGATAGCATTACCAATTCAATGGATATGAACTTGAGCAAACTCCAGGAGATAGTGGAGGATCAGGAAGCCTGGCATGCTGCAGTCCATGGGGTTACAAAGGCTCAGACACGACTTAGCGACTTAACAACAAGTTCAATTGTTAACCTAAGAATATCATATCCATTAATACCTCTGTAATGAAACATATGACAGAATATCTTTTATACTGCCTGCTTGTTAGGTTTGTAATATTTAGATAATAGATAATAAATTTTTGACTCTACTTTTCTACACTTTTTTTCAATTTACAAAAATAAAACTTAGCTCATTTCTTAAGCAAAATGAATCAAACTTCCAACTAGGAATTTCAGAGAAAAGTTTGCATGGTATCAAAAAATTTAAAAATTCTCTTTCAGTTACTTTGGCTTATGAAAAAATGTTGGTCAGAGAAGGATTCACTCCTGGGGTTTCCCCCAGCATTCTTCCTGCTTGTTTTAAGATGAACTCTTGGTCACTAGGGCCCACTTTGTGAAACAGTGGACTGATGGAGAATTCCAGACCCAGATGGTTTCATGGTGAATTCTGCCAAACATTTAAGGAAGAAATAATAACAATTTGACAAAATTTCTTCCAGAAAATAAG
>NW_011494934.1:5320730-5322335 GCF_000754665.1 Bison bison bison | reverse complement strand
CCAGAAAATAAGAGGAGGGAACACGTCTTAGCTCATTTTTGAAGCCAGCATCAACACCCTGATACCAAAATAGAGACATTACAAGAAAACCATGGCCCAAAAGTGTGAATTCTCATGAACAAAAACCAGGGATCAGAAAACTACAATCTGTGGGCTGGCTGGCTGTAAACAAAGCTTTATGGGAACACAGCCACATCCATTCATTTGCTATGACAGAGTCAAACAGTTGCAGATGCAATGGAAAATATGTGGTCCAAAAGTCAACGCTATGTACTCTATGGCCATTTACAAAGTTTGCCAACTCCTGACACAAAACTCAACAAACAGCAGCAAAGTTGAGTTGAGCAATATGTAAAAGTATATAATACTTACTGACCAAGTCCACAAAGGGTGTGTCAAGGATGGGATAGATCCCAGAGCCAAAGTAGGCTGCAGAGTGCCCCTACACATGGGGACAGGCAGCAGTGGCAGTAAGAAAACAATTACCTACACAGGGAACATAGACTACATGCAAGTATACAGAAAATAATCATCTTTCCCCAGAACTAAAAATCCTAAAAAAAGTCCATAGAGCAGCATGAGGATATATGAGAAGGTTCTTGCTGTTGTTCAGTCACTGAGACCTATCCAACTCTGTGACCCCTTGGACTGCAGCACACCAGACTTCCCTGTCCTTCACCATCTCCCAGAGTTTCCTCAAATTCATGTCCATTGAGCTGGTGATGACATTCAGCCAACTTATATTTTGTCATTCCCTTTTGCTCTTGCCCTCAATTTTTCCCAGCATCAGAGAAGGTAAGAGTTGCCAGTTTAAAGAGCCTCCTACTGGCCAAATTATGGACAATTTGAGCATCAAAATAAGTTATGATAATAATGGTTTGCCATCTATTGGCAAAAATAGGTATCAATGAGTTTATACTCAGTGCTCAGTTCAGTTCAGTTCACTCACTCGGTCATGTCCAACACTTTGCAACCCCATGGACTGCAGCACACCAGGCTTCCCTGTCCATCACCAACTCCCAGAGTTTACTCAAACTCACGTCCATTGAGTTGGTGATGCCATCCAACCATCTCATCCTCTGTCATCCCCTTCTCCTCTCACCTTCAATCTTTCCCAGCATCAGGGTCTTTTCCAATGAGTCAGTTCTTCCCATCAGCTGGCCAAAGTATTGGAATTTCAGCTTTGGCATCAGTCCTTCCAATGAATATTCAGGACTGATTTCCTTTAGGATAGACTGGTTGGATTTCCTTGCAGTCCAAGGGACTCTCAAGAGTCTTCTCCAACACCACAGTTCAAAAGCATTATATCTTCAATGCTCAATTTCTTTATAATCCAACTCTCACATCCACACGTGACTACTGGAAAAACCATAGCTTTGACTAGATAGACCTTTGTTGGCAAAATGATGCCTCTGCTTTTTAACGTGCTGTCTAGTTTGGTCATAACTTTTCTTTCAAGGAGCAAGTGTCTTTTAATTTCATGGTTGCAGTCACCATCTGCAGTGATTTTGGAGCCCAAAAAAACAAAGTCTGTCACTGTTTCCACTGTTTCCCCATCTATTTGCCATGAAGTGATGGGACCAGATGCCATGATCTTAGTTTTCT
>NW_011494934.1:5319973-5320630 GCF_000754665.1 Bison bison bison | reverse complement strand
GTGGCCGCTGCTGAGTTTTCCAATTTGCTGGCATATTGAGTGCAGCACATTCACAGCATCATCTTTTAGGATTTGAAATAGCTCAACTGGAATTCCATCACCTCCACTAGCTTTGTTCATAGTGATGCTTACTAAGTCCCACTTGACTTCGCATTCCAGGATGTCTGGCTCCAGGTGAGTGATGACAACATTGTGATTATCTGAGTCATAAAGGTCTTTTTTCTTTAGTTCTTTGTGTAATCTTGCCACCTCTTCTTAATATCTTCTGATTCTGTTAGGTCCATACCATTTCTATCCTTTATTGTACTCGCCTTTGTATGAAATGTTCCCTTGGTATCTCTAATTTTCTTAAAGAGATTTCTAGTCTTTCCTATTCTAATGTTTCCTCTATTTCTTTGCATTGATCACCTAGGAAGGCTTTCTTATCTCTCCTTGCTATTCTTTGGAACTCTGCATTCAGAAGGGTATATCTTTCCTTTTCTCCTTTGCCTTTCACTTCTCTTCTTTCTCAACTATTTGTAAGGCCTCCTCTGACAACCATTTTGTCTTTTTGCATTTCTTTTTCTTGGGGATGGTCTTGATTCCTGTCTCCTGTACGATGTCACGAACCTCTGTCCATAGTTCTTCAGGCACTCTGTCTATCAGATCTAGTCCCTT
>NW_011494934.1:5319389-5319873 GCF_000754665.1 Bison bison bison | reverse complement strand
TGATTTTGGAGCCCAAAAAAACAAAGTCTGTCACTGTTTCCACTGTTTCCCCATCTATTTGCCATGAAGTGATGGGACCAGATGCCATGATCTTAGTTTTCTGAATGTTGATCTTTAAGCCAACTTTTTCCCTCTCCTTTTTCACTTTCATCAAGAGGCTTTTTATTCTTCACTTTCTGCCATAAGCATGGTGTTATCTGCATATATGAGGTTACTGATATTTCTCTTAACAATCTTGATTCCAGCTTGTGTTTCACCCAGCCCAGCTTTTCTCATGATGCATTCTGCATATAAATTAAATAAGCAGGGTGACAATATACAGCCTTGACATACTGCTTTTCCTATTTGGAATGAGTCTATTGTTCCATGTCCAGTTCTAAGTATTGCTTCCTGACCTGCATACAGATTTATCATAAGGCAGGTCAGGTGGTCTGCTATTCCCATCTCTTTCAGAATTTTCCACAGTTTATTGTGATCCACACAG
>NW_011494934.1:5314335-5319289 GCF_000754665.1 Bison bison bison | reverse complement strand
CTGTTAGGTCCATACCATTTCTATCCTTTATTGTACTCGCCTTTGTATGAAATGTTCCCTTGGTATCTCTAATTTTCTTAAAGAGATTTCTAGTCTTTCCCATTCTAACGTTTCCTCTATTTCTTTGCATTGATCACTGAGGAAGGCTTTCTTATCTCTCCTTGCTATTCTTTGGAACTCTGCATTCAGAAGGGTATATCTTTCCTTTTCTCCTTTGCCTTTCACTTCTCTTCTTCCTCAACTATTTGTAAGGCCTCCTCTGACAACCATTTTGTCTTTTTGCATTTCTTTTTCTTGGGGATGGTCTTGATTCCTGTCTCCTGTACGACATCACGAACCTCTGTCCATAGTTCTTCAGGCACTCTGTCTATCAGATCTAGTCCCTTGAATCTATTTCTCACTTCCACTGTATAATCATAAGGGATTTGATTTAGGTCATACCTGAATGGTCCAGTGGTTTTCCCTACTTTCTTCAACTTAAGTCTGAATTTGGTAATAAGGAGTTCATGATCTGAGCCACAGTCAGCTCCCAGTCTTGTTTTTCCTGACTGTATAGAGCTTCTCCATCTTGGCTGCAAAGAATATAATCAATCTGATTTCAGTGTTGACCATCTGGTGATGTCCGTGTGTAGTCTTCTCTTATGTTGTTGGAAGAGGGTGTTTGCTATGACCAGTGCCTTCTCATGGCAAAACTCTATTAGCCTTTACCCTGCTTTTGTTCTGTACTCCAAGGCCAAATTTGCCTGTTACTCCAGGTATTCTTGACTTCTTGCTTTTGCATTCCAGTCCCCTATAATGAAGAGGACATCTTTTTTGGGTGTTAGTTCTAGAAGGTCTTGTAGGTCTTCATACAACCATTCAACTTCAGTTTCTTCAGCATTACTGGTTGGGGCATAGGCTTGGATTACTGTGATATTGAATGGTTTGCCTTGGAAATGAACAGAGTTCATTCTGTCATTTTGAGATTGCACCCAAGTACTGCATTTTGGACTCTTGTTGACTATGATGGCTTCTCCATTTCTTCTAAGGGATTCTTGCCCAAAGCAGTAGATATAATGGTCATTGGAGTTAAATTCACCCATTCCAGTCCATTTTAGTTCACTGATTCCTAAAATGTCGATGTTCACTCTTGTCATCTCCTGTTTGACCACTTCCAATTTGCCTTGATTCATGGACCTAGCATTCCAGGTTCCTATGCAATATTGCTCTTTATAGCATCAGACTTTACTTCCACCACCAGTCACATCCACAACCGAGTGTTGTTTTTGCTTTGGCTCCATCTCTTCATTCTTTCTGGAGTTATTTCTCCATTGATATCCAGTAGCATACGGGGCACCTACCAACCTGGGGAGTTTATCTTTCAGTGTCTATCTTTTTACCTTTTCATACTGTTCATTGCTAGGTATCAATATTTTTGCTAGGTATCAATAATTCATAATGAGTTCATCAAAGTGTTCATAAATAAATAGGCTGTTCTTTAGGTTTAGAAGGCCAACTAATAAGGATAGAAGGAAGAATTGAACTATAAAACTTACTGTTTGTTTGGCAGTTTTCATAGTAATAATTAATTCAGCCAAGAAACACAAATGGATATTCAAAATAGAGGCGTTTGTGCATTGGAATTGTTGGACCTTAAAATTCCTGAGAATTTAACAACTTCAGGAATTTTAAGGTTAAAGTTGTTAAAATTATTGAAATTCAGATGATCTGAATGTGCAATTAAATTATGTTTAAATAGATGTACAGACAGATTTGATCCCTCAATCATATCTGACTCTTCATGGCCCCTTAGCCTTTAACTCACCAGGCTCCTTTGTCTATGGAATTTTCCAGGCAAGAATGCTGGAGTGGGTTGCCATGCTGTCTTCCAGGGAGGACCGGGATAGAATATGTCAATTGTAGAGGCCAGGGCCAGATGCCCAGCCCTGGACCCAAGAAGCTGGACCAGCCTCTCTGGGACCATGTGAGCTGAGGATCATGGGAAATTTGATTCTCTGATGGAAAACAGAACTAGATGAAGGAAGAGAAGGGGCAGAGAAGGCAAGGGAAAGAGCAACCATTCAGTTTTCTAGAATGTGCTAATATCCTGCTGCTGCTGTTGCTGCTGCTAAGTCGCTTCAGCTGTGTCTGACTCTTCACAACCCCATGGACTACAGCCTACCAGGCTCCTCCACCCATGGTATTTTCCAGGCAAGAATACTGGAGTGGGTTGCCATTGCCTTCTCCGACTAATATCCTAGGAAGCAGGAAAGAAAGTCATAAGAAAGGGGCAGGGGGAGGGGCAAAGTGTTTTATTCAGCAAACATCAAAAAAAAAAAAAAACATAAAAAGGAAAAAGTCTTTGTATCCAGCAATCATTAACAACATCCCAAGGGCTACTTGAGCAGAGTCAGGGATGGGGTGCTGGTCATAATCAATAGTTGATAGAATGATGGTTTCAGTGGATGGTGGGGAGATGGCAGTAACAGACAGAGACTCATTTTTCAAGAAGTTTCTCTGTGAAAGACGCGAACGAGACAAAATGTTCAAAGGCAGGATTTTTTAAGGGAGAAACCTGAATATATTATTTAGAGGCAGACAGGAAGAAACACCTAAATTGTGCCATGTTTGAGAACGTTGGAAATTTATTGAAATAAAGGAGTAGATAGCTAGTGGACTACTGTTAGAGCTGTGTTCCAAATGATCTCACTTTCATACTTTCTAAGAAATGCTCCTTTGTTGTGAACTAAATATTCCTGAAGGCCAGGGGTTATCTTACTTCATTGGTTTACTAAAACAGGCTGACACGGTGCCACTGAATAAATTAATAGTGAAAACATATTGTGAGTGTGCTCTGTTGAGTCAGAGGTCTCAAGATGGATAAATTACACTTGGATTTCAAATCTTTGATACCAAGCAAACAGAAGCAAGCAAAACCAAACAAAATCTGACCAAAGCAGCAAAATTCCCACAAAGAGAGACACGGCCAGATATTCAGTCTTACACTGGAGCATCATACGTCCATAAGTCATTCGATTTTCAGGAGAACATTTGCTCAATATTTATTTTAAAAATATTTGATTGCCTACAATGCGTTTTAGTAATAACCCTGTCTATAATGTGGGTTTCTATCAGTGTAGATTGAGAAGCTCTTTTGTTTGATTTTTTTCCAGATAATGTCTCTGATTTTTCAGTACTAATCTAAAAATATCAGCCATGGGGACAGTCCTCCAGTTTGGAAATCTTGATGCATTCTCCAGTGAGAACACACTGCGCCTGGGGCAGGAACTGAATCTCTTTGTCTCCTCTTTTTCTCCTTCTTCTTTCCTTGAGGGTAAGACTGGCTTAGAAGAATAATCACCCATTTGAACAGTGAACATAGCTGCCTGCTTGAGAGAGTTCTTTTAAGTCCATATCTGCATAATCCTAATGAAAAATGAGAAAGAGGAATGAATTAAGAAAAGTCCCTTAATAACAATATAATGCCTCTGTCCGTATTTGTAGGATTTGAGTTTCCATTCAGTCAGAATTGGCTAAGAAATTCAAATGTGTCTTCAGTGTAGCAAAGGACACAAAAGAGATGCATGATGAGGAAGACCTATTGCTCTTCTGATCTCCTAATTCTATTCAAACAAATATGTTGACAGGTCATCTAACAGAAATTTTATAAGCAAGTTCAGTTTTCCTCTGAATTAAGCAAAGGAGTCATTTCCCAAGCAAGAAGGGAACTCTAAGTAACCCAGTGCCCCTCTGGCTCATGGCTGCCTCTCTGTTTCTCAGTCAGTGACTGGAGGGCAGAATTCCAGAGTGACTTTGAGACTTGGCCATGCCAGGGGAAAGCCTGGATTAAATAAATCCAGACACTTCGGATCATGTCACACTCTGAGTGAATATCTCCCTCTCCGTCTCCCCATCAACTCCACACTCATCCTCAAGATAAAAGTTACGTTTCTCAGCTTGACCACAAGACCCTTTCTCCTCCTTCTGGTTCCCTTTTCCCTCTCCCAACACATCTCTGTGCCTGCCGGGTCTCCCTTCCCCCTTCCCTGTTCCTTCATACCTTTTTATAAGTGGCTTCACCGGCCAGAAATGCCCCTCTTCTAGAAAACAAAAATTGCTCGGTTATGTTGCAATGTTCTTGTCTGAGAAAATAGTAAACCCCCAAAGGTAATACTTCACTGGTACATCTTACCACCTATAAAATGAGACTATGTATCAGTCTAAAGTTTTACTTTTGATTTTTTTTTAGGGAAGCCTAAACTCTGTTTTTGGTAATCCACTTTGAATTGATAAGTCATTAGCATTCTAATGGAGACAAGAATAACACCAACAAAACATCAAAAGAAATACTCACCATCATATACGTGATAGGTGCAATTTGACTTTCAGTTTAACGGTGTGGATTGGCCTCTCTTATGCATTATATTTGCAGTCACTGTTGTTCACTTAGAGCCGAAATGCTGAAGTGACAATGATTATCATTCTCAACAGGTGTCAACAAAAATTTTTAAGCAAAAAGTCATTTGAAAAATTTTAATTAAAACCTATAATTTAAAAGGAAACTATAATTTCAGCTAATGAGGCCTTTGGGGATTCAAGAAGTTAATTTCAGATCAATTCTCATGACAATGATGTATCATTTCTATAAAAGCTATAGCATCAGAATAACTGGAAATCACTTACAGTCTACAATTTCATTTGTTGTTGTCACTATGTCCAACTCTTTGCAACCCTAGGGACTGTAGCATGCCAGGCCTCCCTTGCCATCTCCCAGAGTTCACCCAACTTCATATTCATTGAATCAGTAATGCTATCCAACCACCTCATCCTTTGCCACTAGTGTTTTATGAAGATAAAGGGTCACTAGGAGTTTCTTCGGAGAAGGCAATGGCACCCCACTCCAGTACTCTTGCCTGGAAAATCCCATGGATGGAGGAGCCTGGTAGGCTGTAGTCCATGGGGTCGCTAAAAGTCC
>NW_011494934.1:5309420-5314235 GCF_000754665.1 Bison bison bison | reverse complement strand
CGGACACGACTGAGCGACTTCACTTTCACTTTTCACTTTCCTTCATTGGAGAAGGAAATGGCAACCCACTCCAGTGTTCTTGCCTGGAGAGTCCCAGGGACGGGGGAGCCTGGTGGGCTGCCGTCTATGAGGCCGCAGAGAGTTGGACATGACTGAAGCGACTTAACAGCAGCAGCAGGAGTTTCTTATAATCTGTGATAAATGTCAAGAGGAAATCTCTTAATGATATTCATCAGAATCTAGAGAATTGGTGACTAGTCTCTTCTTTGGTATTTCTCTCATATATTCTTCATCTCTACAATCCCAGATTTTGATGGCTTCTATGCTAAAAAAATTAGGCCATCTATTGCTTTTCTCAAGATAATTTCTTTGTATTTTTGGAGAGGAGGAACGTGAGCTATGGATAAGGCAACAAGGACAAGGAAGAAGACTACAGAATTAAGTACCATGAATAATGACAGTAGACATGCCAAAAGATGACATATTAATAGAATGAGACATTTAAGTCTTGCTCTGATGTGCCAAACCTGAATTGATTCAAGCTGCTTGGAATAAGGATAGCTTGGAACCTTAATGTGCAAATGATGCTGGCTGCATAAAAAATATCCCAAACAAAACCAAACAGAACTAATAAAAGTTGGAAGAACTTCGAAAAGAAATCCATATAGCATTGGTGTAATAGAGCATGTTCCTTGGCCTTGGAAGCTGAAGGATTTTTATACCTAGAAAAGTTATTCCCAGCACAGACATCAATTAAATGATTGCTCTCACTTTTAGTAAGAATGCCTATGCTCATATCAATTGACCTTTCCTTTCTCATGATGAATATAGAACAATGAACAAAATCAAGTGGGGATACTATTCCATTTGTTCTTTTTTTTCAAAATGTATTAAATTATGTTAGACAGCTATCCTTGAACATTTTCAAAAATTCATTCATCCACTATTATATACAGATTTTTTGTGAGTCATCATCTTCAGCATTGCTTTTGGAAATTTTACTTTCAATTAAATATTCAATGAAAAATGCTCAAAATATCACTAAGATGTTTTTTCCTTTCTTCTTTGTTTAGTCAGGAGTCTAACATAATGTAGCCATCATTGTTCATTTAAGTAAAATTTAGCTCCCAGTCCCCCACTCTTTCTCAGTCTCCCTCTTTACAAATATATTTCTTCTCTCCATAAATTTCTTCATTTATTTTTCCCTACTTACTTTTTTCTCCATAATCTCCTATTCATCCCCACATTTGACATCTCAGTAGCTTACCTTCTCAAATAGCTCTAATAGCACCTTAGACCTCTCCAGGAAAGAGGAACTCTGTAAGCTGAATGAATAACTCTAGTTTTATTTAAAATGTATGTGGTTCTTAAAAAAAATATATAAAGTACAGTTGTTTTTAAACCTTTCATTTTTGTGCTCTCTGAGACCTGTGAATGGAGAATTGTTTTTTGTGTTTTTTTTTTTTTAAAGAACTCATTAAGAGTGGCAAGTATAACCTGACATGGTCTAAAAACTGAATGAATGAAACAGCGGCCCCAGAAGGGCACCTAAAAGGGTCTAAAACTAGAGTCCAAGGGTTGCTCACATCGTCAGCTGCAGCTCCTGGCACGTGCTGTTAGGCAATGATGGCAACCCACCCACATCTCTGCAGTGACGTAACCCTCCTTAACTACAGCATTTTGAACCAAGGAAATGGCTGCCTTGTCTCACAGGAAGTCCTTATAATTCTACTTCTGCCCAGCTTCCTGTGCCCTTGCATCAGTTTTCCTTATCTAGAGGAAATCCAGCCTGAGATTATGTGTGGCTTGAGAGAGAATTTTCTTAGTATTTTTTCCCTTACAAAGATAAATGTTTCCCCACAGCACCTGAATAGTTTCCAACGCAGGCTGTTTGTACTTAGATCTGTTTCCACTATCTAAAAACGACAAGGCTTGTCATTCAGTCCAACCTGCCACTTTCTCTTACAGCCATTTACGCCATGTATGGTTTAGAGTCAAGACATTATTTCTTGACTCTTGCCCTTGATTTCTTGCCCTTTCTACAAAAGGTGAAATAGAGGTTCAGAGAAGCTAGAGCATTTTCTACAGGGATCACGGAATCAGTTAGTAGCCAATCTACTTCAGATTCCACTCCAGTGTTCTGAAGTCTCATCCCCTCGTGCGTCAGTCAGAGTCCCAGAAGACAAGAAGTAGCTCCCAAAGGGTGCAAATGATATAAAGCTTGAGTAAACAGATGATTTACATAGGTGTGAGTAAGTTCAAAAGAAAATAAATTTAGAATGGTGAAGTGTTCAGAAAATGGCAACCGGAAATTGCTCATTGGAAGGCATTAGCATTCCCAGTACTGGAGACACACAGGAAGAAACATCAATGGTATTGTTGTCAGAGTTCAGTAGGAGCTGGCGCTGAGGAGAGGAAGACACCCAGCAAGAGACAGAGTGTGGTGGGACGTGGCTACTGCCAGAGATGAGACATCAAAGACTCTCCTCCCTCAGAGCTCCCACTGGTGCTTCCTGTTGCCTGAGTACCACCCAAAGAAAGTCAGTAAAAGATCCCACATGACTTCCTCCCAAGGAGTTGGCTTCCACAGGTCAGGAGTGCAGGATAGATTTAGAGGTTAGGACTACAGGGTGAGGAACAAAACAAAAAGCCAGAACACTTTATTTACACCATATTTGTGAATTGATGATTCTATTTTTCAAGGTATAATTCATACTAGAGATATGAGTGACTCCCATTTAAAAGAGTCTAATTAACACTTAATTGACATTTCATCCTTGTGTAGTCTTACACATAAAAAGAGCGTACAACCTCAAATACTCCTAAAAATTTCAAGATTCATGGTTTCTGGCAAACCAGACATCTGCTGCTACTGCTAAGTCACTTCAGTCGTGTCTGACTCTGTGCGACCCCATAGACAGCAGTCCACCAGGCTCCCTTGTCCCTGGGATTCTCCAGGCAAGAAGAATGGAGTGGGTTGCCATTTCCTTCTCCAATGCTTGAAAGTGAAAAGTGAAAGTGAAGTCGCTCAGTCATGTCTGACTCTTCGAGACCCCGTGGACTGCAGCCTACCAGGCTCCTCCAACCATGGAATTTGCCAGGCAAGAGTATTGGAGTGGGTTGCCATTGCCTTCTCCAACCAGTCATCTAGCATCAGAAAATTCATGTTACCAAGCCATGAGCTTTCTGGAATGAGTAAGAGCCTCCCTAAGAAAGGCTGCCCTGGTGGCTCATATGGTAAAGAATCTGCCTGCAATGCAGGAGACCAGAGTTTGATCCCTGGGTTGGGAAGATCCCCTGGAAAAGGGAATGGCTACCCACTCCAGTAATCATGCCTGGAGAATTCCATGGACAGAGGAGGCTGGCAGGCTACAGTCCAAGGGGGTTGCAAAGATTTGGACACAACTGAGTAATAAACACAAACAGGGGAGTCTACATAGACCACATGAGAATTTTTAATGCTCTTTCTCATGAGGGGCTCCATGGAAAAATCTGGAGAGAGACCTCAAAATCTGATCAACACAAAATATCACAATTTGTGAACAGTTCCTAACCTTCACAGTCACTGAGTCAAATACAGCCCTAGATCCACTGCTCCAAAACAGAAAATACCCTTGCATCTCATCAAAGAAGAATGTTTTGTTCAGTTCAGTTCAGTCGCTCAGTCATGTCTGACTCCTTGTGACTCCATGAACCACAGCATGCCAGGCCTTCCTGTCCATTACCAACTCCCGGAGTTGACCCAAACCCATGTACATCAAGTCGGTGATGCCATCAAACCATCTCACTCTCTGTCGTCCCCTTCTCCTTCTGCCCTCAATCTTTCCCAGCCTCAGAGTCTTTTCAAAGGAGTCAGCTCTTCCCATCAGGTGGCCAAAGTCTTGGAGTTTCAGCTTCAACATCAATGAACATCCAATGAACATCCAGGACTAATCTCCTTTAGGATGGACTGGTTGGATCTCCTTACAAGAGTTTTCTCTAGCACCACAGTTCAAAAGCATCAATTCTTCAGCGCTCAGCTTTCTTTATAGTCCAGCTCTCACATCCATACATGACCACTGGAAAAACCATAGCCTTGACTAGATAGATCTTTGTTGGCAAAGTAATGTCTCTGTTTTTAATATGCTGTCTAGGTTGGTCATAACTTTCCTTGCAAGGAGTAAGAGTCTTTTAATTTCATGGCTGCAATCACCACCTGCAGTGATTCTGGAGCCCAGAAAAATAAAGTCAGCACTGCTTCCACTGTCTCCCCATCTATTTGCCATGAAGTGATGGGACCGGATGCCACGATCTTAGTTTTGTGAATGTTGAGCTTTAAGCCAACTTTTTCACTCTCCTCTTTCACTTTCATCAAGAGGCTTTTTAGTTCCTCTTCAGTTTCTGCCATAAGGGTGGTGTCATCTGCATATCTGAGGTGATTGATATTTCTCCCAGAAATCTTGATTCCAGCTTGTGCTTCCTCCAGCCCAGCATTTCTCATGATGTACTCTGCATATAAGTTAAATAAGCAGGGTGACAATATACAGTCTTGACGTACTCCTTTTCCTACTTGGAACCAGTCTGTTGTTCCATGTCCAGTTCTAACTGTTGCTTCTTGACCTGCATGCAGGTTTCTCAAGGTCAGGTTGTCTGGTATTCCCATCTCTTTCAGAATTTTCCACAGTTTATTGTGATTCACACAGTCAAAGGCTTTGGCATAGTCAATAAAGCAGAAATAGATGTTTTTCTGGAACTCTCTTGCTTTTTCCATGATCCAGTGGATGTTGGCAATTTGATCTCTGGTTCCTCTGCCTTTTCTACAACCAGCTTGAACAT
>NW_011494934.1:5303316-5309320 GCF_000754665.1 Bison bison bison | reverse complement strand
TTCTACAACCAGCTTGAACATCTGGAAGTTCACAGTTCACGTATTGCTGAAGCCTGGCTTGGAGAATTTTCAGCATTACTTTACTAGCGTGTGAGATGAGTGCAATTGTGCGGTAGTGTGAGCATTCTTTGGCATTGCCTTTCTTTGGGATTGGAATGAAAACTGACCTTTTCCAGTCCTGTGGCCACTGCTGAGTTTTCCAAATTTGCTGGCATATGGAGTGTACCACTTTCACAGCATCATCTTTTAGGCTTTGAAATAGCTCAACTGGAATTCCATCATCTCCACTAGCTTTGTTCATAGTGATGCTTTCTAGGGCCCACTTGATTTCACATTCCAGGATGTCTGGCTCTAGGTGAGTAATCACACCATCATGATTATCTAGATTGTGAATACCTTTTTTGTAAGTTCTTCTGTGTATTCTTGCCACCTCTTGTTAATATCTTTTCTTCTGTTAGGTTTCTACCATTTCTGTCCTTTATTGTGCCCATCTTTGCATGAACTGTTCCCTTGGTATCTCTAATTTTTGAAGAGATCTCTAGTCTTTCCCATTCTATTGTTTTCCTCTATTTCTTTCCATTGATCGCTGAGGAAGGCTTTCTTATCTCTCCTTGCTATTCTTGTAACTCTGCATTCAAATGGGTATATCTTTCCTTTCCTCCTTTGCTTTTCTCTTCCCTTTTTTCACAGCTATTTGTAAGGCCTCCTCAGACAGCCATTTTGCTTTTTTGCATTTTTTTTCCATGGGGATGGTCTTGATCCCTGTCTCCTGTACAATGTCACAAACCTCCATCCGTAGTTCATCAGGCACTCTATCAGATCTAGTCCCTTAAATCTATTTCTCACTCCATTATATAGTCATAAGGGATTTGATTTAGGTCATACCTGAATGGTCTAGTGGTTTTCTCCACTTTCTTCAATTTCAGTCTGAATTTGGCAATAAGGAGTTCATGATCTGAGCCACAGTCAGCTCCCAGTCTTGTTTTTGCTGACTGTATAGTGCTTCCATCTTTGGCTGCAAAGAATATAATCAATCTGATTTCAGTGTCGACCATCTGGTGATGTCCATGTGTAGAGTCTTCTCTGTGTTGTTGGAAGAAGGTGTTTGCTATGACCAGTGCGTTCTCATGGCAGAACTCTATTAGCCTTTGCCCTGCTTCATTCTGTACTCCAAGCCTAAATTTGCCTGTTACTCCAGGTGTTTCTTGACTTCCTACTTTTGCATTCCAGACCTCTATAATGAAAAGGACATCTTTTTTGGGTGTTAGTTCTAGAAGATCTTGTAGGTCTTCATAGAACTGTTCAACTTCAGCTTCTTCAGCATTGCTGGTCGGGACATAGACTTGGATTACTGTGATATTGAATGGTTTGCCTTGGAAACGAACAGAGATAATTCTGTCATTTTTAACGCATCCAAGTACTGCATTTCAGACTCTTTTGTTGACTATGATGGCTACTCCACTTATTCTATGGGATTCCTGCCCACGGTAGTAGATAAAATGGTCATCTGAGTTAAATTCACCCATTCCAGTCCATCTTAGTTCACTGATTCTTAGAATGTCAATGTTCACTCTTGCCATCTCCTGTTTGACCACTTCCAATTTGCCTTGATTCATGGACCTGACATTCCAGGTTCCTATGCAATATTGCTCTTTACAGCATCCAACCCTGCTTCCATCACCAGTCCCATTCACAACTGGGTATTGTTTCTCTTTGGCTCCATCCCTTCATTCTTTCTGGAGTTATTTCTCTACTGATCTCCAGTAACATATTGAGTACCTGTCAACCTGGAGAGTTCCTCTTTCAGTATCCTATCATTTTGCCTTTTCATACTGTTCATGGGGTTCTCAAGGCAATACTGAAGTGGTTTGCTCTTCCCGTCTCCAGTGGACCACTTTCTGTCAGACCTCTCTACCATGACCCAGCCACCTTAGGTGGCCCCACAGGGCATGGCTTAGTTTCATTAAGTTAGACAAGGCTGTGGTTCATGTGATCAGATTGGCTAGATGTCCGTGATTGTAGTTTCAGTCTGTCTGCCCTCTGATGCCCTCCCTCAGCTCCTACTGTCTTACTTGGGTTTCTCTTACCTTGGACGTGGAGTCTCTGTTCACTGCTGCTCCAGCAAAGCGCAGCCGCTGCTCCTTACCTCTCATGTAGGGTAGCTCCTCTGGGCCACCGCCCCTGCCCTCGGGTATGGGGTAGCTCCTCTTGGCCGCGCTCACGCGCCGTCGGCCCACTGCTCCAACAACAGAAAATACCCTCGCATCTCATCAAAGAAAAATGTTTTGTTACCAAACCCTTTGTATCCTATGGGTCTTCAACACGATTTATCAATATTTCCTACCCTTTGTCTCTTAAACAGTGCTTTCTCATTTTATCTTCGGTATATTTCCACCAACCAAAAGGACTATGGTGCTTCATTCTCTGCAATTTGTGTTACTAAGTAAGTATATTGAACTTGCATCTTGAAATACATACATAGTCTCACCCTTCAAATTCTGATGAGATCCTTACCCATCACCAAGAAAATGTATCACCCCCCGCCACCCAACAATTGAAAATCACTAACTTAGAGTCCTTGGGCCACACAGGTGGAGAGCATTCAAGCTAAAGATATCTAGATTATATTTTGATAGCCCAGTTTTCTTCTGCAAGTATTCCCAACACATTCTTCAGGAGGAGTTTCCCTCTGGCTTTCTGTGATTTGAACTAGACTAAGTCTGTCACACACATGTGTATCTGGTACAGCTACTGGCCCCAAGAGCCCCCAAGAAAGGAGAAAGACTTTCTTGTCCTGTCTGACCCATATGGTCTGGGGTCTATATCTGCAGAATTCATGTCTATAAAATGTAATGCCCGAAGGAGAGCTCTAGGTTGAGCCGTGGCCTTAACAATGGAAGCTTCTGGTTCTTCCTTTCTTAGCCCTTTGAAATTTCATTCACCAAATATCTCTGCACAACATCTGGTGTCTTCGTCGGTTCTTCCTCGTTTTTCTAATAAAATCTTCCAAAATTCATTTACTCTAAATATAGATCACAAATATCCCAAAGTGTTGTCCATCACACTCTCCACCACCACCACCACCACCACACACACACACAGACAATGGACTTGATTATAAGCAATGATCAAAGTCAGGCAAGAAAGGAGCAAGCCAAACATCAGTGGAAACTGATAAGATCTCCAGAAGAAAAAAGTCTTGGACATCAGATGCCCTGGATCTCTCTGACTCAATTTTTACTTTCCCATCTTAGATTTCTAGGATCCCTCTGTGCCATTACCAGGCCCAAATGCAAACCTCTTTTTTCCTATTTTTAAATGTTTTGAATTGGGTATCTTTTTTCAAGTATAACTAAATACAGCATTATATTAGTTTCAGGTGTGTGGGGTAGTGACTCAACATTTATATATGTTATAAATTAATCACCATGTTAAGCCCAATAACATCTGTCACCACACAAGAGTTATTACAATATAATTGACTATATTCCCTATGCTGTTCATAAAATCTATTACTTATTTATTTCATAACTGGAAGTTCATTATCTCTAAATTCCCTTCACCTGCTTCACTCAACTGCCAACCATCTTCTCCTTTGGCAACCACACCAGTTTTCTCTCTGTATCAATGACTCTGCTTCAGTTTTGGTTTTTGTTCATTTGTTTTGGTTTTTATATTCACATATAAATGAATTTATACAATATTTATCTTTCTCTGATTCATTTCACTTAGCATAATACTCACTAGGTCCATCCATGTTGTTGCAAATAGTAAGATTTCATTCTTTTTTATCACTGAGTTATATTCCTTTATATATATATCATCTTTTTTATCCATTCATCTAATTATGGACACTTAGGTTGTATCCATATCTTGACTATTGTAAATAAGGCTGCAGTGAACATAAAGGTGTGTATATCTTTTCAAATGAGTGTTTTCATTTCTTCTGACAAATATCCAGAAGTGGAATTGTTGGATTATATGATAGTTCTATTTTTAATTTTTTGAGGAAAGTCTGTGTTTTCTTTAGTGGCTGTGCAAATTTACATTCCCACCAACAGTGTACAAGGATTCCTTTTTCTCCACATCTTTGCCAACACTGATTATTCGTTGCCTTTTTAATAATAACCATAGCGACAAGTGTGAGGTGATATCTCATTGTGGTTTCCATTTGCATTTCCCTAATGAACTCTGGGAGTTGGTGATGGACAGGGAGGCCTGGCATGCTGCGATTCATGGGGTTGCAAAGAGTCGGACACGACTGAGCGACTGAACTGAACTGAATGGTTCATGATGAGCATTGTTTCATGTGTCTGTTGGCCATCTATATTTCTTCCTTTGAAAAATATCTTTGGTGGTCCTCTGCCCATTTCTAATCAGATTTTTTATATTGAGGTGTATCATTGTTATTGTTTAGTTGCTAAGTCATGTCTGACTCTTTTGCAATCCCATGGACTGAAGATCAGGCTTCTCTGTGGGATTTCCCAGGCAAGAATATTAGAGTGGATTGCCATTTCCTCGGGAATCAAACCCTCATCTCCTGCATTGACAGGCAGATTCTTTACCACTGAGCCACCTGGGAAGCCCATTGACATGTGTAGTTTTTATATACTTTGAATATTAATCCCTTCTCAGATATATCATTTGCAAATATTTTCTCCCATTCAGTAGACTTCCCTTTAATTTTGTTGATGATTTCATCTGATATGCAAAAGCTTATTAGTTCAATAGTACTTTGGCCACCTCATGCAAAGAGTTGACTCACTGGAAAAGACTCTGATGCTGGGAAGGGATTGGGGGTAAGAGGAGAAGGGGACGACAGAGGATGAGATGGCTGGATGGCATCACTGACTTGATGGAGGTGAGTCTCAGTGAACTCCGCGAGTTGGTGATGGACAGGGAGGCCTGGTGTGCTGCGATTCATGGGGTCGCCAAGAGTTGAACACGACTGAGCGACTGATCTGATCTGATCTGATTGTTTTGTTGGTTTATTTTGGCTTTTGTTGTCCTTGCCTGAGGAGACCATCCAAAAAAAAATATTACTGAGACTGATGTCAAAGAGTATATGGTTAATATTTTCTTCTAGCTTTCTAGTATCAGATCTTACATTTGTCTTTAATCAATTTTGAGTTCATTTTCATTTAATAGTGTAAGAAAGTGATCTAGATTCATTCTTTTGCAAATAGTTCTCTGGTTTTTCCAACAACATTTATTGAAGAGATTGTCTTTTCCTCATTGTATATTCTTGCCTCCTTTATCAAAAATTAATTGACCATATAAGCATGAGTTTATTTCAAGACTCTATTCTGTTCACTGATTTATGTGTCTGTTTCTGTGCTAGTACCACACGATTTTGATTACTATAAGCTTTGTGGCATAGTTTGAAATTAAGGAGCATAATATATCCAACTTTGTTCTTCTTTATTAAGAATATTTTGACTATTTGAAGTATTATATGTTCCCATACAAAATTATAAAATTATTTGTTTTGTTTTATGAATAATGCCATTGGTATTTTGATAGCGATTACATTAAATCTATAGATTGCTTTGGATAGTATGGACATTGTAACAATATTAATCATTACAATCTATTGGCACTGCATGTCTTTCCCCTTGTTTGTACCATCTTCAATTTCTTTCATCAGTGTCTTATAGTTTTCAAAATACAGTCCTTTACCCCCTTGGTTAAATTTATTCTTTTTTGTGTAAATGTAAATGAAGTTGCTTTCTTAATTTCTCCTTCTGATAGTTCATCACTATTGTGTAGGAACACAATGAAATTCCGTTATTAACTAAGTGTCCTACAACCTTACTGAATTCATTTATTCTAATAGCTTTCTGGAGGAGTTTTTAGGGTTTTCTACATATAGTATTGTCACCCTGTTTATTTAACTTTTATGCAGAGTACATCATGAGAAACGCTGGACTGGAAGAAACACAAGCTGGAATCAAGATTGCCGGGAGAAATATCAATAACCTCAGATATGCAGATGACACCACCC
>NW_011494934.1:5287789-5303019 GCF_000754665.1 Bison bison bison | reverse complement strand
AGAATTGATGCTTTTGAACTGTGGGTTGGAGAGACTCAGGAGTCCCTTGGACTGCAAGGAGATCCAACCAGTCCATTCTGAAGGAGATCAGCCCTGGGATTTCTTTGGAAGGAATGATGCTAAAGCTGAAACTCCAGTACTTTGGCCACGAGTACTCCAGTACTCGTGCGAAGAGTTGACTCATTGGAAAAGACTCTGATGCTGGGAGGGATTGGGGGCAGGAGGAGAAGGGGACGACAGAGGATGAGATGGCTGGATGACATCACTGACTCAATGGACGTGAGTCTGAGTGAACTCTGGGAGTTGGTGATGGACAGGGAGGCCTGGTGTGCTGCGATTCATGGGGTCGCAAAGAGTCGGACACGACTGAGCGACTGATCTGATCTGATATATAGTATTATGCCATCTGCAAAGTGACAGTTTCACTTCTTCCTTTCCAGTTTGGATGTTTTCATCTCTTTTTATTTTCTAACTGCTATGACTAGGACTTCCAATACTATGTTGAATAAAATGGTGAGAATGACTGTCCTTGTCTTGTTTCTGACCTTAGAGGGAAATCTTTCAGTTTTTCACCACTGAGTATGATATAAGCTGTGGGTTTGTCATTTGTGGTCTTAATTAGTTTGAGGTATGTTCCCTCTGGAGAGTTTTTATCATAAATGGGTACTGACTTTTGTCAAAAGATTTTTCTGCATCTATTGAGATGATCATATGTTGTGGATGGAAACAATGTTTGATATGATTTCTTAAGTTTATGAAGACTTATTTTGTGGCCTAACATGTGATATTTGCTGGAGAATGTTTCATGTGCAGGTGGAAAGAACATGTATTTGGCTGCTTTGGGGTGGTATGTTCTATATATATATCAATTAAAACTAGTCCTATTCGTCACTTAAAATCAGTATTTCTTTGTTCCTTTTATCAGGAAAATCTGTCCATTGATAGAAGTGGGTGTTAAAGTCTGCTATAATTGTTGTATTACTATCAACTTCTCCCTTTATGTTTGTTAATATTTGCTTTATGTATTTAGGTGTTCCTTTGTACAGTTATTTCAAATGCCTTGTTGGGTTGATCCCTTTATCACCGTCTGATGCCCTGGAAGGGATGAGAAATTCTGACTGTCTGACCCTCCCAGGAGATACCATAGTCGTTGACTGAGAGCTGGGAGAGAAGAGCTCCCTGTTCGTCACACCCACCCGAAATGCAATCAAGTTCAGCTTGGGGACGCGAGGAGGAAGTGACGGAGCAGTTCATGGCTCAGGTGCCAAAGATTCTTGCTATTCTCACCCAA
This sequence comes from Bison bison bison, assembly GCF_000754665.1. Lineage (NCBI taxonomy): Eukaryota > Metazoa > Chordata > Mammalia > Artiodactyla > Bovidae > Bison > Bison bison. The sequence continues at coordinate 5,301,728 of NW_011494934.1, read as the reverse complement.
ATATAGTAGATTTTCTTTCATAAATGTTTCTTTGCTGGATGCTCTTAGGACAATTTCCAAAAGCTTTAAATAGTTGCTTGGTCAATAATTTTCACTAGTTATGGTGACTTCACTGGGGAGCAGACCCACAGAGCTCCTCACACATTTACAGAGTGGATCTTTCCTCTGGTCTGTTTTTACATGTGCTTGGGGACCCTGCCCCTCCACTGCAACAGAAGCTGTGAGAGAAGAACCTAATGCTGAAATTTCAGATGGGAGCAGGTTTGGGGGTGGGTATTAGAGGCACCTTCTTAGGTCCCCAGAAATGACCAGTCTCAACCTAGATGGAAGTATACAGAGAAACCTTTCATCTCTTCAAGCTGGATCTGGCACCCACAGTTCCACCTTAGGGTACCCCCAGTTTCCAGGAAAGTGAGGACCGTGCTTCTCATAAAACATTTGCTAATAATCTTTTGCTTTCAGATTGAGTGAATTTCCTGATATTTCACTAATCTATCACAGGATCTGAAAGAGAAAGAAATGGAGGAAAACAAAAATAATTAGAAGAGGAGAGAGCACACAAATAAAAGCAAAACCAAAGGTTTCTAGTTGGCTGAAGTTTGTAAATGTAGCTGATTGGCAAATTGTTTTATGCACATCTAATTGTAGAAAGTGAAATCCATATAAATCCCCAGTATAATCTGAGGACTATCAGGTTTGCTTCTTAGGTTTCCCAGGGGCTGCCACTTGCCTTTAGTGACCCCCATGTTGACCTGTCTCTTCCCCCACTATATGATTCCTTATACCAACACAAATTCATTTCTTATACCTAGTTAGACAATTTTTTTACCAGTATTATCAGACTCCTGGTATATAGGTAGCCCCTGTAAATACTTTTCTGCTTTATCTCCAGATTTTTCAAATATTACTAATTAATAAATTTTTGTTCATTACAATGTACAACATTTATTAGGGCTTAAAAGAAAACTGACTACCAATAGTCTAAATTAATATGGATTAACTCACGTTCTCGCTGTTGTTGTGCTTAGTCACTCAGTTGTGTCTGACTCTTTGCAATCCCATGGACTGTAGCCCACAAGGCTCCTCTGTCCATGGGGATTCTCCAGGCAAGAACATTGTATACTGGAGTGGGTTGCCATGCCCTCCTCCAGGGGCTCTTCCCTACCCAGGTACTGAACCCAGGTCTCCCACATTACAGGCTGCTTCTTTACTGTCTGAGCCACCAAGGAAGCCCCATGTTCTCCTTACTATTACTTAACATAAATTTAGCTTGCAGGTTGTTAGAGAATAATTTAATAAACTGAATCACAATAATTCAGTTTGGGCACTCTGAGTTAGAGATTCCAATCCCAAATTTGTAAATTTACTAGCTCTGTGATCTTAAGTAAATTAATAAATCTCTTCAAACTCTGTCCTCACATTCATTTTGTAATAGATTGTATATAACAGTAGATTTGTGATAATAACAATTGCCAAAAATGCTTTTGAGTATTTATTGTGTGCCAAGAACTAAGTACTTTTCATGTATTAACTCTTTTAATGCCTATCATATGATTATCACCATGGTGACACATGATAAAAAAAACTTTAAAAATGATTTTTATTATTAGTAATGTTAATGAATCAACTTAAATTTTGACTATCAGTTAGAAGAAATAAAACAAGAGCCTATCACTTTTTATCACAATAAAAACTATCTTGTTGCTGTCGTTCAGTTGCTAAGTCGTGTCCAACTCTTTGTGACCTCATGGACTGCAGCATGCCAGACTTTCCTGCCCTTCACTATTGCCTGGACTTTGCTCAAACTCATGTCCATTGAGCTGGTCTGTTGCCCCTTCTCCTCCTGCCTTCAATCTTTCCCAGCATCAGGATCTTTTCCAATGAGTCAGCTCTTCACATCAAGTGGCCGAAGTATTGGAGCTTCAGATTCAGCATCAGTCCTTCCAATGAATATTCAAGACAGATTTTCTTTAGGATTGACTGGTTTGATCTCCTTGCAGTGCAAGGGACTCTCAAGAGTCTTCTCCAGCATCACAGTTTGAAGCATCAAATCTTTAGTGCTCAGCCTTCTTTATGGTCCAACTCTAACATCCATACATGACTATCAGAAAAACTATAGCTTTTACTATACGGACCTCTGTCAGCAAAGTGATTACTTTACTTTTCAATACACTGTCTAGATTTGTTAGACCTTTTCTTCCAAGGAGCAAGTGTCTTTTACTTTCATGGCTACAGTCACCGTCCACAGTGATTTTGGAACCCAAGAAAATAAAATCTGTCTTATTTCCCCTTTTCCCCTTTTTATTTGCAATGAAGCAATGGGACCAGATGCCAAGATCTTAGTTTTATGAATATTGTTTTAAGTCAGCTTTTTATTTTCCACTTTCACCCTCATCAAGAGGCTCTTCAGTTCTTCTTTCTGCCATTAGAATGACTCCATCTGCATATCTGAGTTTGTTGATATTTCTCCTGGCAACCTTGATTCCAGCTTATATTGTATTTATTATTATAATCATAAATATAATGTAATTATAGATTATTACTACAGAATATAATCTTTCTACATATTTATTTTCAAGTATGTTGTAGGAATAATGAGGCAACATTTTACTAAAGAGATTTGAATAGCGCCATCCTTGACAATGATAAAAGGGAAGTCTTTGTTGACCTAGCTCGGGCATAACTTTCTCTAAGAAGGTTGCCTCCTTTTAAATCCCCCACACTCACTGCCAACCTGTTCAGTTGTTCCCTTATCTTCTATGACTCTTCACACTCAATTTTAAATAATCTTTTTATTAAAGATTTATTAAAGATTTTGTTTGTTTGTTTTTTGTATTAAAGATTTAATAGTCTTTTTATTAAAGATTATTTATTCAGTGAAATAGGGTTTCACTGAAGAATCAGCAGATGAATGCTCATTTTCAGTGCACTACTGATCAAAGTTTTAATGAGAAGTTGGGCCAGGTTTTTTCGGAAGTTTCTTCCTACCCACAAGTCCCAGAAACAGACTTCAGATTTCACATGGAAAGTACTCAGTGGTTATGGCTGCCTGCCCACAAGAATCAAAACCCCAAACAAGAGCCATTGGAAGTTCTTGTGTCCCAGGACACCAGAGTGCCCGCTCCCTTTACCCAACCACATACCACAGTGTGTCAAAGGGTGTTTTCACTCCTAGCTGACGTGTGTTATTATTTTTTTATCCAATTCTGAAAGTGTAGAATGTTTTTAGTGGTTTAGGAGATGACCAAGAGACTTGGTTTTGTTTGTAAATTATTCACCTCTAAATTTGTTGAAGTGATTTTCTAGATGTATATTTTATTCATCTGAAGGTTGGAATATTTGCAGATTGGATATGCTAGAAATCGAAGGAATAATTCGGTCAACAATTCACTTACTGCCTAGTCCAGTTTGAGGGAGCTTTCCAAATGCTTATGGTAAAGTAAACAATTAGATTGCATCCAGTTTGGATAGTATTAATACATGTAATTAACATTTTGGTGCCATTATGTGATTGATAGGTGTTGTTAAGATATTTCCACTAGTAACAAAAAGTATCATTTCTTAAACAAGCAAAATGCTTTACTAACATGACATCATCTAACCCTTAACATCAATTCTAAAGCTGGTTATTAGCTTCACTAACAGACCTCTCGGAGAAGGCAATGGCACCCCACTCCAGTATTCTTGCCAGGAGAATCCCAGGGATGGAGGAGCCTGGTGGGCTGCAGTCCATGGGGTCGCTAAGAGTCGGACACGACTGAGCGACTTCACTTTCACTTTTCGCTTTCATGCATTGGAGAAGGAAATGGCAACCCACTCCAGTGTTCTTGCCTGGAGAATCCCAGGGACGGGGGAGCCTGGTGGGCTGCTGTCTATGGGGTTGCACAGAGTAGGACACAACTGAAGCGACTTAGCAGCAGCAGCAGCAGCAGACCTCTAAATTCTAGATAGATCTCTGCTAAAAGATATGCCATGACAAAAAATAACCTTACTAAACAGCCAATTAACTTAACAGCTGAGGAGGAATTTCCGAGCAGCCATAATTTAGATGTAGAATGTTTTTGAGGAAAGCTACATTTTTTTTTTCCTGGCACATTCTCTCTCATACCAGTTTGCTGGTATCCTACTTATTATAATGAATGACAGAACATCCACATGGAAATAACTCTATCAAATATAGAGAAAAAAATTCTATTTTTCAATTCTATTTAGAAATTTCCACTAAATTAAAAATCAATTACTATATAGCAAGTGTTTATACATGTATTAACTCTACCTCTAATACTATACTACAAAAGAAATATTATACCCATTTTATAGATTAAAAAAGCAAAATTCAGAGAAGTTGAATTACTTTCCCAAAGCAGCTAGCAAGCAACAAAATCTAGACTTAATCCAGGTCTTCCTGGCTCCAGAGCCTTTCTTTTTCCACTACTGCACTGCCAATCCCCAAATGGGCTGCTTTCTCTTGGTATTTTGTTCTTAAAAATGCACCCTTTGGCTCCACAACCTAAGAACACAATGTTATATAAGAAGGTCATAATTCTAATACCTTCACAAGTTGTGAAACTATTTTCATTAGCAAATTCTGATAAAGGCTCCTCATGCTCCCAAAATGTTCCTATTTCATACATCCCTTCCATTTTCCCTCTCCACATTCTTCCATCTGGTTAAGTCAAGGCAAGGCATGTTAAATTCCTGTGGCATAAAATCCTTACTAAAACCTTATGCAAAGTCTTCTCCATAATCCCTAAGAAGTATTGAGAAATCCAGTCACATGTCAAGACTAATTTACTGGAGCTACTGGGTGGCTAGAATGGGAAGAGAGCATTTATTCAAAGACCAGTGCTAGACAGCTGGTCATTGTCTTTTCTGATTCTATTGATATGAAGGAAGAAAAGGATGATCAGCTGTCAAAATGTGAAAGGAGAAACAGATGTTAGAACTTAAAGTGATGGAATGAAAACCGAAGAGAAAGTAAGACAGCTTCAGCTGGAAAATGAACGGGAACAACCATAGCATGAGCTGGAATAGCTACTGGAGACGTTTCTAACACCTCCTCGTGGATTTGTATCTGGCTTAATTGTTTACTATGGTCATGTGCTAAGTCACTCCAGTCATGTCCAACTCTTTTGTGACCCCATGGACTGCAGTCCGCCAGGCTCCTCTGTCCATGGGATTCTCCTGGCAAGAATACTGGAGTGGGTTGCATGAGTGTTCCCACAACTCTAGAGATAGGTATGAGGCCCAAATTTTCAGAACTTGGGAATCAGAGAAGTTAAGAAAATTATTCATATGACAGTCAGAAAGCATGTGAGTCAGAGTTCAAACCCAGGTTTATCTGAGAGCTCTCTTAACACCATCAGGTGTTATACACAAGATTATGACTTCATTACCACAGATAAACAGTAATGACAGCAGAGTGTAGGAGAAAGGCATGGATTGGAAACCTCTCTTAACTGCATGACCTTCAACAGCAGTTTAATTTTTAAACACTTTTTCTAATCTGTACAATGCAGACAATAATACATGTAAGAGCAGCTAAGTAAAGGCACTTAGCACCATGTCAGATACAAGGTAGCTTACATGGTGGTTTTACTTCCTGTCTTTAAAATATCTCTGAAAAATATTTCATAACTTCATTAGAAGTTCCATCTAACTTAATATGTCTTTGCCTCATTTATATTTTGCCTTGTTCTGAAATTAGTATTGCTAATTGAGAAACTAAGAAATTGAGAGATCAAGAAAAAATATATATATGAGATAAGAAAATCTAAAGTTAACAGTGTATATAGAAGAAAAATGTGTAAATTTTCTGTTAGAATAGATGTACTTGAGTAAATTGATCAAAGCAATGTATTCCAGTGGCATTTGCCTTGAGGGATCTAAAAAGCAGAAACTTAAACTGGTGACTATATCACATGTGCCTTGAACTGTCAAACCCTGGCAGATGTTCTGATTGAAGGTGTTTCCCATTTGACACACTTGGCCTATGCCATTTGGGGTAACCAGAACTACAATCAAAAGCACCAATGATTGACAACAGTTGTTACCAGGACCTCTCTCAAAAAAAATTACTTTTATAATAAACTCCATTATCTAACCATCATGTCAGGTGCTGACTCTTGAGGGCATGGCTTGGGCAAAAGAATTTATTTTAACGGAAGAAAATAAGGCATTCCTTCTTTGTCACATTTCCTAGACACCTTAGGCTTTTTTCATTAAGAATTCAATGAGAATTTGGAGCAAAGTCTTTATCTGATTTTCCAGGTATGATTCTAACCCGAAATGTTTCCTAAAGTCTAGCCAATTATCTTCCCTTCATTGCTCACAGTGCCTTGAATCCACAGATACAAGGGTTGATTTGAAAGCTCAGGAGCTTCCCAGGTGAAAGTTGACACTAGCCCCCATACACAGATGGAAAGGGGAGACAAAAGATAGAGGCAGAGTGCTCCAGACTGGGGGAGCAGGTTTAATAAGTAAAAGGACTTACTTACAAGGTTTGTCTCGGGTGGGCCCAAGACCAGAAGGTCTCCACATCCACCTACCAGAATCATAAGGGTTTATATGAGGCCTTAACTGGGTACAGACTTATATTCAGTCCAGATGGTTTCAACACCACCTCACTCTCTCAAAGCTGCATCCTTGAAAATAGCTCCTACTGTGAGAATGGTGGGTGAAGGATATATTCCACAGATGGAGGATGGAGTGAGGAACCTCTAGTTGCCCAGATCCGGTGGAGGATCAACTGGCAGTCATGTCTGTCGATGACCTTCTCCAACGATGGTGTTCTAACACAACTGTGTAATAGCTCAAAGTAGGAGTAATCAAGGCTTCCTGTCACTTGTGGCTCTTACAGAGGGAAAAACAAACAAAAAGACAGCGGTGCCATGTGTCCTGGCTCTGCAACAAGGTAGACATGAAGTTCAGTTACAGGTGCATTATTCAATCTTCATATAGTACTTTGATGTTTCAAATAAAATCTGGTGTATAAAGGAAGAGAGTTCGTTCCACCTGATATTATTCATTAAACACCCCCTAAATACCAGTACTCTGATGGCTGCTGGAAACATAAGAGTGAACAAAATAAACATTGTTCCTGCTCTTATATAAACATGCTATCCAGTGGGAGGGGCTTCCCTGGTTCAGTAGAAAAGAATCTGCCTGCCATGCAAGAGAACCCAGGTTCAACCCCTGGGTCAGAAACATCCTCTGAAGAAAGAAATGGCAAACCACTCCAGTATTTTCGCCCAGGAAATCCCTTGGACAGAGAAACCTGGTGGGCTACAGTCCATGGGGTATGACTTAGCTACTAAACCATCACTACCGTCCAGTGGGAGAGGCAAATTGGGTAAGAAATTACTGGTATGATAGTCTTCCCACGTGGCTCAGTCGGTAAAGAATCTTCCCTCAATGCAGGAGACCTGGGTTTGAGCCCTGGGTCAGGGAGACCCCCTGGAGAAGGGAACGGCAACCCACTCCAGTATTCTTGCCTGGAGAATTCCATGGAGAGAGGAGCCTGATGAGCTACAGTCATACACTGTAGCGACTGACATACACACACATCAAAGGGAACATAAACGGTATTAATGCACACTGTAAGGATCTTGAACTTTGAAAGTGACAAAGAGGTGTCTGAAAGGAAGTGATTATTTCAACATCAAATTAAAGGATAAATAAGACGTGACAAAATCAAGAGAGCAGGCTCCAGATAAAGGAAATAGCTCCCATGAAGGCTCATGATTAAGAAGGGATAGAGCAGGAAGTTCAGTGTAGTTGGGGAAAATCAATTGAGATAAACGAGGTATCATGATGGCAAAAGTAGGAAGAGCCCAGATCCTTGGCACCTAAGTCTTGATAAGGTATCCAAACTCGATACCACCAAAAATTTAAGAAATGCCATGATATGACCAGATTTGCATTCTTCACAATCATTTTGGCTGTTAAGCTGTGAGAAAAGTGGATTGAAGGGAGAAAAGTGGAATGAATGGAAAGAGAGCAGGTGGAAGACTTCAGAGGAGTCCAGACAAGACCCCAGGGCCCACGGGAAGAGAATGACAGTGGGGTTACAGGGAGGTGAGCAGCTGAAAGATGCTTAGGAAACAGAAAGAAGCCAAAGGAGGTGAGAGAAAGAGAAATCATGTCAGTCCCTGGTTGCAGGCTAAGCAACTGAGAGGATGGTGGAGCCACTCGTCAAAGCAAGAAACTTGCAGAAAGAAGATGGTGTGAAAAAGAGAGTGAGGGATTTCACTTCATGCATAATAAATTTGAAATGTTTGTAAAATGTCCAATAAGAGACATATCAAGGCAGTGGGATACACATGCCTTGAGGATCAGAAGCAAAGTCTGGGCTAGAAATACAGTTTTGGAATAAAAATTATATCCAAAATCAAAGAGAGTGTAAAATTTTCCCATTCCTATCATATGACTCACCTGAAGAATATATTTAAATTATACACGTTCTTAAGCCTCCATCTCCAACATGCAGGATCAGAATCTCTAGGTTTGTTAGACTCGTTAGCTATACTTCTTAATTACCTGGGGACTTTAAAAAAGCCTTATCATCAGACCTCACCCTAGTCCAATTAATCAGAATTTATGAGGGTGGTATTCAAATATGAAGATTTTTTTTTAAATTCCCCAGGTGGGTAGGCAGAAGTCAAGCGCTACAGCTCTAGGAATATGCCTGGTAATCTATATAATTATGAAAGCATCCAGATTATACAATTATCAGTCAGATTTCAGTTCCATGCTTTCAGGCACCTTCATTCAGGTCCCTGTTCAAAGAAGCATATTCTACCACCCTACCTAAACCAGAACCTACACCCAGCAGTATCTATCCTTTAGCCCTGCTCTACCTTCCTCCAGAGCACTTATCATCCTCTAACTGTTATGCTTTACTTTATTAGGTAACACTAATAAGTAAAGCATATACAAAATCTCACTCAAAAAAAATATGAGCCCCATGAGGGGAAGGACTTTGCCCATTCTTTCTTATAGTCACTATAGAATCCCAGCACCATTTCTAACAGTACCTACTGCTGACTAGTTGCTTAATCTAAATCTGTGGAAGGAATAAAAAGGGATTCAGAGTTCAAAAAGTAGATAGAGGTGTTCCTTTTGTTCAAACAGGAGAAAAGGGTGAGTCCAGATGCAAGTGATTTTGTAACCTTGGTGCTAGAAAAGTGAGGTTCTAGTCTGGCTTCTCATTTCAGTATGAAATAGCTGTTTCTATAAGAAGTAACAAGAAATCATGTGAACAGGATGAGGTACAGAGTTGGAATCTGGAAATTTTTGAAAAGAATCGAGAATATGGCTGGTCAAATTACTCTGTTGTCAGGCAAGTTGAGGTTGGTCATAATGAATTTACAGACTTGACCATCTGCCCCAAAGGCTGATTTTGCCCTACTGTGCTAAGTACCCTGGGTATAGTCATGGTGATCCAAGCAGTTGGGATAATCTGGAGTTAAGGTTTTAATATATAGGTATGACAGAAGAATAAAGGAGTAAGGGAGTTTGGCTCATCTGGAAAAGTGGGCTATTAAATAGCACTTTCCCTTTTGACTCAGAAGTTGACAAATGGTCATAAAGATAAAAATAACCATTAAGTACCACCCATGGTCTAGAGAGAGACATAAAGCATATTCCATTGGGACTTCCAAGAATTTATAAAACTGGCTCTGCCATCCAAACTGTGACTCCATCACACCCAAGCAGTCTACATTTGCAAAAGAATCAAGAAGAATCCATGGAAGCAGGGGAACATTGGTGTAGGGCAGAGAGTTGGGGCTTTTACTTTCTATTATAGAAAGAGTGCTTCAAACCTTCACCCAAAGCGCTAAGAAAACAGTTCATAGAGACTGAGGTGTGTCTTCAAGAAGCGCATGTTATTCCATTGGTGGTTATGTATCACACAGTGAACTTGCTGACCTAACTTACATGCCTACGTGCTTGAATGGGGGGGAAGGCATGGGAGGCAGCAAGGAAACAAGATGTCGTATTTGTGGGAGGAGACTTCCATTTTTCATTTGTGACAAGGAAGCCTGAGTCTCCTGTGGTCAAATGGGTACCCAGACTTGAGCCATCTTACTAGAATCCCCCCTAATAAGACTTCAGGTCTGGGGAGAGAATCTGAGAAACAAGTAACTATAAAATATTCCATAGAGACAAAAGGCTGAGAGGGGGTTGGGAGTGATCATTCTAGAGATAACTGGTAATGGACAGAGACCCAGAAGGCTCCTCTGAAGGGCAAACACAGGTCCCCAGTAAGAGGAGTAGCATTTGGGCACCATCATGCAGTGAGCATTGACATTCAAGACAGGATTCTAGTAGACACAGTAAGTGGGGACAATATTAACCTCCTTTTTCTCTAGTTCTCATCCCCTAGCTGAACTTTGAAGAAGCTGAGTGAAAGCACTGACATACTGTCTCTACAGTCCAAGTCCTAAGTTCTGACTTCAAGTTAGAAAGGAAAAGGAATACTAAATTAGATTTCAGATTAATGTTTTCAAGTGGATTAAATTACACTGGACTGGACTGGGGTATTCATGCTTATTCATGCATTATATCAAGTATTCATGCTTGAAATAATCTGAAAGCAATGGGTTTGTATAAGGTATGTGAAGGGACAGGAAAATAATATCCAACAGAACATAACTGAAAAATAAAGGAAAGTAAACTTGGAGTTTAGGCAGTTCATTAAACTGGGTATGTTACCAAGACATGAAATCTAAAGTGTATAAAGAAGAGAGTGAAGATGAGGAGGTGCTGATGGATGGAAGATCATAGAAGCTTCACAGCACTGAGTGTCATGATGAAGCTGAAAAGAGCCCCAGTGGGGGTACTTGAGTAGGTGAGCTGGAAACTGAAGAAGAGTGGCCTGTCTAAATCAATGATTTCAAAGTAGTGGCAGTTTGATTCAAGTCCAAGAACTTCAAGAGACCGAGCAGCTGAGATTAAAAGAAAATGATCATGAAGATGAAAAAGTCAAATAGCTGAGATAATGTTATATTTGTCATCAAACATGGATGCTTAAGACACCCAGAAGATGGCAGATGCTGGGGTGGGTAAAAACACTGATGGCCCTCTACTAAAGCTCCTCCTGATTGGGGTGGAGGAAGCACAAGCTGGAATCAAGATTGCCGGGAGAAATACCAATAACCTCAGATATGCAGACGACACCACCCTTATGGCAGAAAGTGAAGAGGAACTAAAGAGCCTCTTGATGAAAGTGAAAGAGGAGAGTGAAAAAACTGGCTTAAAGCTCAACATTCAGAAAACTAAGATCATGGCATCTGGTCCCATCACTTCATGGGAAATAGATGGGGAAACAGTGGAAACAGCGAGAGACTTTATTTGTGGGGGCTCTAAAATCACTGCAGATGGTGACTGCAGCCATGAAATTAAAAGATGCTTAACTCCTTGGAAGGAAAGTTATGACCAACCTAGATAGCATATTAAAAAGCAGAGACATCACTTTGTCAACAAAGGTCCGTCTAGTCTAGGGTATGGTTTTTACAGTGGTCATGTATGGATTGTGAGAGTTGGACTATAAAGCAAGCTGAGTGCCGAAGAATTGATGTTTTTGAACCATGGTGTTGGTGAAGACTCTTGAGAGTCCCTTGGACTACAAGGAGATCCAACCAGTCCATCCTAAAGGAGATCAGTCCTGGGTGTTCATTGGAAGGACTGATATTAAAGCTAAAACTCCAATACTTTGGCCACTTGATGGGAAGAACTGACTCATTTGAAAAGACCCTGATGCTGGGAAAGATTGAGGGCAGGAGGAGAGGGGACAACAGAAGATGAGATGGTTGGATGGCATCACCGACTCAATGGACATGAGTTTGGGTGGGCTCTGGGAGTTGATGTTGGACAGGGAGGCCTGGCATGCTGCAGCTCATAGGGTCATGAGCAAAGAGTCAGACACGACTGAGTGACTGAACTGAACTGAACACAAGGAAAATACATGACAGTTATGGGAAGCTGAGTATGAGCCCCAAAGGGTAAAGGAACTTTACAGAAGGAAGGACTGTTGGCCTGGAAACAGTGCTGAGGAGTGAGGAGGACACGTCTCCACCCACCAACTCTCAGAGGCATATACTCTCTCATAGGTATCTGCAAGGTCAAGCCAGGAGGTGCCAGGGTGGCACCCTGATTTGCAGAGACATCGGTAAACCACTTGAAGAGGGTTGAGCAAAGGACGTGACAAGGTCAGGTGTGCATTCTAGATAAACCACACTGGCCTGTGTACTTTGAGGGCTCCAAGGTAAAGGTGCAAAAACAGCTGCTAAATGGTCATACCAATGGAATCCAGATCTCTTGACACATCAGGCTGGCACCTGTCAACTACAAATTGGCACTTGTCATTTTACCTCTAGGATGACTGAATCACAAATGCTGCTGCAGCTACTGACCTTCAACGCCCCCTGAGGGAGTTCAGGATGGAGAGCAGATATGAGGCAACTCTGTGTTTAGGGCAGGAGGAGGTGCGGGCTGGCAGAACAGGTCCTCAGATAGTCAGATATATTCAGAAGCCGATATTTGAGCTCAATTATTGTATCTCTTTATATCTAGAAAAGCACTAAAACCCTTCCTGGTGATGACTGTTCCTCACGACTAGAAGAAAGCTCACAAGACTAGCAGAATCCTTGTGGGAAAATATGTACTTGATTGCATAGACTCCCCCTTTATCAAAATCACATATAACTGAGTTCTTCCCTCCTGCCTCTCTGGAGCAGGTTCTCAGACCTGAGGTGCTCTCAGTAGGGCTCATTTTGCCCCAGATAAAGCTTAACTCACCTTCCCTGATAGTTCAGTTGGTAAACAATCTGCCTGCAATGCAGGAGACCCCGGTTCGATTCCTGGATCAGGAAGATCCTCTGAAGGAGGGATAGGCGACCCACTTCAGTATTCTTGGGCTTCCCTTGTGGCTCAGCAGGTAAAGAATCCGCCTGCCATGTGGGATTCATGCCTGCCATCCATCTACCCACTCCAGTATTCTGGCCTGGAGAACTCCACAGACTGAGCAAATTTCACTTTCGCTTTTCACAATTCTCACGTTGTACATTTTTTTAAGTCGACAAAGGCTACAGGAAAAAAAGACCATTTAAGAGACTGCGATTACACTCCTGGTAAGAGATCCCAAGGGTCTAAAATTGAGTAGTAACAATGGGGTGATTAAGATATGTATGTAGGAGCTCAGTCAGTTAGACTTGATGAATTGGATGTGAAAAGTGAAAGGAGAAAAAAGTTTACAATCACTCAAAATTCTAGCCTCAGAAACTGGCGGTTGATGGGAACAATGGAGGAAAATCAGATTTATGAGGAGGTATCTTAGGATTTTAGGGCTTCCCTGGTGGTTCAGTCAGTAAAGAATCCACCTGCAATGCAGGAGACTGCCTGAAATATAGGAGAACAGGGTTTGATCTGATACTGATGAAGTGAGTCTGATTCTTCCCACTTAAAGTGAAGACTTGGACTGGGATGGTCTCAGGGGTCTCCTTCAACTTTAAAATGTATGTATCGGAAATTACAGGTGAGTACTATGAATTTGGCGACCTACTTAAAACCTCCTAATCAAACAATACAATCATTTATCTAGTCTTTTTGATCTTAGTGTCCAGGAAGTATTTAAACCTTATGTTTTACTCTGTGGAAAATTTTCTTTCAATACTTCTCTCTTCAATTGATGTTGGTTCTTTCAAATGAACATTGTTTTCTTTGGTATTTAAAATGATGTTATTGTATTCATAAAATATGCAAAAGAAGGTATCACTAAGGAATTACTCTTTTTGTAGTTAAACATGCTACTGGGTAAAGTATGGTATAGGAGAGTGAGTTAAGTGCATGTGAAATCATGTGACTTGTTAAAGGTTGTTTGGTTGTTTGGGGTCTCCTAGGATACTTGGTTGTTTTTCCACCAACCCACACATCCTCT
>NW_011494934.1:5270232-5287689 GCF_000754665.1 Bison bison bison | reverse complement strand
CACACATCCTCTACATTCCTAATAAAGCCTTTGGAATCTACTGGGCCTTTAAAGGCTCTCTCACTACTTTCTATGACTTCACCATATCATTAAAAATCTAACATTATTTACCATAATTTAATAGTAACAAGCTTTGTAACCGTATCCAAGGATATGAACTTGTTTGTTGTAACAATGGCCTGAATAATCCCAAAGGACATTAAAGAAAAAACATACCATGTCAAATTTTCAGTAGTTTTATTGAAAAATGCCTCTTTTGTTTCAGAAATAAATAATATAAGGCAGTGAAATTCACAATCTGCAGTTAAAATATAAAAGCAGCAATTCTATGTTCATAGTCTTGCAAACATTTTCCAACTGCTTTTGATAACTAAGAAACATTATGTTCTGGAAAAAAAAAAGTTCATACTAAATATACAACACAAACATGCAATTCCATCTCTGCAGAATAATCTGCAATTTGGCATAAATGTTAGCGTGTCTAAAACAAGGAGGTTTAAGGCAATATGGAACTGTGTCCAGTTGATACAACAACTTCAGCTACATGGCTTAAGGTTTGTGGTTTTTAAAAAGAGATGTATAAGAGCATTCTATGCCCTAATGTACGACAGAGAATAGAAAAGGAAGATAAACAGTTGCAATGGAGTGATTTTTCCCTCTTTTTTGGTTTTACGAGGGAAACTGCTTGGATGGGTGTGTAACTGAATTGTAGGTAAGTATTGGAAAAGATAAACTGCCTTCTCGAAATACACCATCGCTCTGGGTTCCAGGACTTAACTGCTTAAGAGTTTCACTGAGGCTGCCTGCTGAGCTACCTAATTAAGGCACAAGGCACGTTCTCTCCCCGCAGCTTTTGTGAACAAAGGATCTTGCAAGCAACTTCAAGGGCAAAGGTAAAAGACTTCTACAGACTGCGCGGGCAGCGAGCTAGGCTTCCTGCAGGAACAAGGTTCGCTAACAGTCAAAAAGGGTACTCTCCGATGAAGCAAGGCCGGAAGAAACGTGGCAGGTAAGACGTCCACTGCTCCGTCTGACCTGTAAATGGGAATCCGAACACCTCCCCGCGGCCCGGCCGCGCTGCGCAAGCGCGCGGGGTCAGGGTCACTGCCGGGGGCGGTGGGGCAGGGCGCGCCGCCAGCGCGCGTGGGGAGGATGCTCGCCTGCGGGCTCGTCGGCGCCGTAGTCCTCGTACTCGTCCGCTGTCCGCTCGGGCTCCACCGGCACGATGAAGGGCTCGTGCCCGCCCTCGGGCACGTAGGGCTCTGTCCGATTCAACATTACAGTTATGGCATGATTTGGAAGAATACACACACACCAAAAGCTAAACCATCACCCGAGGGGACTGCACTTCAGTCTTAATCTCATGACTATAAAGGCAGAGAAATTACAACGTTCTGATTCCATTTGCAGAGAGAATTTGGTGATCTGAAATGGCACTTGTTTGTAACCTTCAGAGGTCCAGCAGTAAATACAATCATTGCACAAACACCTGGAAAGGGTCAGCAACTGGGCCAAAGAAAACTGTCAACCAACCCAGGTAGGATTTTTTTGCAAATCCCCAAGTAACTTCATGACTTCAAATTCCTCAGTTCAGAGAACCACTGGGAAAGATGAGCAAGTGATGGGGAAGTTATATTAGCTCCTTAAAACTGAACTCTGGAGGTGAAAATCAATTATCACCAAGTAATATACAGTACACGACGTTTTCTGTGGCTGTCTGGCCCACAGCCTGAGTTACAACTGGTGGGTGAGGACCACCCGTGACGACAGCAAAACAGGAAGAAAAAAAGGGATTCTAAAATTTTGGTTTGAAAAGGATGATTACAAAAACCCAAATGAGAGTACATGTACATAAGGTAATCAGACATCGCTAACAAGCAAGAGATGAGGAGATTCTAATTCGATGTTATTCTGGCAGAGAGCAAGCGGCAGGCAGAAGCTGATTGTAGAATTGTTAAGTGATTTTAGTGGACAGTATCACATACAAATCATTTACAAGCCATAATTAGTTTATTATTTACATAAGGTACTTCTCTTTAACCAGGTTAATTGTTTTTCCCGAAATGGCATCATCTCCGCGGTTAGTAGTTTTATTATGCGCCTCTTTCACAACCGAGGCGCCTCATGAGCTGTGTTTGAACTTTTTTTTTAAATAATATTTTTCTACATTATTACTGAAATGCATCAGGCTTATAAACTAACACCACTGCTTTTGTCTCATTCAAGTTAGTATAAAGAGTCTCCACCCTCCTTTATGATGTCCACCCGGTTCGTTAACCAGATCTGTGGTGAGATTTCCATACAGACTCATTTTCTAATAAGCACGTGCGCAAACATCTCAGAAACAGGATTTTCATGTATTCAAACTGTAAGCAGCACTGGCGACTTAGAAAATTTGTTAGCCGGAACCTGAAACAGGTCAAAGATGATAGTTTTTAAAAGTTGAATTACTATGCAAAAAAAAATATCTATACACATTCATTTAAGTATGTAATGGTTAAATTATATATGTATATATCCATATATTTCAAGTTACTCATACATACCAGAAGGCAGAGGTAATTAAAATTTCTTTGATAAAGAATGAAATTGCAATTTTGTGAATGGTTTGCATAAGAAACTTAAGATTCATGATTCTTTTTGGTCATATGTAAGTATGCACATAAATATATAGATATATAGATATTTAGATATTCAACTACTCATGCAGTACTTGCTAGTAGCCAACCATATCAAACAGCATATCATTTTTAAAACTTGCAAGATGCTTGAGGGTGCACTGATGAAAAAGGTCACTGCTGACCACTGCCCACAGCATTAATTTTTTAATCTCTAAATCAGCATACTGCCTCTGTCCCCATAGTCCCCGAATTCAGGCTTAAGAGACTTCTGCCTCCTGTAATTGTCAAATTGTCAAATATTAGAATTTCGTGACCAACTCTTGAAAAATTAGGTTCCAGAGTTTATAAAATACTAATTCATGGACAAAGCGAAATAGTGAAATATTTTCAGTTGCCTCCACTATGTTATCAAATAGTCTGCCTACACATTAGATTCCCAAAACAAATTTTATATATATTCTTAGCATTCTACAGTTTTTTTTAGGCAAAAAAAAAAAAAAAATTCAATAACATTCTTTGAACTATCAGGAGAAACAGAAAGGTTTATGTTGTGATTTGATAAATGCAGAAGTATAGAAAGAAGGAGAAAATATTCAACTTCTATCAGTGAAATAATGTCATTAAAATTAACATTGATTCTTTTGAGAGAGACTATTACTATATAATCAAAACACACAACTGAAAGAGGTTCTATCTTCAAGAAATCCTAAAATCAACTTTCCTTCAATCCTAGGGAACTTTATTTCCATACAGGTTTTTTTAATTCAGTTGAATTTGGGTCCTTATAATGGCAACAACATACCTGGATAGCCTTGTCCATTGTATGGGATGCTGGCACACTGGGATGAGTCACAGTATCCAGGAGGACCCGGGGGGCCTCGGATACCTGAGTTTCCAGGACGACCAGGGGGACCTGGAGGACCTCTGGAACCTGTGGACCCTGGTGGACCCGTCCTCGATTCTCCTTGTGGACCTGTTGTGGGTTTAAGACAAATATTGCCCCTCTTGTTAAATGCGTCTCCTAAGGCAGTCAGCAATACTTTGGCACCGCCACTACTTCAAGACCAGCTGATTCTCTAGCATATAGTAAGAAAATATTTCCTTAGAAATCACCAGTATGAAGCAATGTTATTTCTGAATCTACTGATACCTACTCCTGGTTAACACAAATGTAAAGATTTAACCTCCAGGGCTGACCATGGTTGCAAGGGTCTCATGGACCTTATAGTGAAGAAAACAATTCATTCTCAATCTAGTAAACAAAATGCATAGAACAACTATTCTTTCCTTCCAAAACATCAATAAAAAGCCTGTGAATGAAATCTTGGGATGTGTCAAGATTTCCAACGAGGATATATTTCCTCAGTCCATTAGCAATAGTCTATTAGTCTATTAGCATCTTGAAGAACAGCGGAAGGAACAGGAAATGACACCATCCTTAACAGCTGTGAGGCCAAACAAAACAAGTAGGAAAAAAACAAAATAGGAATCCCATAAAAAGAAAACAGCATCCCTCTGTCACTAAAACTCAGACCCTAATGTATTAAAGTTAGAGTAAATCTTAAATAGAATGTGCTGAAACTTTTTTTTTAACAAAACATAAAAATGAGCAGGATCAAGAGGAACTTCTTGCTCAAATATATACCATGATGATCAGCCTGCCTGAAGCTCACAGGATGAGTTTGTGCCTCTGAGGAGGGTTGTGTGCTCTCTCAGTCCTTACATGTTCTCTTGTTTGATGTACCAGCAAAACCTACCTGGGGGGCCAGGCAGCCCTCGAGGTCCTGGAGATCCAATACCCCTTTCACCTTTCTCTCCCGGCAAACCTAAGCAAGGACAAAATGGTAAAACACAGAGGGAAAATTATCTGGGAAAAATGTAGGTTTCATCGGAACGATAATATTTGATTCAAGTAATTCATTTCCCTTAGTAAAAGCAGAACCCAATTTTTCACAGAAGTCCACTTTTTAAGCCAAAATTCTTTCTAGACATTTGGGTAATTCCAGATTCATGGCCAAGAAACAAATCTGGCTACAACTCAGGGGAAAAATTATTTGAAGAAAACAAATATGTCGAATATATTATTTTAGAAACAGTAATTAAGAACAGAAATCTTGAATAAAGAATTAGAACCCACTGAAGACATCTCAAAGGTACCTTAGCTTCAGTAACCCTATGAGGATGGCAGCTAAACCATCAGAATTATAGAAACATCTAGGTTTTCCCCAAATTGTTAACCACTACTTTCACAAAGTCAGTCCCCAGCATGCTGAAACATCTGGAATCAGATAATCTTGTTTTTCTTCTTCTCCTTCAATTATACTTATCTACCATGAAATTAAAGCCAAATAAACACATAAGACCAGTTCCAGACCCTGAGTAAAGGAACCAGAAGAATTTGGATCTAAAATCGTAAGGCTGCTTACATTCAGTTGCTGCCCAGCTCTTGCCAGTCAAAACAATTAATAAGGTTTTAGCGCCTGATTCCCTTTGCCAAGAAACAATTTTGCTCGCTAACAACAACAATCAGAAAACGGCATTGTCTTGACCGAGATCTCCTGACAAAATCTTCCTGTGTTCTAAGATAAGGATCTCTATAGCCTGAAGCTGCCTAGAAAGAAAAACAGGTTCAGGGATGCGTGACTCTTCTGGGGCTGTCCAAACAAGACCAGCGTTGATTGCCAAGCTCAGCCTTCCACGCGCTTTTCGACCCAGCTTCTACACTTCCAGATTCCTTCCTTGTTGCCTACCTCGTTCCCCCTGGGGCCCCTGCATCCCTGGTGTGCCTGGGAAGCCGGGCCGCCCCCCAGGTCCTGGTTCTCCTCTGGCTCCTGCGCTGCCGGGGGGGCCTGGGGGGCCTGGAGGGCCTGGCTGGTTGCGACTAGAGTGGTAATCATTTGGAATCTGGTTCAGCATCTGATTGAATCTGTTCATCTGACCTAAAAATTAAAATAAGACTTATTAGTCAGAAACCCAGAAAGGAGGGGATGAGGACATGAAACAGATTTCTCTTAGTACTTAGTGACATTCATCTCTGTTCCTGCCCGCTCCGGCAAACATTTTAATTAGAATCCCAACCCTAAAATAAAACACTCCAGTCATCCCAGACAAAATGACCCCTGATAAGAACACCAAAAACTGTCTAGTAAGCCATCAGCATTACTCTAAACATAAAAGACTTGTGAAAGTTTAACGTGGGTCTGATATGAAGCCCCAAGGTTTTGCCCGATGATGTCACTCAAAAGAGAACCTTTTTTAAAATTAATAAGTGACAGCATTTGTGTGTGTGTGCCTACAGCAGTGATAATCAGGCTTTAGTGTAAACTGAAATCACCTGTGAGTTATTTCAAACACTACAAATTTCTGGGTCTCATCTCCAAAGAGTGATTCACCAGATTTAGGGTGACCAAGGAACTCATTTCTCACACGCAGCATCAGTGATTCTAAAGCAGGTGCTCCTCGGAACCGCCCTGGGAGAAAGCTGGCCTAAAACTTCTGAAAAGGGGGCCTTGAGTTGGAGGTCACACTCAGTTTGCAGGCACTGGGCCTTATCACTTAATAAATTTCATCGAATAAGGAGAAAGAGTCCGTGAATCAAAAGGAGGCAATAAAAAGTTCCCCATCAACATGGACTTTTCAGGATCAAATTAATCTCCACGGTCCACGGTCCTCCTTCCTTAAGAGTTAGTAAAACTCAAACGTCATAACTTAAAAGATGCAATGATTGCTGCTTCAATGGAAACCCAGTAAAAAATACTAATGCTGAAACTGAAAGGTCCTTTTAAAATGTGATTTTGTATCAGACTGAATATAAGGATAACTGGCTATGATTTTACCTTGGGTTACTGTTTTATCTTGATGACAATCATTAAAATATCATCAGCTTTATCTAACAGGATACAAATCTGACAATGTATAAAAAGAGGTTGTGAAAATGAAATAGAAACATTTATCTTAGAAAGTATGTATCTTAGAAAATACTCTGCATTTTCCTGCAATTAACTTAAACACTCATATATTCAAAGGAAAAGAAATTTTACCACTTATCAATTGTTCACAGACTTGTCTTGCAACTGCTCGCATCATGTTCTGGGAAGCAATGTCTCCCTAGTGAATTAAATCAGCAAGTACGATCAGCATATTATTTTCATAGTTCCAGAGTTCAATGTTTAACACACAAAATAAACTTGTAAGTCAAATTTTAAGAAATACATACTCTGTCGCCTTTCTCTCCTTTCAGTCCTGATGGACCCTGAAATAGAGGAATTTCAAATATTACAAACTGACAAACACGGTCTAAAATGACTTATGAATGGACATGATGAAAGACAGCAAGGTCTACTTTCCAACAAAGTAGCAAAATCACACATTGTGTTCACATTGAAGTTACTCACTTTTTGCTTGTCTGTAAAAAGGAATCTAATCTGTCTCCCTCTCTCTCTCTCCCTCTCTCAGAAGCACGTGTCCTCCAAAATAGTGCTGAGATGTGAATTTTATGATCATGTTCAGAAGTTATGTATTGCATCTGCATTTTATGATGCCCAGTCACAATAGAGATCTGGAACTGAAATACATGTCACATTGCCCTTGCTACAATTCCACCCTTTTTTCATGTCACGATGGCTGGGGAGCTCAACTGGCTATTGTAGGTTAATCTTGGTTCAGTTCTAGTAAGAACCCAGACCTTGTAATAGTAAGACCTTCCATCAATTCCCTAACTAAACATGCATCTCTAACTAAACAACTTCTTCTAGTGATTTTGTGCACTGAATATGAAAGGGCTACATGCCTCACTTATTAAAGAACTTAATCCAAATGGTGGTCCCACATCCAAACAGAACTACAGAATTTGTTGTTGTTGTTCAGTTGCTAAGTTGTGTCCAAGTCTCTGCGACCCCGTGGACTGCAGAACACCAGGCTACCCTGTCCTTCAGTATCTCCCGGAGGTTGCTCAAATTCACGTCCGTTGAGTCAGTGATGCCATCCAACCATCTCGTCCTCTGCCGCCCCCTTTCCTGTTCTGTCAGGCCTCTCACTGGCCACGAGAACATCTTGGAAAAAGTCTTCCTTCTAGTGGAAGAAGTTTTTGTCTTTCTGTGTATCTCCAGGCTACCCCCTGAAAGGAATACCCACACCACTGACAAATCTAATGTTCAGATAACATCCCAAACTGCATCTTACCATCTCCAAGACTTTTGCCTCAACTCCTCAACTTCCATCCAGCTCATCTTCCTTTCTCCCATTTTTGCCCCTTTCAAGTCTGTTCTCCACAGAGAAGCCAGAGTGTTACTTTTAAGAGGAAAATCAGCCCATGTCACTCTTGGCTCCAAAGGCTTCTTATCACACTTAGAATAAGTGTGGGCTGGACAGACCACGTGATGGCCTCTGCCCGGGTACTGACGTCGCCTCTCCTCACTTCCTTCACTTCAGGTGCTCGGATCTCTCCGCTGTTCCACCCACGTGCCACACTCACCTCCCTCAGCCTTTGTTCATCTTTCCCCACACCTGAAATAACGTTCCCACAGATGCTCCCAGCCTCACTGCACCTGCTCGGATGGGCTCCCTGACTGCTGCATCTGAAATAGCCCGTTCACACCACCATAATGAGCCCCTAACCCCTTACTCCATGTCTCTTTTTTTCATATCACTCATCACCAGAAACTATATTATGTATTTACATTTTTGGTCTATATCCCCCCATTAGGATCTCCATGAGGGCAAGGACTTCGCCCTATTTATGGTTTTATCCAGACCCTAGAATGCCAGCTAGCACAGTTAGGAGTAAAGGAATAAAAATATTCCATCAGCAGTTCTTGGAAACATCCACTATACAACATCAGATATTGTACGTTAACAGGAAGACAACTCTGCATACAAGCGCTAATGACAAGTTAACAGTGACTGAGCTAAGTTCCCTGCTAAGACCTTTATAACATGGAACTGCTAGTTTTGGTTTTAGAAACTAAACGCAAATAGAAAACAGAAGAAAAGGAGGGGCAATTTACCACCTTAAAAGGATGGTTAAAGGAAGGAAATGGGGTAGATAACATCCAGATAAATGTCACCAAATTGTACTTATAAGAAAAACTAGAGCTTGACTCTCCCCTTACCAAAAGTACTAGACTCCCATGGAAACATTATTTAGCTTGGAGCCTTTTGTAAATTTCAGGGAATCTTTTTTGCCTTAACTGCTACTTTGTTCCCATTTGTTGTTTTGTTTTGTTTTAATTTACTGCCTTTCTGAGATTGGTCTAGTATGTACCATTTAGAACTCATCTTTATTGCCAGTATCTTGAGATCTCATTTCAAGTAAAGGAAGTAGAAATTTCTTTCAGGTTTCTAGCTGCAGCCATCAATTACATCAGTGATATTCTTATGTTAAACTCTATTTTTGGTCATCATAAAAAGAAATAGAATTCTGAATGGGTTGAAAAGTTCTGTGAATTCTGAATGGGTTGAAAAGTTCCATGCACTTCTAACCGCTCTTGTGAAGTTTCTGCCATGATTCATTAATGAAAAGAGAGTAATAAAGTCGTGCTAGAGTATACACAGAGTATGAGGCATATCAGGAGGCCTTTCATCATTATGCTGCTTGCTTAATTTTATGTAAACGTAGAAGGAGCACCATGGCACATAAAGATTCTACCCTAAGTTCAGTTCAGTTCAGTTCAGTCGCTCAGTCGTGTCCGACTCTTTGCGACCCCATGAATAGCAGCACACCAGGCCTCCCTGTCCATCACCAACTCCCGGAGTTTAAACTTTTTTAACTTGGGTTTATACTTGGGTTTATACTTTTTTTTTTTAACTTGGACAATACTTAAGAGAAGTTCCATTCAGAGAACAGCTCTGATAGGTGTGTCATTACTAATATCGGACTTCATGATCTCTGAAATAAATTTTTATATTTCAGAATTCTACTCAAAAAACTGCTTAAAATAAATTTATTCTTCATAGACATAAATAGGGAAGAGCTTGTAAGGAAGAATGTGGAGCCCAACAGTCATTACAAATATGTGCTCAGTCGCTCAGTCATGCCTGACTCTTTGCAACCCCATGGACTGTAGCCCACCAGGCTCCTCTGTCCATAGAATTTTCCAGCCAAGAAAACTGGAAGGGATTGCCATTTCCTACTCTAGGGGATCTCCCCAACCCAGGGATCAAACTCCTGTCTCTTGCATTGGCAGGCAGAGTCTTTACTACTAGCGCCATCTGGGAAGCATTCAGTTTTGGATTTCTAAATTTGCAAATAGAAGATATGCATTATACCAGCTCCACTGTTGGAGAAGGTAATGGCACCCCACTCCAGTACTCTTGCCTGGAAATCCCATGGATGGAGGAGCCTGGTGGGCTGCAGTCCATGGGGTCGCTAAGAGTTGGACACGACTGAGCAACTTCACTTTCACTTTTCAGTTTCATGCATTGGAGAGGAAAATGGCAACCCACTCCAGTGTTCCTGCCTGGAGAATCCCAGGGACGGGGGATCCTGGTGGGCTGCCCTCTATGGGGTCGCACAGAGTCGGACACGACTAAAGCGACTTAGCAGCAGCAGCAACTCAACTATTATTTTAATCAAAACATCTGATAAAAAGAAAGTTAAACTAGATATGAGTTGGAGCAGGGCAGTGTAAAAAAGTAAGACAATGGATTAGATAAATTCTTTTAATTCTGGGGCTAATGCTCTAGTGCTCTAGCATCCTCCATAGAAGAGGCCACAGGACGTTCACAAAGGGTTAACTTGCAGAGCATCCACGGGGGCGCCATGCACCATCATGTTTTTCTGTCTTAAGCTGCATACCACTCCTAAATAAAAAGAATGATTCTGCTGACCCAGCTCTGAGTGTTTATACAGTGCAGAAATATGTGTCTTGGCTCATAATCCCATTCTCCTTTTAAAGAAACCCTATGACCACAATTTTCATCCCAGAATGTTATAACTTGGAGAGAAAAATTTTAGAACTAGTACTGAGTTAAATCCATGGGTTTAGCATAGTTTCAACAAATGCTTCAAAAGTATTACAGCAGAGATAACATAAATATGCCACAGTCTTGCAGTCTCTTCATCACTCACAGTGGAATGACTAGGCATGCAAGCCATCCACTTACTGGTCTGCCGTGATCTCCGGGCTTTCCTGGTTTCCCACTTGGTCCTGTGACTCCTGGAGAGCCTGGACTTCCCTGCAAGACACAGGCAGAGAAAACAAAAGGTTACCATGAAAGAGGAGTCCCATGTAAAGTAAACTAACAAAGCACAGAGGGTTTTGAAAGCTTTCAGCACATTAAGGAAGAATAAAATTAAATTTAAGATAACATGGAGGAAAAAAATATTGAAAATTCATATTCAATCTTTATGGAGTGTATAGTTGAAAAATACACTTGAGATCATTTGAAAAATATATACATATACTGTTTTCAATCAGTTTAACCATTCACAGACTGGGATCCTAGTAAATTGGCTACTAAGTGAATTTACAGAAAGCAATTTCTTTTCATTTATTTCTGTTATCAAAATAGAAAACACATCAAAAGACAGGAACGAAAATTTTGTTTGGGGAAGAAATTGAGAAGGTATCTGAGCACCATGTCGTGGAGTTCATCTCCAGGAAGTTGTAGCTCAGCCTAGAAACTCACTTTTTCTTTGGTGCATTCAAATAAAGCGTAATTCTCTTCTATCATATCGGCACCCTCAAACCCATCAAAACCGTAAGAATTTCTCCCTTTTAGCACAACTTTAAGAAACTTTAGCCATAGTTTAGTCTGTGGGGTGGCAAAGAGTCAGACATGACTGAGCGACTTTCACACAGCCATATTTTAGTAAAAATGTTTATAATATTGCTAGACAATACATTATCTTCTAAAGCTAAAACTTCCTTAAAATGGAATCATCAGATTTCTGTAAAACAATCTTCTATTCATCAATCATATACATTTTAATCTCTGTAGTAAATACTTTAAATGAAAGTTTACTATACATTTTCAACTCTACTTGAGAACATATATATTAAACATGAATCATTCATATCTAGCGAGAAGCCATAAAGAGCATCCATTACCTCCAACAACGTAATTGCAATCTCACCCGGAGGCAAGTATACAGATATTTCTTTCAGAGTCATTGGCTTCAGTATTTTTCCCAAAGATCTTAATTAGAAAACCTATTCAGTAAGAATTACATCCTCTGAATGACTTAAAACTGTTCAGTAATTAATATCCTTAAAATTCAAATATCATAAGCTACAGACTCATAATTCTAGAACAGGAAATGACCAGCAAGATCATAAAACCCACCACTTAATGTACACATGGAAGGAACTAGAGCACTAACCAGTTAGGGATATTTTTCTGTTTTTCAAATATAACTTCATTAAACAGAAAGACTCTCTATTTTAACACATCTGTTTTCTCTAGCCAATTTTGTTTTAGGAGAATAAAAACAAGCAGGTCCCTCAACCGTGTGGTCCACAGCACAAATGGAACATGCCTCAAAGGTCAGGTTACTGAGTTTTTTCCTAGCGAGTTGGGGTAGGGGGTCAGGACAGGGAGACGAGTGTCACGCATTCCATTCTTACCGGTGGTCCAGGGGGACCCCTGGGTCCCATTGCTCCATCTTTTCCAGTGAAGCCCTATTGTAAAAATGAAATTATGTGTGGATTAGTGAAATAATGACCAAGCAAAGTGGAAAGAAACTAAACAGGATGATAAAAGTGACAGGTGAGGGATTTAACCCAAGTGCAGGTAACTTTTCAATATAAAGACAAATATGCCAAAAAAAAAATGCTTTCCATTTAAGTTATGCCTTTTACTGAATAATTCAGTTCTAAACTCAGTCATTTATAGGGTTACAAATAAAATCGTTTTAAGAATTAAACTAGTCTTCTCCAAAGAAGGCAGTTTCCTATTATGAAGATACTAACTTTTGCTTTTGTAAGAGTATAAAGAAATCTACAGGAAGACTAGCCCTTTCTACTAAAAAGTCAACGTCCACGAACTGGCCTGGGAACGATCAAAATAGGATGAAGGGAATGTTGCTGAGGAAACCAGGTGACGTCATAGAAGATGCAGGAGAGGCCAACCACCTGGTCAGAAAACTCCCTTCCTTGTTTCCAGACAGCCAGGACAGGACCACTGTTGCTTCACTCCTGGCTGATTTCTCTCCCCCTCTCCAAGCAAGAGGCAAAACTATCTTAACTCCACCACTCAAAAAGAAAGGAAATCTTCAATCCCCACTTAACTGTTTAGTGGTCCATCTCTCCTCATCTCACTTACAGGCTAGACCCATACCAGATCAGGTTGAGAGGAGAGATGTACCCAGGAGTGGTGGGCATCTCTGTGCAGCTTGCACAGTGCCAGACGACCTCTGCCTGGAATGAGTCACTCACTGCCTGCTTAGTACTCATCCCAAGTGCAGACCTCTGAAATCCAGCCGAGGATTTCTGAGTCAGGCAGTTTTTTATGGTTGCTGCATTCCTCTGTCAAAGGAAATTTTTGCCTCCTTTGAGAATAAGTGATAATTTTATGCATATTCTTGGATCCTAGCAAAAAGTCAAGAACATTTGGATCACTGCCTGCATTAAGTATCCACACTGCCATCGATTTTTACAAAAGAGGAAGTTTAAATGATTTCTTTAAAATTGCATTAGAAATAGTCTGTCCCTTCAAAAAAATTCAGAAACTTATAGAGATAAACATTTCAGACTGTTTTCTGGAAGATCTAGGCCTGCTTAACAAAAAACAGACTCTAAATTCATCTGATATAACATCAACACCACTCCTGGGAGCCACTTAAGAAGCAAAAATGCTCCAAGTCTGGTTTGCACAGTTGAATGTCATCTAAATTTCCTCCGACCACTGTAGAAAACACTCTTTTTCTTTCATTTTTTAAGGTAAGTATCATGTCTATGAATAATCCTCCTTCAGTCATCCTAAGAACTTCCTGATCAACCATTTTCTCTTTTTTCCTTGCTTTACTGAGCTATAATTGACAAATTAAAATCATATGTATTTATGGTGTACACGTGATGTTTTGATACATGTAGACATTGTGAAATGATTACCACAAACAAGATAACACCCATCACCTCACAGAGCTATCATTTTTTATGTGGTGAGACTATTTAAGATACACTCTATTAGCAAATTTCAAGTACACAATATAGTATTAACTATAGTCATCATCATGTACATTAGATCTCCAGAACTTATCTGGCATAACTGAAACTCTGTATCCTTTGTCTAATATCTCCCCATTTTGCCCTCTTTTTCAGCCCCTGGCAGCCACCTGCTTCCAGGAGTTCAGTTTTTTTGAGATTTCATACATAAGTGAGATCATGCAGTATTTCTCTTTCTGTGCTTTGCTTATTTCAGGTGGCATGTCCAGGTTCAAGATTTATCCATGTTTTGGGAAATAATAGCATTTCCCTCTTCTTTTAAGACAGAATAATATTCCATTATATATATTAAACATATATTCATATATAAAAATACCACATCTTCTTTATCCACTCACTCATGGGTGGACAGTTAGGTCTAACCAAGTCATTTTCTCTTAGAAGTAACATATACCTAAATTGGGATGAGGCAGATTCTATTCTGGTGACCTCAGAAGGGCTAACACTGAGCCATCTGCAGAACTTTGTGCTGCAAATTTTATTTTTTTTACTTTCCATTTTCAAAACTGCAGCAGTTATTGCTGCTTCCCTCCATGGGAGGATGGCCGAGAGGACCTGTGGTCGCTTTCACAGACGCACGTGTATGACTTGCCTGAACATGTACTTGTCTTGCTACTTTCTAACAGGCCCCACAACTGTGGCTCATTTGAAAATCCATCTGTGCTGAAGGTAACCTAAGCCTCTTGCTTCTACCAACTCCACCTTGCTAGAGACATCTTCCTTCATCACCATGGTCTTGGGCGTGCTCTCCTGAGTTTATTCTCTTCTCTCCCACCACAGGGTTCAAATTTCTTCCTTCCTTTCTTTCTTCATTCCTTCCTTCCACTCTCTGTCTCCCTTTCTCTTTTGGCTGAGATGTCTGCACCCAAAGTCTAACTTTCCAAAACCGTTTTATGTTCCATCAGCTGTGACTCCTACTCTCAGCATTAGTGACAGGAAACTGAGTTGTAGGTACAAGGCTGTGATGGAAAAAGGACGAATAATTTCCTGAAAACCTTCCTCACTCTCAACATGAGGGTCCTGGGTTGCCTCACCACAAAGCTGGATTCACTGATTAAAATGTGAGACTGAAAAACACTGTCCTTCCCACCCCTCACTTTCAGGGAAGCAGTGATGGTGGGGATGGCTGCCTGACCACCAGCTCAGAAGAAGCATGTTGATGGGGTGGGCACTGACCACCCAGCGAGTCTGCATGGAACCCATGCTGAATCACGTGCCAACCCAACATGGCTTTCGTAGTAGCAGTGGCAAGGGAGGCAGCCCATCATTACTTCTGTTTTTTTTTTTTTTTTTTTTTTTATTGGAGTATAGTTGATCTACAATGTTGTATTTAATTTCTGTTATACAGCAAGATGACTCAGTTATACATATATATTCTTTTTCATATTCTTTCTTATCATGGTTTATCATAGGACACTGAACTATATTCAATATCCATTATTACTTCCTGACTGTGATACTTTTGGTTTTGTTGACTAATTGTATAGACCAATTGGTCACCCTTGCAATATCATTGTGGTCCTTTATTATAAGACAAGAATTCAAATAAAACTAGAGTGCCAGTCTCCAAAGAGTCAGAAGAACATGTATAAGTGCCAGCAGGTCCCAGGCTCCCAGAGAATAGTTTTCTCTTTGACCTCATTTTCTCATAAATTCAAGAGTAGGCATTGGAGCAAATAAATTTCATTGGCAAATCATCCAACATTTGGTATTATCTGGGCAAAACTTTGCTCCATCTCTTCTTTGGCCCAACTCTTCTGCCCCATGGTGTCTTGGAGGTGTTAAGGTTAGCAAATCAATGCGTGAGTGACAACTATTATAGCCCTGGCCCTCTCAGAGCCTGCTGCTAGCCTTATGTTTTGACTTGATTAGTCAGAATACAGACAACACTCAGACTGCTGTCTAAACTAGAAGGTGCTGAAGTCATTAGTGACTTGGTTCTGAGCAGCTCTAAAACCTTCTATTAAAGCATCTGTGGTCTCCTATGAAACCAAATGTTTCTGTAACATTAAACAGGGCACAGAACTCACTGTGCTTCTCATCTACTTGTCATAGAAAAAATTGGGTCTCCTGTACTGATTTCCTCATAACTCAAGAACAGACCTGAGATCTGCCATAAAAAAGCAAAATTCCTACTAAGTTCCAGGTGCTATCCATCACAGAGGCCTGCAGATGGTATCTGAGTTCTAAAGGTGTAGAAAAGATGTCCCTGACCACATACAAAGTGCCAAGGGAATCAAGACTATTCTTAGAGTTACATAAAAGATGCCTCATAAAAAAATTTTAATTTTCAGATTTAATGCAATTTTCTAGGATTCTTGAATCTCTTTCCAATGAACCAAAAGTCGTTGGTTTTCAGAGCATGCTAAATTTTTTAAAATTTCCAAAATTCTAACAACTCATTTAAAGTCCCACCATTTTGTTTCATAGACCTTGAGATTGTCCTGGTGTCAGTTGGTCCACTGATATTAGCTTTTCTGCCTCCTATGAGATATGTGAACTCTGCCATTTCCAGCCACACCAACTGAACTTTGGGATAGGGGGTTAATTAATAGGCAATAATCATGTCGTTAGAGGCCATGCAAGAAAACTTACTCTGTCTCCTGGAGGGCCCATTGGTCCTGGTGGGCCAGGTAATCCTGGAGTTCCCTACACAAAAGGAAACAAGCAAGAAAACACTGTAATAAACTTCTTGTGTGAGGAAAGGAATTCATGTCCTTCTCCAAAATGTTTGGCAGAAAAGTCAGGGGACTCTGAGAAGGAACAGAAACTCAGTACTGAGCGCAGAGCCAGCCTGAGGGCTAGACGCTAGCTCAGTCAACAAGCCCAGACCTGACTGCACAGCCCCAGCCTGAAGCCTCAGACCAGGCGACGGAATGGAAAATGGCCAGGCTTCTGCTCTGCGGCTTAACCTTGGTTCACCTTCTGAGGCACTACAAGGGCAACTTTGCAAAGAACACTTGACGAGTCAAGAAAAGGCAAGGTGAAGAACAACTCACAGTCCTGCCTGGAAGTCCTGGCTCTCCGGCATCGCCCTTCATTCCCTGGCGACCCTGGAGCAAGCAGTGGGAAAACAGGTCTCAGCATTTTACAGAAATTAAGTGAAAGGGAAGACGTGAGTCATTCCTGAAATCTCTATCACTTCATAAATCCAATGAAGCATATTTGTGAAGGGAGATGAATAAATTATTTTGGGGACTGATGCTCACTTTTTAAACTACAAATGCTGTTATAATTTCCATTTATCATGTTATGGGATCATTTTATGTAATCATGGGATAATATGCCTTTTTTAAAAGAACCCAAGTTGAAGGGGAAACTATTTTTATTATTTAACATATTTAATTTGGTGCTAACTGTAATGGAGAGTCAATGAAATGTAACATAATTTTGTTCTGTATAACTACATGCTAAAAGACACTTGTTAATAGGCAAATCTGAATTAAAGCTGATAATTTAATAGTAGTAATAAGAAAATAAATAGAAATAAAGCTCCCCCAAACTCCCCTGGGGATGTACGAAGCTAAAAGTAGATGCATTCAACCCTGTTCCTGTTTTACAGCTGCACTGAGAGGTACCAGGGTCTTAGTTCCCTGACCAGAGATTCAACCTGTGCCCCCTGCAGTGGCAGCTCTCAGTCTTAACCACTGGACCACCAGGGGAGTCCTGCA
>NW_011494934.1:5262261-5270132 GCF_000754665.1 Bison bison bison | reverse complement strand
AAAAAAAAAAAAAAAAAAAAAGGTCTTCAAAGGGAGCTTAGACTTAAATTTAAAACTATGTAATTATCTGGATTCTTATTCATATGCTGTATTTGTTTTATCTTAAAGTATAGAAAAAAGTAGTTAAATAAAACACCAGCCTTAAAAGGTAAGACACTTCTTCTAAGTTCAGATTGGCATTTGGAATAAAACAAATTTTTATTGAAGTAATGACCTAGATAAATAAGTCATAAATATCAGACAGAACCCTAGGGCCTGCCACAGACTCAAAGCCATTTCAAAGCTTTCAGGATATTAAAGGATATTTGCATTACTTATTAAAATAATTTTTAAAGGTCAAAGAAGTAGCAACAATTTTTCCTACATAGTTACATATTATTACATATGCTATTTACATATCTGAAATTACAGTCACAGGAAGTCATCTCAATGACTAAACTTGTTGAGTTTTCTGAAAAAACACTTGAATTTGGCAAAATAGAGTAGAAAATGTTCCAGTTAAATTCAGCATTAATCCACCATCCTCATTTCATACAGAAAGCCTTTGTACTTACTTGTTCACCGGGAATAGAGAGGCCATTGGGTCCCTGAGGGCCTGGAGGACCCTGGGGCCCAGGAGGACCTGTATCTCCACGAGGACCGGGGGGGCCCTACATACAGAACAGAGAAACAAGCACAGAGTCATAGACTGCCCTTCCAGGGCTGTCTTCACAACTCTCAGATACCAATCAGAATCTGCAAACGTTTGAGAAATCGCCCCATCTATTGGGTTGACCAGAAAACCCAAACGAAGTTTTTGGCTAACCCAATATAAAAGTATTTATTAATGTCATCCCTTTCTTCTTTTGACTACTCACTAAAAGAATTGGAAAGTACAATAAATTCACAAGAGCACTTAAATTTCCCAACCTACTTTTACATGGGAATAGGTTTCTTAAAAAGTAAAATACATCAAATATATTCATATATCTATAGTCCTAGATTCATTCAGAGATCAAAACTCAAAATTCACTAGATCTGATTTCTTTTGAGCTGGTCCTGATTCCTCTTAGACTTGGGCTGATTTCTGGGACTAACGTATGTCTACATCAGGCAAGGAAAGAGCAGGAGCTTCTTTGCAGGGTGTCCAGGTAGAAAAAGACAAACCTGGAGTCAGACAGCCCTGGGTCAGCACCCCAGCCTCACTTTCCTGAGTTAGCTTAATGACAGTATGACAAAAACTGCACATCACCTTCATAATACATCCCCCCCAAGATGCTGAAATTGTCTTACAGAGACAGTTTTGAACCAGCAGAAGAGGCCAGTGACCCCCAGCGAAGGCAGATGTGGCCGGCTTGGCTCTTTCTCTGAGAGAGATGAACCCTCCTCAGCTCCCTCTAGTGGGACTCTGCTCCTTGAAGGGGGTCTTCCAGCTGATGGCCAGGTCTCCCCCTCTGCTTCCCCATATGAGAGCAGAGCCCTTAGGTGCTTCTGTAGATCTCCCATGGGCAGTTCCCACTTCTGTGACATCCCCTGTACATTCCTTTATCTGACTAATCTAATCTACCATTCTGATATCTAGAGGCAAGACAGAGATCACAATATATTGCCTAAGGCTCACTAAACTTGAATCAATTTGTTTAAGGGCACATTACCCTGTGAGCGGAAATTTGAATAACGAGACTTCAACATATAGGTGAAAACGTAAATGCACTCTAAAATATACTTACAACTGCCCCACTGACACCTCTTTCACCTCTCGGACCTTTAGCACCAGGTCCTCCCTAAAATATATAGTAAGAGAACATTTTAGGGTGAACATAGAAAACTAGGAAGAAGCTGATACATAAAAATTGCTTTAAGAAGCAGCACATACTCCAGACAACCAATACTTCTACGGCTATTTATGAAATATGGAAATAAATACTTTCTATCATACAAATGTGTGGGAAAGGAGAATTTCAAAACATTCTTAAGGATCTAATTTTTATATTCTAATCTTTCCTTAATTGTTAGCAAATTTTGAAGCTGATTTGAAAATTTGAGGTTTACTTAAAAAAAAAAAAGCATTACTTTAAATATAATATTTAAGCATTTCTAAGGGAAAAAATCTATTTTGGAATTATATGAGTGTATTCTTCAGGCAAAATAACATGTAATAACAAGACTCTCTCAGAATCTCACAACATGTAATTTAGTAACAGGAATTCAGAGACCTGTTCACTGAACAAAGAGGAAATAAACATGGTACTGATATCCAACAACGTTATCTTACAATTAGGAAAAAAATTCCTACTTCTCAAAAACATCGAAGTCACATCCAAGCTATAATTTTATGATTATAAATATAAATCAGGTAAGTCACTATTAATTAAAGAAAATAAATGATGTTAATTCCAGATATATTTGGATTCCATATATGAGGAGCTGGTTTGTAATTAACCTAAAATCAATTTACATTATTTGTTAACAACCATGTACAGTAAAATCTGGTGTTCTGAGGCTCTTTGAACTGTTTCTATGTTAATTAACCCATATTCTTAAAAGAGGTCAATAAAGCTTAGTGGTACCACTTCCATTCTGAAAAACCAGCCCAGGTCACATGTGATTGATCAACAAGATCTAACACTGTACTCTTCAGTGTTTTGCATTGCATTTTATTGGTCTCCCCTCCACCCCATGGAAAGACCTGGTCAGTCTTCTCACTCAGGTTATTCCTAACCCCAACACTTTCACCCAGAGTTTATGATATCATCACATACATAAATTATCCTCTATATGTTATTCTATGATATGCTTGCTAATAACATACACATATCCTAGGCTCTAAAGTTTTTTTGGGTCAGCTTCTCAATCATGGCTCCACACATAGGTACAAGAAGCTTTCAGGAAATGTAAGGAATTTTCAAAATCATGTAATTAAAGAGAGAAACCCAAATCCATATCTTGAAAAGCTCTTGAATGCTAGCCCATATCATTCATTCTCATGTGAGTAGAGAAATGTGTTCAAATGCTTTCAGATTTTCTTCTGGATTTACTCCAGTTCAGATCTCAAGATGTGCCGTGAAAATGCTCTGCAATTCATCTTGTTCTGTCCTACAACACACCAGTGGCTAGAAGCATTTTATGCGCAACACACTGACCAAAGGATGATTATGCCAAAGATTTAACTGGAAATACTAGAAGGACTACTGGAGTCTCCTTACTGCAGGGCCGGGGGGTCCCGGAGGTCCAACGCTGTCCTGTGTACACGTGCAAGCGTTCGGAAGAGCTGGGCATTTTGCTTCATCTCTCTGAAATTTGGAAAAGAATATTTATCTCTGAATTGAAAGTAAACATAGCCTCTTATCCGCCACACCCACTTATCTTATACACACAAGGAAATCTATTTCCCAACTTAAAAGAATAATTTTTAATTATGATTACAAAGTCTTACGCCCAATTTGCTATGCCCCTTTATGTCTTTACAAGTTTTGCTTTAGGAAATCTCACGTAAGATATGTTTACAAAACCATCATCGGGACCCCTGGTAAATTAATCCAATTCTCTCTAGTCTGGTATTAGAGAAATGCTGAGTGTTTCAGATATGGATGCCCATTTCATTCAGAATAAAATTTAAAATCCCTTCCACAGCCTATAGGCCTTACACAGTCTGCAAAACAGCACCCCACCACCTTGCCCCCCCCACTGCCCACCACCTCCCCTCTCCTTCACTCTGCCCCAACCCCTCTCATCCGCTTCTTGCTTCTCAGATGTTCAGGGCAGCTTGTGGCCTTAGGGCCTTTACACTTACAGTCACCTCTGGTTGGAATGCTCTTTCTCCATTATCCACATTGCTTGTCCCCTCACTTCACTCAGGTCTCTGCTTAAATCTCACCTTCTCCCTGAGGGCTGAGGGTACTCACCTGGCTACCTGTCCTTGTACCCTGGTTTGTTTTCTATGACTTTTCACTCGATAACATACTTAATAACTCCTCCTCTTCCTCTGCCTTTCACTAGAATATTCCCTTTCACTGCTGTAACCCCAGCACACAGGATAGTGCCTGGCTTATAACAGGTGTTCAGTAAGTATTTGTTGAGTAAATAATGCACACTTATTTTGTGGGTGTGTGCAGCTCACTGTTTGCCTAGAACTTCAAATCCATCTTCAGCATTCAACTTTGTAACCATCACCACCTACACAGATAATATGCGGGAAGGCCATCACTCGAGCATTTCTACTTAGACACCCAGAGAGGTATGATGGCTGATCCTGTAAAGGATTTAATAAGCATTTACTGTAAAATGCTGGTATTTTACAAGCAATAGGAGGACTCTGCAGTACATGGGTTTATCAGACATGCTGATTAAAGCAGGACTTTTCT
Source organism: Bison bison bison (assembly GCF_000754665.1). NCBI lineage: Eukaryota > Metazoa > Chordata > Mammalia > Artiodactyla > Bovidae > Bison > Bison bison. Next base: position 5,265,789 of record NW_011494934.1, on the reverse strand, counting down.
GACTATGCCTAACCACTTTAGCTGTTAGGGAGAATTTCCAGATGCGGCCCTCTACATTCTTGACTTTTGAGGGAGGGGTCCCAGCCTGAGCTGCGGTCGTTAATGAGCACGCACACCACGTGTGTCCCTGGCTCCATCCTAACATGCAGCTGCTGAGGATAGTTCCTCTCCCGGGCCATCCTCATCCACATTTCTTATTCCTTGAATACTAATAAAACCATGACAAAATTTCATTCTGTTTCACTTACTCTGGAGGGGATATCACAGCACCTGTCTCTGCTGGTCCACACCGGACTGCAGACAATATCAAAATTCTGGATTTGGAACTGTAAACAACCAACAGCAACATGAGCTGAAGATGCGTGAAAAACATTTCATATTAACATTTCCACATTTTAACCTCTGCCAACTTCTCACACAGACTCTCTAGAGGGTCCAGGCAATGAGAGCAGTGTGATCCTTACCTCCTAAGAACAAAAAAACCTATGCCTCAGAGAAAGGGACAGTAAAGCAAAATGCATATGTGATAATCCCACTTCTGATTCATTTCCTTGGCTAAAATGAAATGTCTCATTGAGGTTTTTCTTTTTTAAGAGAACATTGATTTCTTTATATCCTTAAAAATGATGAGTGCATTTAAATCAGAATTTTAATTTGAAGGCTACACACATTTAAATCAACTTTTAAGAGTCTACCTCTGTTAAAAAAAAAAGTAACATTTTAAAAAATTCTTCACTTATTCTTAAATTGATGCTCTGTTTCTTATAAATTCTTACCTAGGGGCTAACTAATAATTTCATGTTTACCTTCAGCTTAACTATTTCAATATACATATATTTTCTATCTTTCTACACTTAAAAAACAGAATTCTTTGGATAAAAAAGAAAAGGTCACTTAGATATAGTCATTCTTTCTTTTATAAACTTGTTCTATTTAAATACTAAACCCAATATTCAATAAATGATTTTAATTGCAATTATATTATTTGCACTAAAAACTAGTTCTTCCCTCATGGCTCTGAGGGTAAAGCGTCTGCCTGCAACCTGGGAGACCTGGGTTCGATCCCTGGGTCAGGAAGATCCCCTGGAGAAGGAAATGGCAACCCACTCCAGTACTCTTGCCTGGAAAATTCCATGGATGGAAGAGCCTGGTGGGCTATAGTCCATGAGGTCACAAAGAGTTGGACACGACTGAGCAACTTCAACTTCACATGGTGAAAGCTAAGAGTGTTTGCAAGTTCAAGTTCTACATTGAGGGTTAAAAATTTCATTTCTGAATAGAGACGAAAATTCTGTCCATGAAAGAAAGCTAAGCTCAGTGAAAGCAATTTTAAAAAATAATAGAAGGGCTTCTCTGGTGGCTCAGCAGTAAAGAATCCATCTGCCAATGCAGGAGACACAGGTTCAATCCCCGATCTGGGAAGATCCCACATTCCATGTAGCAACTAACGCCATGCACCACAATATTGAGCCTGTGCTGGAGAGCCTGGGAGTCGCAACTACTGAGCCCATGTGATGCAACTAGAGCAGCACATGCCCTAGAGTCCGTGCTCTACCACAAGAGAAGCCGCGGCAACGAGAAGCCAAACGCCATGACCAGAGGGTGGCCCCCATCTGTCACAGCAAGGGAAAAGCCTAATAGCAACGAAGACCAAGCACAGCCAGAAATAAACAAGTAAAATTATCTTAAAAAATAATAGAAGCCAAAAATAGTAGTCTTGCTTTCAGAACAATGTTATTATTAATCAACATTTATTATGAGCTTAGCCTGGGACAGTGAAAACCTCAGGTTTTAACAGTTTATTACTAAATAGCATTGTAAAAGGGTTGGCAAGCCCTTTTACAATGGCCTCAAACAAGCCAATGACAGTTGTGAGGCGGCTGCCACCCTACACTCATCTTCCTTCTGAGGCAGGCCTGACCCCTCTGTGAGGGAGCGTAGCTCTGTGACAGTCACAGCCAGAGTCCACAAATGCAAAATGTCCTGAATGCACAAAGCTGTGTCAACAGTTCCTACTTTTGAAGAGCAAAAAAATGAATTCGTTTACATTTCACTGATTCTCCTGGCAACGGTTTGTGCTGTACTCTCCAGTTTGATTCAGTTTCAAGTCAACTACATGATGTTCTCTGCTGCCCTGACATCTTAATTTGCTTCTAGCAGTAAAGCACATTATCATGTTTTGTCAGGAGCGTATTACCTCAGTGTAACTTCCAGTGTTTCTATCTAACCAAGATATAAAACAATTAAAAATATCATCGAGGGAAAAGAAAAAGTACCAATTACTTTGAAAAATGTCATTTCTATCTTCATACAAGGTACCAAGAAAAATAAAACTGTGTTACTTACTGTGGCTGACTTCCTCTCCCCTTTAAGCAGTTTTCCAAGAATTTCATAACCGTCAGTGGTGATATTTCCAGCTTCCTTGATATCCTTCTCTACAATCTCATAGCAGTCGATGTAAATCTTAACACTTTTCGAGGTCACTACGATATGAACCTAAAAAGATCATTCGTTTCCATTATAAAATTTCTGCCCAGAACAATATGGCTGACTTCTACATATATCAGATCACACTTTAAAAAAATGTGTACTTAAAGCTATTTATGAAATTAAAAGACGTATGCTCCTTGGAAGAATAGCTATGACCAACCTAGACAGCTTATTAAAAAGCAGAGCTTTTTAGCAAAGCTTATTAAAAAGCATTACTTTGCCAACAAAGGTCCATCTAGTCACAGCTATGGTTTTTCCAGTAGTCATGAATGGATGAGAAAATTGGACAATAAAGAGAGTTGAGCACCGAAGAATTGATGCTTTTGAAGTGTGGAGTTGGAGAGGACTCTTGAGAGTCCCTTGGACTGCAAGGAGATCCAACCAGTCCATCCTAAAGGAAATCAGTATGAATATTCATTGGAAGGACTGATGCTGAAGCTAAAACTCCAAAACTTTGGCCACCTGACGTGAAGAACTGACTCATTTGAAAAGACCCTGATGCTGGGAAAGACTGAAAGTGGAAGGAGAAGGGGACGACAGAGGATGAGATGGTTGGATGGCATCACTGATGGACATAAGTTTGAGTAAACTCTGGGAGCTGGTGACAGACAGGGAGGCCTAGCATGCTGCAGTCCATGGGGTCACAAAGAGTCAGACACAACTGAGCGACTGAACAGAAAGCTATTCTCATCCCAAATCAAGAGCCTTGAACTAAAAATTCAAGAACCAGGCTGCAGTGTCAATGTCATTTAATTTAACAACATCAAATTAAATAAACCACTTGAAGAGGAACTAAAAAACCTCTTGATGAAGGTGAAAGAGGAGAGTGAAAAAGTTGGCTTAAAACTCAACATTCAGAAAACGAAGATCATAGCATCTGGTCCCATCACTTCATGGGAAACAGATGGGGAAACAGTGGAAACAGTGGCAGACTTTATTTTTGGGGGCTCCAAAATCACTACAGATGGTGACTGCAGCCACGAAATTAAAAGACGCTTACTCCTTGAAAGGAAAGTTATGACCAACCTAGATAGCATA
>NW_011494934.1:5261805-5262161 GCF_000754665.1 Bison bison bison | reverse complement strand
TCTAGTCAAGACTATGGTTTTTCCTGTGGTCATGTATGGATGCAAGAGTTGGACTGTGAAGAAAGCTGAGTGCTAAAGAATTGATGCTTTTGAACTGTGGTGTTGGAGAAGACTCTTGAGAGTCCCTTGGACTGCAAGGAGATCCAACCAGTCCATTCTGAAGGAGATCAGCCCTGGGATTTCTTTGGAAGGAATTATGCTAAAGCTGAAACTCCAGTACTTTGGCCACCTCATGTGAAGAGTTGATGCGTTGGAAAAGACTCTGATGCTGGGAGGGATTGGGGGCAGGAGGAGGAGGGGACGATAGAGGATGAGATGGCTGGATGACATCACTGACTCGATGGACGTGAGTCTGA
>NW_011494934.1:5242551-5261705 GCF_000754665.1 Bison bison bison | reverse complement strand
AGGGAGGCCTGGCGTGCTGTGATTCATGGGGTCACAAAGAGTCGGACACGACTGAGCGACTGAACTGAACTGAACCTCTCTGAGTCTCAGTCCTCCTGCTATTATACATTAGTATAATTTCTTATTTTCCCCACTATGTATTCTTCCTGATATGGCCAGAGATAATATAGTAGATGAGATGACTCTTCAAACAATAGAGAGCTTTTCAAAAAAAAAAAAACAGATGCAGAGAACAAACTTGTGGTTACCTGTGGCAGGGCAGGGGGGCAAAACGGGTAGTGGATTAAGAGGTTTGTATAAAATAAGCTACAAATATATACTATACAATGTGGGGAACATAGTCAATATTTTATAATAACTATTAAAAAATAAATTATAGCAAGTGAACTATTCAAATACAATTAATAAATTGTTATACTCTGAACAAAGGAGCCTCGAATGTCTTCCACTGATTTTGCTAAATTCAGTTTTTAATTTTTTAGTCCAGAATCCCTGCCAACTCATTGGAAAAGTCCCTGATGCTGAGAAAGATTAAGGGCAGAAGGAGAAGAGGGCATCAGATGAGATGGCTGGATGGCATCACCAATGCCATGGACATGAACTTAGGAAACTTCAGGAGATGATGAAGGGACAGGGAGGCCTGGCACGCTGCAGTCCATGGGGTTGCAAAGAGTCAGACGTGACTGGGCAACTGAACAACAGCAACAGTCCTTGCCAAAAAGATCTTACACACCATGCAGATACCTAACATAGGAAAGAGCTAGGTTGTATCTTTTATAAAGAATCAGCTCTGGAAATCAAATTCAAATTCAATTTCCTCATAAGAAAACAAACATGTTGATTTATTGTTGTTGGATATGAAGATATTCAGAATCTTAAGAAATCTATTAGTACAGATAAATAATAAAACATCTATATTTCAATAATGTAAAGAATGGCTGCAGGCAATCTTTGGCTTTATAGTTATGCCCATAGTTTCCACTTATCACACAGCCCAAATACCCAAGTAAGCCCATGATGATTACTTTAAAAAGTTTGGCTCCAAGTTAAGGAACAGAAATTCCATTAAATGCTTTAGAGTAAATAAGCATAAGGACAGTCTCCAGAGATTTTTTTAACAGTAGATATTTTTTCCACATAGAATCACCACCAAAACATTAATTTAGTGCATCTATGAATTACATACTGCTTTTATTTAAAAGTGATATATGACTTACTAAAAATAATTTTAAATACCCCAGGGCAATCATCTAATACTGAATTCAAGATGAATGCCATATAGACATTCCCAAGGTATTTATTATCTAGTAAGAACTGAAACTTATTTATCAGATCTTATATGAACAATCTCAGAGGCTAACATTCAAAAGCTATTTGAAAAATCATAGTATCCAAAAAAACTATTTCAAAATCAAAGCTTTGAAGTTTTGAAACAAAATTATTCCAAATACACTTGTCACTCAATGCGAACCAAAAAGAAACACATGCTAAAAATATATTTTGCTACAATCTCTTCAGTGTGTTTTATTGCATGTTAAACACATGCATAATTAAATTTCAGATTGACTCTTCATCTGGGCACCATTGTCCCAAGTAATTAGGGACTATTTCCCAACCAGGAAGCATGTTGGTCACAGACCAGTAGAACGAAGCACGAACACTCTTGTCAACGCATCAACCCTTCCCAAGGTCTGCCATTCCTTATTTTTAATCTATTCTACCTTTTTGTCTTATTACAAATTTCTCACTCGAATCTACGTCATCTGTTACAATAAGATGGAGACACAGAACTTTTTCAAGATAATCCTCCAGAAGCAGCAGTTGTCTGCCCTTCCCCACATAAGCTCTTTTAGTCTATCCCCTCTCTCCCAAGAGCCTCCGGCATGTTATTTTCGCTAATTTGCTGCTTCTCTCAGAGAACTACTTGTTCTTATCTCAAGGACTGACGAATTTCAGTTCCCAAATTACATGGGAAATGAAAGAAGGGTGTTCCAAGTCCTTGGATCAGTAGCCAATAGAGACTGAACTTGGTACTTGAATGGATGCGATAAAGGAGAGTAGGTCATAAGAATGGGGTGGAGGAAGGAAGGAGGGGGGAGAAAGCATAATGAAAAAGTAGAGGAGGAACTAAAAAAATAGAAAGACACTATGAAAAAAGAAGGCAGAGAATTTGAAACGAAAAGAGTTTATGAGAAAAAGAGACAAGAGGCATTACATAAAACCTAAGAACACAAATACCTCTCTATAAACGCAAATTAAGACGGGAGGGTCAAAAAACAAGTCTCCTGATATGCAATAATTAATGACTATCACTATAGATCTCTTAAAAAATACTGCCTTATTTTCATCAAGTAAAACTAAACATTCAATGAAAGTTGGAAATTAAAAAATAATAGTTCCTAGCCTAGACGGGGGGAATAGTTTGGGGGAGGATGGATACATGTATACATATGGTTGAGTTAGTTTGCTGTTCACCTGAAATTATCATAACATTGTTAATCAGCTATACCCCAGTACAAAATAAAAAGTTAAAAAGATAATAATAATAGTTCCTAAATGATTATCAGGTGGTTAATAGCAGGCTGAGTTTCCAATATCTTCAGTGGATATGGAAGAAAAATAAAATAGTCCTCTTTAGCAAGTTACTCAAAGGTAAGTTTATAATAGGCATATCAATGAGCCAAAAAAAGTTCATAAGAACTTCACCAGATTCAGCATCTATTATTGGACAAGAAGCAATTGAGGCTAGTAAAAACCTGTCAAACTAGAATCTTCTTTCCCAATAAGGCATTTATTTTCCTGCACTTTACCAGTAAAGTCTGTAACTTGTTGAGCAAATATGCCTTTATACTCAGAGATCTCTGTTTCTCCATCATTGGTTTTGTTTTGGGTTTTTTTTTGGTTTTTTTTTTTTGGCTTATCACTAATGTGCTCATTGGGCTTCCCTGGTGGCTCAGTGGTAAAGAGCCCACCTGCCAATGGAGGAGACACGGATTCAATCCGTGTCAGGAGCTCCCCTGGAGAAGGAAATGGCAATCCACGCCAGTATTCTTGCCTGGGAAATTCCACAGACAGAAGAGCCTGGCAGGCTACAGTCTATGCCGTCCCATAGAGTTGGACATGACTGAGTGACCGAACAACAACGATGTGCACTTTGAGGCCTCTCCACATCCCTTGCTATCTTCACCAAGAATCTGATTCATGAATAGGAAAACATTCTGGGAAGAAACCAGGATTCTTAGGAAGAGAATCAGCAAGAAATTCAGTTAAATCTACCTAATTATGGGGAAGTTCTTCAATTTTCACTTGAGAAATCAGATTGAATTGGAAATATTTGTTTTCTACATATGGGGACTAACTTTCTGAGCCTCATACTGGGGAAATTTTAAAGCTTGCGCAGCAAATAGTCTTTCTCCTGTTCATTTGATCCAATTGATGCAAAAATTCCACTAAAAAGTCCACTCATAACCAAGACTGTTCATTTCCAATTCTGCCAAAGTCAGTACTCTTATCTGTCAATTAATTGCCTGACAGCAAGTCTGTATTACCCTTGGATCTTAAAATTAAAAAATTAAGATCAAGAATAGATAATCCCCTAAGAATTTATCTTAGAAGTTTTAATAAAATGATTCAGAGAAGTTGTAAATGTGTTCATGCAGAAGTTAATCTCATAAACAGTTATCTTAATTATGTTGGTAGATAGTGATAACTTTTGGACTGACATGTTTGTAACTTTTCAATAAATGAGCAAGAGGAAGCAGCTTACTACGCTCTATAAAAGAAAAAATATTATCAGCTAAATACAATCCACAAAAATTAAGCTTCTGAAACAAAATTCATAAAGGTTCAAAATAAAAGGTAGAAAAATGGGCGTACAATATTGTATATACTATACAACTCATATTCTAAAAAGACATTTGCATTGAATATATATTGAAATGTTAACAGTAGTTAATCTCATTAACTAGTAGATTAGTAGAAATAGCATTTTAAATTTTCTTCTTTGAAAATTGATCAAATCCTCTGAAATAAGATATTGTTTTTAAAAGACATGGCTATGTTTCCACTAGTTTAACATACATTTTAATAAATAATAAATTAGTTTAAGTTTTAAGTCCACATACTTCTTTTATAAATAACCAGATAATCTTACGTTTTTACCTTATGAAAACTTCCATAAAATAATGCCTTCACTTCATCTGTGTCAAATGTAACAGTCTGCACCTCACCTCTTGTATCCTTGTTAAAGAATGATAATGTCTTGCTAGAAGCTGTAATCAACACATAATTGTTATTAAAATCAAATGCATGGAGATTCTATATTGAAAGTATTAACAATTAATTCTTGTTGAGGAGATCTCTAAAAAATTAATAATTCGGTTAAGATAAAATGTAATTCAAGTATTTACTGACCTATTTTTTTAAAACTTTAAACATAAAAGCATAATCAAGGAAAAAGATATATACGTACATACATAGACATCCAGAAGGTTCTTAAAGAGAAGGAAAACCATAATAAAAAATATGCATGCATGGGCCTTAAGAGAAGATAAAAATCCTTACGATCTGCAATCACACCAACTTGTGGTTTATAGTCTCTGTCTGTGATCTGCCAAATTGCAAAAGGGTCGCTGGGAGTTTCTGGGAGGAGTCTGAATAGTAATATAATTGTATATGAAGGAGGGAGTCCATTGGGATGTAGTTCTCTGTTGGATAAAGCAAAATTAATTAACTAATTAGTAAGGATTTCTCATCAGAAATAGATGATATTTAAAATTTTTGGACTAGAATCTTTTCATGACTAGTATTGAAGCCATTTATAATAATCCAATTATATTATAATAATCCTTTTAATAATACATTATTAGAAGGCGAAAAATTAAGAATGAGACCTCAAAATAGCAAACACTAAAGACCCATTATGTAAGCAGTAATAGTTTATTTATAATCTGATAAAGTCAAAAAGTCTGGGAAACTGCCAAATGGTCTTTCATCCTACAGTTAATAAATCATTTTTTCTAGATACATAGATGATTATAAAACTATATAATGATTTTAGAGTGATAAACATTGTATCTATGGATGTAATTTAAAGAGCATAAATCTCACTAAATATATTCAATTTCCAACATCAGGGATATGAGATCGTACGTAAGATGGCTCAAGGTTTCAATTTCTCCCTCCCTATACACTTCCAAAGTCCTCCCTTAAAATCAAATAAATCAAATAAGCTCCAGAAGGTCACACGTTCCCAGAAACAAAACCAATAATATATGTTACGGCCACATACACGTGCAAATGTTTAGTGCTGATAAACGGATATGATTCAAGTTTCTTGGCTCTAAGGCTATTGAACATAAAATGTGGACCCATGCGTCCTTCTAGACTTGAGTCAATCATTGTTCTAAGGGAACCTCTGAAATAGCCTGAGACCATTTAAGAACACTTTCTTCGTAAAGATAGGAAAAGGGCCTTGACAATCGGCCCGTGGACAGAAAAGCAACTGCTCCACAGATTTGGACAGAGGCAGAGAACGGCTCTTGGGGTTTTGAGCCTCAGTGTCCCACAGTGCCGGCACTTCTGGAATATAACGCTGTCCTATGTTTGGGGGTTTTTTTCAATTTTTATTGGCACATGCTTGATTTGCAATGTTGCTTTTGCTTCTGCTGTACAGCAAAGTGAATCAGTTATACAAATACATAAAGCCTCTCTCTTTTTAGATTCTTTTCCCATCTGTACAGGCCGGGACCTCTACTCCACACTCTGAAATGCCCTCCTTCTTAAAGTGTATGTTCTGGGCAAGCTGACACAATGTCTTTTGTATGTTCGAAAACCAACCATCTTCATGATGAAGTGAAGTGAGAGTTGCTCAGTCGTATCTAACTCTTTGCCAACCCATGGACTATAGCCCGCCAGGCTCCTCTGTCCATGAAATCTTCGCAATATTCCACATTAAAAATAATATTGTCTCCATATAAAGTCATCAGTCACTTAGCCCATTTTTCTCCTTTTTTAGTTAATGAATGATTATGAAAAAATAAAGAAGTATTTAATTGCATTTTATGCCTCTTTCAGCCACAAGATCTGACTCTTAAGAGGACAGTGGGCTGTCTTACGTGAAAATGTAGGAATCATAGCTTGAGGTGACAGAGTTAAACACTGGGTATTTAGGTTCACTGCAAAACCTAAAACTGCGAACTAGTGTGGTTAACCATAAAAGAGTTAGGAACTCACAGTGTGGTCACACTACAACAATACAATCTGTGCTTCCTTACAAAAAATTAGCCTTGGTTTTAGTCTGCATTTTCCGTCAGCTTTCCCAGAGCATTTCAAATTTCAGGCATCATCATCTGACTCTGTCCTAAAGTTTCTGAAAACTTTATTTCTTGGTGTTCTTTCCCCTCCAGAAGGTGCCAAACACATATTTTGGTTATCAGAACCAGGTACAAACTTTCATCAAGTTAAATAACAACATCTAGAGCTGCCCAACAGGTCCCCGGAGCACCAGCCAATAAAAACTAACTGCCGCCTGTCGGATCACAGATCACTGACGGACTGCTGCAGTCTTTCATCTTCTGGAGTCAGAAGCTCTAGGAAGAATGCCTGATCCCATTCTGCACTGATTCCATCCAGCCCTTCTGCACCCACGGAGAAACGGTCAAGAGAAGAAGGTGCCTCCCTGCTTAAATAATCTCCCTTAGAAGAAGCATAACTACAGTCCTAGCCTTAAATTCAAAAGGATTTAGTAATCCATCACGTGGAAGATACAGGATGAGATTCTCAGAGTAGCAGGCTTGAGTACTAGTCTCCCATGTGACCTGATAAAAGACCCTTAACTCAGCTGTGGGGCTTCCCTGATGGCTCAGTGGTAAAGAATCTGTCTGCAATGCAGGAGATGCGGGAGACACGGATTCAATCCTTGGGTCGGGAAAATCCCCTGGAGGAAGAAATGGCAACCCACTCCAGTATTCATGCCAGGAGAATCCCAAGGACAGAGGAGCCTGGGGGCCTACAGTCCATGGGGTCACAAAGAGTCGGACATGACTGAGCAACTGAACATACACATCACACACACACACACACACACACACACAACCCAACTGTACTTAAGGAAACTAAATCAGGTTATTCATATGACTTTTCTGACAATTCTAAAATACCAGAGTGATAAGAAATCAGCAAAGATTCTAAGACCCTCAAAAAAGCCTCTGGCCCATGGTAAGAAAGAGACCCTCCTGTTGTCAGACTCACACTGTAGGCTGGTTCACAAAGGCGTTCTTCTGAAGCCTGTAAGATGAGTAGCTGGGGAAAGAGCCTGACTCCAGGGAGACTCCTTGCACAGAAGCAAAATTCTTTTCTGTCAGATTGTACGCTTCAAGCATCTTAAAACCTTCACATCAGAACAGAAAATATTGAAATGAGGTTATCTGAATTATCTTATTGCTTAAATCCTGAAATAAATTAGCCCAAGAGTATGAACGCTTACCTGGTGAGGTGTAGCCGTCCAAATAAATGAGAGGGCAACCTGCAACGCACAGCATTGTTTAAGTCCAAGGCACCAGGGAAAACTAACATTACACACGCATAGAAAGCGCCTGCATATGGACAGCAAGTAACCAAACTGTTCATTCATTCACAGAACTAACAATCGAACCTTTTCTAAGTGGTTTTGCGTAGATTTTCAACTTGTAGGAGAAATTATACTATTGAGCAGTAGTAACCACGTTTTCTGGACAGTCTCCAGTCCACCTGGAATTTCACAACGTTCTTAAGAATGGTAAGACAGAATTAAAGGGGGAAATTTATATATTTTTTTCGATGAATTAAAGAACTTTTCGCCCAGCGAACTTTAAATTTATGCAAGGGCAGGAGGAATTTGTGGCCAGCCAGTCCTCTTCTCGGCCAAACGCTGGAGGCTCGTGCTCCTCACTGAACCATCCAGGGCAGGTGTGCAGGGGGTCCCAACCTGGGGCCCAGAGCTGGGACAGGAAAGGCTGCATGCAAGACTCCCTGGAATGGATGGAACAGCTGCTGCTCCCTCCCTGTGCACTTTCACTAGGGCAGCTCCATTCTGAGCTTCAGCGTTAATTTTTACAGCAAGCCATTAACATTTGTTTACTTCCTGTGCCTCTAACCAGAGTTCTGAGATTCTAATATAATGTTTAATAGGGGAAAAAAAAAACACTTAAAAAGCACAGCTCTGCCTGGGATTAGGGGTTTAGATGAGCCACTCAACTATCTCCTTAATCTAATACTCCAAAAATCAGAGTTCATGAATGGGGAGGAGGACAAATGGATTTAAATCTTTTGTCCTTCACTGCATCTCAAAAGTTAAACTGGAGGTCTCGGTATACCATGAATATAGCCAAAGAAACAAATGAGAACCAAGTGCATTTCTATGGGGAACACTCGCATAAGGCTGTTTTTTCATGGCTCTCTTGAAGCACAGATGTTGACAGAACAAATACCAATTGATTACTAACAGGGAAAACCTTCACCTCACAGAAATGCTTCTATAAATGCATTTCTAAGTTGAAGATTCATTTTCTCAAATGTCACAGGCATTGAGATGGTGGGAAAAGGATATATACAAACATTTTATTTCCATACAAGGAATATTGCATCTTCAAGACTAAAAATGGACCTCTGACAAGCACACAGTTAGCATGATCTCAATAGGAACAGTGATTCATCAGGTTCTCAAGTGGTTTCCCAGGATCTATTTATGCACAGACTTGATCTTGGTTAGGATGAGGAATGGTCTACACAGTAGTTACTTTTCAAAACAAGTGAGACTATGGATCCATATGGACCATGACTTACTTGAAGTGGCAGTTTCACACACAAATGTGATGAGGTTGTCCTCGATCTTCTCAAAAGATTCAAAGTCATCCACGATGAACACATGCCGTTCGCTTGGTTTGCTCGCTATGTTGGCAAGTTCATTGTAGTCGACATCAGCCACACCAACCACAAAGACGCTGAACCCTGCAGAGCAATGTTTACAGAATTACACAAACTCTTATGGTCTAAACAATTCAAAATAAAACCTTACCAGAAATGATGCCAAATTTTCTCAGCTTATACATCAAGTTCTTTCAACATACTTTTTCCTGTTTTTTGGCTTATAGAATTCAATTAATTGGATTTCCTAAAATAAAATCTTAACAATTAAAAGGTGAACATTTTAAAAACAAAATGACTTAATGCAGCACTCAGTTCCTTCCACACATCCTAATATACCCATTAATATAAAATTCAATTAATTGGATTTCCTAAAATAAAATCTTAACAATTAAAAGGTGAACATTTTAATAACAAAACGGCTTAATGTAGCACTCATTTCCTTCCACACATCCTAAATATACCCATTAATTCTGCAGATGTCTTAGGCAACATTAGCATTTTAAGCCGATTTGACTCAGAATCCAACAATAGGCCCATTTTAACTGAATTCCTGAAACTAATTTACTCAATAAACTCAGGCTCAAAGTCAGCACTTTGACCACTTTCAAAATGAAATCTACAACTCCCGCTGACAATAAACTTTCATTTATTTAGGCTAACCCAAATAAACAAAGTTTTCACTCCAAAAGTTTAATTCAACAGCAGGAAAAATAGGCTATATAAAAAACTGGTTACATAATTAGCTAGAAACAAGATAACTTGAGGAGCAATCATTCATAACCCCAAAGTTAAATCAGCAAGGAGCCCAGCATCTGAAGAAATCTGTTCAAAGTGCCTAACCACAATGGAAATAATTTATAAAAACATCAGTGCATAGAATGATCTCTATTGTAAGAAGACAGTATGACTTAGTATTAATCGTGACTCAGACTTTTAGCCAAAGACCCATACATGTGCAGATGACAAACTCCATATAATGAAGTACTTTACAATTTAGACCACAGTAAATCATGCATAGCATAGAATTCTCTCTAAAATATGTCCACCTTGGACCCTGCTTGAGGGAGTGAGGTTGTTAAAGCAAGCACTATAAAGATCTTGTTTCATCTCTAATCATCTGACATAACTAATTTGAAAGGCAGTGTAACATTCTTGCTACAGGCTTTCAGAATGTTTGATTGCCAGGATCTACACCAGTGACATCTCCCCAGACGCCTCTCCACTCCTTTGCAGTGAACCTTCCAGCAATCCGTTTGGGGCATGACTCTACCAGGTCATGCTAAACCTATGTCCCTCCTCAGAGTGGGCTGAACCAGCATCAAGATTTACTTCTGCTATAGCAGGAAGCCTGCTTGAGGATCATCCCATCACTGCTGTCTGTACCCTTCCAACCACTACGGGGGACAGAGCCTGAGGCATGCGTGTCTTACACAAAAAATACACCATGTCTTTGCTGACCAATTATCCAACTGTTCCATGATTAAATGTAAAATAACATTAGAAGGGAATGGAAGAGGATAAAGTCAAAGAGAAACAATAAAGTAAAATCCATAATTTTGGTCTTTTGCAAGCATTTCTGGATGTTTGAAACTGTAAAATAAATGAGGGCAATCCCTGGGCGTCAAATGTATGCCTGTGTTTACCTGACTGCTGGATGACCAAAGCCGCCTTCTTGACCTCATCCTGCGACCGACCATCCGTGACTACAACCAGCACCTTGGGGACATTCTTCCTCATGCCGCTCTCCCAGGTCAACACCTTCTCCTTGATAAAGGTCAGAGCCTTGCCTGTAGAATGTGGCACAGAACATGTTTGTGTCTTATCAGTGAAAACTATCCAAATGCCTTTAGTCACACCCAACGGATAAGAATTTGAATGTTAGAGTTATACTCAGCCCATCACTCCAAAGGCTTTGGAGAGCAAAAGTCTAAGTACATGCTGATGAACAGTACCTGTTCTTGTGTTTCCTCCTCTGTACCGAATGTTCTGGAGGGCCCCCAGGGCCAGGGCCTTGTCGTTGTATGTGTTCAGCTTAAACTCAGACTTGACCTCGTCACTGTACTGCACAAATGAGACCTGAAGAGAAAGGCAGTTTGGTGGTGAGGGTAAGTCAGCTCTTTTTATGTTTCAATTTTCAAATGAGTCCTCTAGTTGTAGAATGGGAAGGAGAAGTGTATTCGACCTGATGAAATATTATAAACACTTTATAGCTAATATTATAACACTGACTACCACTGTCTCACTAAATTCTCGAATTTCTGATCTTCATAAAAGTTTCAGTAATTGATAACTGATAAAGTACATGCACTGTATTTATTGTCCAGGATGTAAGAAGGGATACATGAAGCTAGAGAGCAGTGACATTCCAGGATTAGAAATGAGAATATACTATCTTGAGCTCAAATGTTGGCTAAGCAATTGTTTCTCATTTCTACTGACTCCATCTATTCTCCATGGTAACATAAAAATGGCACATGTGTGACAATAATCATCACTCATCACAAACTCAGTGGTGGTGTGATTTAGTAGAAAGATTATAGGCTTTATACACAGGATCAATGGGATCAAAACTCTGCCGATTGATAGCTTTGTGACATTGGGCAAGTTCCCAACATCTCTGGGTCTTCATTTTTTCATCAGCAAAATGGAAACAATTATACTTACTTTCTTCAGGCGTTTTAAGGAAGAAGAATCATATATACTAAGTAGCTGGCACATGGAAGCTAATAAAATATGGTAGCTTTTTTATTCTTATATTTTATCAGAAATATTAATTTCTAAAAGGATTTTTAAAATGGCTTAGTTGCTGACACATTAAATTAAGAACATAACTAGCCTGACATTTTACTCATCTTGGGTTGGAATAACATCCACAGGATTATTTGGGGATTTGAAATTTAATATATTCCATAAAACATTGTTCCATAAAAGAAGACGTGATTTGTTTGCAGAATTATTTGTGGTTTATGTCAAAAGCTCTTATTTTCATAACATCTCTAAGATGTCACAATGAAGAGGTACAAACAGCCAAAATAAAGAAGAAAACTCACCAAGAGAAATATGGAAGGAAAGAACAATATTCCAAAAAAATAATAAAACCATTGTCTCTTGCCTTTAGGAATCAGTGATTTAGACAGAAGAGAAACACACAAATAATGACAATATAAAGTGGCATGGGCCACAACAGCAATACAAACAGAACCCTTCAGGAGTCTGGAACGCCTAAAACTATCAAGGAAACTTCTCCAGAAAGCGTGGAATTGAAATGGGTCTTCAAGGTCGCAGAATCTGAATTACAAGTAACAGAGCCACTGGTGCTGAGTGTCATGACAGAGGGGACAACAGGTCCCCAACCAGTCACTAATCATCCCTGGATCTTCTGAGTTAAGAGGGTAGGACAGTTACAATGCCTTTAACTTCCAGAACACAAAGTGATCTTTTGTGAAAATGGATCCTTGTCAGAAGTTTTAAGCAGCAAGTTAGAGTTAGAATTCCCTAAATTCTTCAACAAGAACATCATCTAGCCAAGAGAATACCTAGAGGAATACTTATTTTTTCTATTCATTTTATCATTTACACCTAAGCCCTTCCCAAAAGTATACGTGTAAAGAAAATAGAAAATAAAGTCAAAATTGAGTTTATACTGAAAAGTCTTTGTACTTAAGAAGTTTGGAGGAAACGGCAAGACACTACAGATGAACAACCATTGAAACGACACCCACCTGAATTCCAGCAGGACTGATTTCATCAAAGCCTCCCACGGTATGGAAGATGAATTTTACAACTTTGTTAAAATTATCATCCCCAATACTCCAGGAAGCATCGGTCAGGAATACAATATCTGCTTTGGCCCCTTTGCACACTGGGGGAGAAAACACAAAAGAAGCCCAAAGTCTCATAAATTCTTTCATTCAAGTGAAGTTACAAAACTGAGAAATGTAGTCTAACACCCTGCTACTCCTCTGTGGTTCCAGCAGCAACAGCATCACGTGGGAATTTGACAGAAATGGAGTCTTGGGCCCAACCCCAGACTTCCTGAATCAGAATCAGCAGTAACAAAGTGCCAGATAATTCCAGTGCACAGTAAAGTTTGAGAAGTGCTCTCAATCTCTGCTCTGGAATTACTCCATCTGTGCACATTCTGCAAACACATGCTCCCTCCATATAGAATTCTTCAAGTAGCTTCAAACAATAAATGTGGAGGAAATCAAATTAAAAACAATTATTCACAGAACTTGAGTCATCAGTGGGTTTGGAGATTCTATATATAATCATCAAAGACTTGATGCAGATAAGGTGTCTTTTAAATTTTAAATTAAGCCACTAGAATCCTATGGAAGGACGAAAAGGAAGGAATAAAATAAAGAAACATCTTTAAATCTTCAGACTTGAAGGCTTAAGAAAATTCCGAAAATAAGAATTTAACAACATTTTAGTGACAAAAACTTAACGTGCAGAATATTTAACACCAAGAATGAATCCTAATGTAAATACGGACTTTGGATGATAATGATGTGCCAATATAGGTTCACAGGATGTAGCGAACATCCCACTCTGGCAGCAGGGGGATGTTGAGAGTTGGGGGAGGTTTGGATGGGAGGAGGCAGGGCATGTCTGGGACCTACATGTACTTTCAGTTCAAATTTGCGGTGAACCCAAAACTGCTCTAAAATTTAACTACTCTAAAATAAAATTTAACGTCTATTAAGACCTTAGCATGTCTTTAAGCAAAAATTATTTACTGAATTCTTTTCAAAAGTTTAATTTAAAGAAACTCAACTATTTTATCCTATAATAATACACTTTTAATTTTACTTCTTTAATAGACTTGATAAAATCATAAGATAAAATCATACCAAAAAGGCTAAGATAAAATCATAGCCTTATAAGTTTTCCAAGATTAAAAAAAAAAAAAATCTTTAAAGTCTGAAATGCTTTCAGTTAAATGCTGGAAACAGAACGTAGGAAAAGAATAAACCAGTAGTTAATTTGTTATTCAGTCGCTCAGTCGTGTCTGACTCTGCAACCCCACGGACTGCAGCATGCCAGCTTTTCTGTCCCTCCCTACCTACTGGAGCTTGCTCACACTCATGTCCATGACTCATCCAACCATCTCATGCTCTGTCACCTGAAACTTAATTTGATGAAACGCTGAGCATTGCCCCAAATTACAGGGAGACCAGTAGGAATAGCTCAGTATATGTCTTTTTACCAGTTCTCTGCAAGTGACAATTATGTCTCCAGCTTTGGTGAATGGAAATTTTTCAGCTTTGTGTAATCCAGGGCCTCTCAGGTCAGAAGCCAGGAATTCCAAAGTCAAAGGCCACAGGAGTTACATTGCAGATTTAGCACCAAAGGTTCCCAGTGCTTGTTAATGCCAACAGCCAGAAGAAAGAAATGCCCACCATGTGACTATCGATTTTATAAGGCATCACTAGACATTCATCTGCAAAACTGAGGAAACAGAGCTCCACTGAGAGCTGCAGTGGTTTATGATTGATTTTAGTCACACTAAAATGTGTCTGGAGCAAGGGAAGAGAGAATCACTGGTCATCTTTGCCTTTGATCTAAAAACGCTTCCGCAGGAATAATAAATCAGAAAGGTCCTATGTCAACTGTAAATGATGTATAGGGTGCGTAAGTAAGAAGGATCTCAGTCCCCAGCAGCTGAATGCATGGACTGATAGCATCACTTACCTTCCCGGGCTGGTGGAATTGTAGGAGGAGGAGGGGGTGTGGGTGGCTCTGTCGGGGCTTCCGTTGGTTTTAAGGCTAGAATTTAAAACAATAATTATAAAACCACAACAAGTACATATTTCATATCACAGAAAGTAAATCTTAAGAGCCATTTCAGCCCTCGACAACAAATTAAGTCTCCCTGGCACTGATGCTGGGAATTCTATTTCATCCAAATTTGGTACCATTGGCAGACAGTATTGACTGCAGCAGGAACTGAAGCCCAGAATCAGAGGGAGAATGGGCAAAGGTCACTAATGCAACACATATTCACCTTCTCACTGTCTGCTAGAGCCAGCTCCCTCTTTGAGGTCTTTCCTTATTACCAAACCTAACAGGGGCAGCACAGGTTTGCTACAGATAAAGGTGTTGAGCCGGCCACAGACCCCACCTCAAGGACCTGCCATCACCTCACTACTGCTGTTCTCGAGGAGAAGTGGTCATGCAGGAGTCACTTCAGCCTCCCACATCCAAAGGATCCTACTCTGAAGCCTTACAGAGACTCCCCAGATTACTCAAGCACTTACTAGTACGTTCTTTGACTGAAACACCTGGTCCCTCAAGATTTGGTGTCTGCACAAAGACAGTGACGCCATAATCAGTTTCTGGTGACAGGTCGGTGAAGCAGTGACTGGTTTCTGATCCACGCACTGTGATTTCCTGTCCTCTGGTTCCTGGTTAGGACAATGCCAGCATTGTCAATAGTTATATTTAAAGGCATGTTGATGCATCATTTTATAACCAAAATAACATCTTTACTAAAGTTTAAAATGTGACTACTATGTGCTCCAGGTATTTGTTTTTTATTTTTTGCACACGTACCATCTGCGGGGCTTAGTTTTAGTCTGTAGGAAGTGGCTGCTCGGTGAGCCAACCATCTGACACAGAATGTATCCCACCCGACTTGGTAAGTTTTCAGATCCGTCACATTCAAATATACTACAAAAAAAAAAAAAAAGGCAGGAAGAAACAGACTTACTTCCTAAACAAAGACAAAAAGCAAACTTTTAATCCTAGCACATTTTTAAAACTTTCATTGTGGCTGAAAAAGGTAATGCCTAAAGTCTCACATTGTTCACATTGTTTCCTTATTAAGAAATATACATGAAACAAACATGAAAATATGGTACAGTCAAAATGGATCTCCCTTTTTATCACTGATTTTCAAGAGAAGCAAATTCCACATTCAGGCATAACTCTGAGATACTGCAGGTTCAGTTCCAGACCATCAGAATAAAGCAAATACTGGTCCAGTAAACGAGTGACATGAATATTTTGACTTTCCAAGGCATATAAAAGTTATGTTTACACTATACCATAGTATATTAAGTGTGAAGTAGCTTTTTGTATGGAGAAGGCAATGGCAACCCACTCCAGTACTTTTGCCTGGTAAATCTTAAGGACAGAGGAGCCTGTAGGCTGCAGTCCATGTGGTCGCTGAGTTGGACACGACTGAGCGACTTCACTTTCACTTTTCACTTTCATGCATTGGAGAAGGAAATGGCAACCCACTCCAGTGTTCTTGCCTGGAGAATCCCAGGGACAGGGAAGCCTGGTGGGCTGCCATCTATGGGGTTGTGCAGAGTCGGACATGACTGAATCGACTCAGCAGCAGCAGCTTTTTGTATAAAAAAAGTAATGTTCATACCTTCATTAAAAATACTTGATTGCTAAAAATGTTAACCATCATCTGAGCCTTCAGCCAATTGTAATCTTTTTGCAATAGTAACACCAAAGATCAGTGATCTCAGATCACTATAACATAATAATAATGGAAAAGGTTGAAATATTTCAAGAACTACCAAATGTGACACAGAGACATGAAGTGAGCAAATGCTGATGGAAAAATGGCACCAGCAGACTTGCTCCATGCCAGGTTGCCACAAAACTTCAATTTACAGAAAATGCAGCATCTGCAAAGTGCAATAAAGCCAACTGCAATAAAACGAGGTCTGTCTGTAGCCCCTCTCAACACAATGAATGTCCAAGATCTCATGAAAAACAATGAGAATTTTTTCTGAAATTCTATCTGCTAAGTTCTGAAATAGTCATTAAAACATTTGATGATGATAAAATCTATCTGTGGGCTGAATCAGTAATCATGACATTTACATGAAAACTTTCAACTGTGCATGTGTTTACTCAGTCACTCAGTCGTGACTTTGTGACCACATGGGCTATAGTCCACCAGGCTCTTCTGTCCATGGAATTTTCCAGGCAAGGATACTGGAATGGGTTGCCTTTTCCTACTCCAGGGGATCTTCCCAACCCAGGGATTGAACTGCACCTCTTACATCTCCTGCATTGCCAGGTTAATTCTTTACAACTGAACCACCTAGGAAGCCCGTGTTTAACATCAAATGTCAGGAAAAACCACCTCGTTCTCAACTCTATGATCTTACATATTATTCATGGATGAAATAATAATTCCAAAATTTTTATCTTTCAAATTTTAAAATGTATTTTATATGAAATAAACATATCTCAACACACACATTTTGTAATTTTGATTATATGGCCTAAATATTTGTTTAGCTGGACACAAAAGGGTTACCTACTCAATGCTGAGGAAACATGCATATGTTAAGAAAGAAAATTAGAACAGACTGACCTGATCATTTATACTACACTTTTTCTTACAACCGCAAAAAGCTACGTGACTCACATGTAGTGCCTTGGTCGGTCAGAGGAACACTGAGTCCAGAATCATACTGAGCGTAGACATTCACATCATAGGTGGTGCTGGGGTTCAGATTGTGTAATGTGTATGATGTCACTTCTCCAACAAAAACTTCCATGGGCTCATTGGAACCTTTTATTACAATCACAAAAATACAGAGAAATATGTTATCCCTAGTCTCAATTTTTTTCTTAAAATCAAATGACTTAAATGATAGTATGAATACTATTGATTTCATAGGCCTTATGCACTTGCTCCCTGTAATACATGCTACATTATATGCTGAATACAAAACTGTAGGCAGACACAATCCTTTTCTTGTTATTCTCAAAGTGTAGCACAATACCTAACATGTGTGCTAATGAACGCAGCATGTGTGCAATTAATGCTCCTTTAAAGAATAAAGCATCACACAGTCAACTACTCCAGACTTCAAGCTTCTTCTCTAAAGCCTCATTTTGCCAGCACAGTACTCTGTACACACTAGGTACTCAATTAACATTTTCCTGTTG
The DNA here is from genome assembly GCF_000754665.1 of Bison bison bison. Taxonomy (NCBI): domain Eukaryota; kingdom Metazoa; phylum Chordata; class Mammalia; order Artiodactyla; family Bovidae; genus Bison; species Bison bison. The sequence continues at coordinate 5,243,870 of NW_011494934.1, read as the reverse complement.
TAGAGAGGATTTAAAAACATCTGTCTTGCATCCCATTCCTCCACTTTGAAGTTGTCTCTTTGTTTCTTGTACAGCTCACGTATTCTGACACTTGCCTTCTCTCCTTTTCCTTTTTCTGGTTCACACCCTTCCCGAGTACATGGAAGATACCTCAGCAAATTTAGCACAAAGAGTATATTTCTTCCATTTTGCTAAACATATAGACAGAACATGGAAACAAAGATGGCAAATAATTTAATAGAGAGGACATCCATTTAAGTGAAAGTGTCAGTGGGAAGTTGAAAAGCAAGCCTGTTGTGAATAAACTAAAATGCACATGCTCTAAATGGAATAATACCTTGACATAATGGGAAAAATACAGAAATAGTTTATATTAATTAAGTACCCATTATTTCACAAGCATAATAACATAAAGGTTGTCTGAACACAATTTCAATTTGTGGAATTTTATGAACCAGATAAGACATCTTAGTCATGCAAATTAATGGCAGTAACATCTAAACCCATAGTAACAATGATACTTTAAACCACGGGCTTGAATACTATTTCCAGAAATGTTACCTTTGGTAGGAGAGAACTTGATGTGATAACTGAACTGTCAGGAGAATCTAATCATGGAGGATGCAATTAAAAACACTCTCATACACAAATAACCCTCTAATGCATTTCTAAGATAACAAAGTTGTTTCCTTACCCACTGGCTTATACACAATTTTATATCCAAGAACAGGAGAGGGTGAAGGATCCCAGGACACCCTGAATCTGGTATACCATTCATCAGAGATGTGTATGTTCTGAGGAGGAAGTAATCCCACTGAAAACAAATATTGGCACACATTACTGACCTTTTATTAACAAACAAGGACTAACAAACATTAAGCATAGAACTTAATGAGTATTGACTATGAATATTGGCCGTGCAGCTCCACGAGAGCATATTAATAGTATCTCATAATGTTCTGATCCAAAAAATAATTAATAAGCACTGAAATGTTCAACAGAAAGCTTTGAAATTTTTCAAATTCAGACAGCAAATCAAACAGACTCAGGAACTGGTGATTTCCAGAACCAGTATGTTATATGATGCAGAATCATAGAGACTAAAATATATCTCATACCAGTTTTTGAATGTTATAGATCAAAGACTGTTAGAGCAAAAAAAAAAAAAAAGCAGTTTTGAGACTATCTATCCCAACCATCTGGAGAAGGCAATGGCAACCCACTCTAGTACTCTTGCCTGGAAAATCCCATGGGCAGAGGAGCCTGGTAGGCTGCAGTCCCTGGGGTTGGTGAGAGTCGGACACGACTGAGGTACTTCA
>NW_011494934.1:5206512-5242451 GCF_000754665.1 Bison bison bison | reverse complement strand
CGGACACAAATGAGCGACTTCACTTTCACTTTTCCCTTTCATGCATTGGAGAAGGAAATGGCAACCCACTCCAGTGTTCTTGCCTTGGAGAATCCCAGGGATGGTGGAGCCTGGTGGGCTGCCGTCTATGGGGTCGCACAGAGTTGGACACGACTGAAGTGACTTAGCAGCAGCAGCAGCAGCCCAACCATCTTATCACAAAAATAAACTATGGTTCGTCCAAGACTACACAGCTAGCTAATGACTAAAACAAGGTTCTTCCCCAACACTGTTATAACCTCTACCAGCAGATCTAGAGAAAATCCTTGGGCTTCCAGAGCTCAGGCTAACTCCATTCCCAGTAAGAGCAATGCTGTGAAATAGCATGATAGTCAGCCACTGAGTTATTATTCATAGCATTACACACATAAGGACTTCAACTTAAAAAACTGTTCTAATAACATAAACCAGAAGTGGCTTTGGCCCTTCCTAGAAAATTCAAGATCTAGGAGAGATTTTTCATGTTCTGTGATTCTGTGATTAAGAACAAAATTCTGAAATATGGCATTTCCTCCAGAAAAGTATCTAAATATATTCTGAAACCTCAGCAGGGGGGAGTGAAAATTGGAAATTGCTCAATTAAAATTATCTCGAGTCACTAAACGGAGTCTCTGTTGACTCAGTTCTGTGGACGACAAGTGTCAAGAAATACAAATTCCTGACCTCCAGAGACTGAGCTGAAACACTGGTCCTGCTTTTCTCTCGGGAGCTTTCAAATGTTTCCTCTCCCAAATCCTGTAATGTTGTCAAGATTGTTTAAGCAGAGAAAGAGTCTGGGCAATTAAGCGTAGCAAGGACCCTGAAATCATGTTACTTAAGGGGATTTTTGCTGAATGAAGTGGAAAAAAATTCTTAGCAATGTTGCCCAGTTAACAGAACCCAGTAGACTGATGGCCAGCCTGCCTCCAAGCTCAGCCAGAGACTCTCAGCTTTGGCTATGCACTAGAACTTTCAGTAGGTCCAGGCCACATCTAGACCGACTACTTCAGTATCTCTGTGAGTGGTGCCAAGGCATAAGCCTTTCTAAGGGTCCTCAGGTGATTCCAGCTACCAAACTGGAGAACTTGTGATCTAAATCATAAGAAACTGCCACCCGTGTGGGCTAGAAAAGACACTTGAACCCTGGTAATTCTTCGTAAATGACTTAGGACTATAAAGAAAGTTGAGCGCTGAAGAAATGATATTTTTGAACTGTGGTGTTGAAGAAGACTCTTGAGAGTCCCTTGGACTGCAAGGAGATCCAACGAGTCCATTCTGAAGGAGATCAGTCCCAAATATTCATTGGTAGGACTGATGCTGAAGCTGAAACTCCAATACTTTGGTCACCAGATGCGAAGAACTGACTCATTGGAAAAGACCCTGATGCTGGAAAAGGTAGAAGGCAGGAGGACAAGAGGACAACAGAGGATGAGATGGTTGGATGACATCACTGACTCAATGGACATGAGTTTGAGTAAACTCTGGGAGTTGGTGATGGACAGGGAAGCCTGACGTGCTGCAGTCCATGGGGTCGCAATAGTCGGACATGACTGAGCAACTGAACTGAACTGAACAATAGAAAAAAATATTTTTAAAAAGAACCTAACTTCGAAAAGGCAGAAGATGACTACTAATCATCTTGCTTTTTATGACAAATTCAATGGTGACACGGTATTTTTTGCTGACACGTAATTGATTAATAGCCACAGCCATAACTGATACCACACAAACTAAAATATTATTCAGTGACTAGGCAGTGGCTTTCCAAAGGATAAAGCTGTCTCAGGCAAAGAAAAATACACAGGCTTGTGTCTCATTTTCCTTTTTCTAGTGGACCTTTAAAAAGTTAAAAACACATTCTGTTGTCATATCATTTTGACAAAATGCAATATATGATACAAATGTTGATACAGTATTAATACCGTATCTGAGATACAGCTACTCAAAGACTACCAAGTTTAAAGATTATGAAAGGTAGAAGACATTTACCAGTTCTTCCATTTCCAGTCAAATGGGTACCATCTCCATCTTCATAAACAGGAATAACAGTAATTTTATACGGAGTATCAGGCTGCAGGGGCTGGAGAATTACGTTGTTTCTTCTGCCTGGGACGGTGGTCTGCAGGGGAAGTTAAATTATGAAGTTATTACCAGCTAGAGGATTTTCAGATCAATATGTGTTCCCATAAACAGCAATGTTTTCTTCCTGGTTCCTTCTTGTTGTACAGTGTTCATGGTGGGGCAAACTGTCTTCCCTGCCGCCCAACAGCAAGGGGAATGGTTTTAGAGTCAGGTACATCTCAGCTCAAATAGTACATCAGCCATGTCCCTGTCCTGTGGCTCAGTCTCCCAGAAGGAAGGAAGCCTTGAGAATGAAAGGCAGCATCTCGCACACATGTGACCAAGCATCGCTGCGCCCCTCTCCTTTCTCACTCAACCCTCCGTGTCGGTTTTACGGTGCTCCTTCCTCACACATGCACCCGGTGCCCACCAGGGGCCAGGTGTGACACCCTCCACAGGAGCACACCAGGAAGCAAAAGTAGACTCAGTTTCTGTCCTCAAGAGGATCAGTTTGGCTGATATTAACTAGGGGAAAAAGAGGAAATGGGATGCACTCAACTGCCCCCATGAAGAGGAAATGAACCAGACAGAGCTCTCAGCCTCTCTTCCAACCCTATGCTCTGCTTCTACAAACAGGGATCACTTAAAACAGTGACTTCAGCACGGTGTCCCCTAAATCCAAACGGTGAAGTGGGGGGAAATTACATTTTTAGTGTCTTCAGAAAAAGACAGGAAATTGCATATTTGTCAGTGGCAAAGCTGAATAAACACTAAAGCCTGAGCCTCTCTGCTTTAGCAACTAAGTGTGGTAATACTGCGTATCTCATCTTGAGCAGAAACTTAAAGACAGTTATGTGACTTTCTGATTAACAAAAATAGGGGCTTGAATTTGAGTTTAATATTTCAAGTTCAAGTAGAACAAAGGTTACAGCATGGGGATCATGAAGGAAGAAATCAAAGACAATTGCTGTTTTTCAGTCACTAAGCCGTGTCCAACTCTTTGCGACCCTATGGACTGCAGCATGCCAGGCTTCCCTGTCCTTCACCATCTCCCGGAGATTGCTCAAACTCATGTTCATTGAGTCAAAGAAGATACATGTGACAAAATGGCTACAAAGCACAGACTTCACTGCCTTACAATCAACATTCTGTGTCATATTCTACTAACCTATCACATCAATTAACCATTAAACTTTAAAGAAAGTAGTGAGTTCGTCCCTCTGTAGTAGATGGATATACATACTGAGAACTAGGAAGAAGCTTGAAGAAACTTGAATCGGGTTCTAGAGTGACAAAATACGACACTCAAAAAGTTTAAGACTAATATGAGAGTGCTGCTAAGTCACAATGAGAATCGGACTCACATATTCATCAATCGGGTCACCAACAGTGGGAGAATAAATGATCCTGTATTGTTGAACCGGCCCGTCAGCGTGATCCCAGGCTACCGAGAGGCTGTTGGTGGTCTCCCCAAAGACTCTGAGATTTCTTGGTCCACTTCGTGGTACTAAATAAATAAATACAACAATTAGTTTCCAGTCTGTGATCACAGTGAACGTGGGGTAGGGGGTGTGAAAGAAACGTCCCCAGGGCAGGACCTCACCACTCTCTAGATTGCTTACTCCCTTATGACGAAGTACACCTCTATGGTTCTCATGTGAAACCAGAATAGAAAATGCTGTATTCGGAGCGATCCAGGCTTCACTTAGACAGCCCCCAGCACCCCTCACTCCCCACCTGCACCACCCCCAGGCCTCCCACCCTGAGTCACAAGAGAACCCGGTGGAGAAAGGATTTGCGCCTCACATGTGCGGCCCTGGGCAGGGCTGGGATTCCCTTCAGCATCTGAGTAGAGCGCGACGATGTTCACAGAATAGGGCGTGTCCGGAATCAGCTGCTCCAAGTGCACCGTGTAGGTATTTCCTGGCACCACAATCTGGAGGGGAGGACATGCCAGATTCTGTCTGATGACAACCCAAACACTTATCAAGTCTTCATTAGTCAGCATAATAACGTTTACAATAAAAGTGGAGCCTAACAGCAGAAGCCAACTTCTGTGCTACCTCGTGAGATATGCCCAAGCCATAGCATTCGATGCAATTTAGCCTCAGAAATTTCCTCTCCAAAAAGTTAGTTCATACTGAACCCTTACTTCAATTATCTCCTATTTATGTTTATTGTAAAAGATTCTCAAATACAACATCCAGGGCTCATGACAGTGATCCAAAAGTGTCCTGAATGTTAGGTACACATAAGACAAGGGACCACACACACACACACACACACACTCGAGGGGCAGAGGTTTGCTATTAAAATAGCAACTCCATGCAATGGGTAAGGACAAAGTTGTCTGAATATACTCCACACACACAGGGACATGCAAATCAACATTCTTACAGAACACAGCCATTGCTCATTTGTTTAATCTTTGTTCATCATCATTGTTTATTGTGTAAAGACTCGTAAATTAAACTAGTTTATAACTTTACTTTCCCATAGGTATTCTGATAATGCATGCGTGCTCAGTTACGTCCGACTCTTTGCTACCCCGTGGACTGCAGCCCACCTGGATCCTCTTCCCATGGAATTTTCCAGGAAAGAATACTGGAGTGGGTTTCTCTTTCCCACTCCAGAGGATTTTCCTGACCCAGGGATCAAACCCACGTCTCTGTGTCTCCTGCATTGGCAGGCGGATTCTTTACCAACTGCAGCACCTGGGAAGCCCATATTCAAGGTCAAATTAGTAATTTCTGATCTCTATTAATCTACTTTTTAAAAAAATAGCACAGTGCTATGAATTGAAGATAGACTGGGCAATCTGTTAAGAGCCAATGGAGGCAAACTTTAACAAAGTATTTTCTTAACAAAGACGTGTATGTTGTAACAAAAGCCCATATTAACAAGGGCTAGCAAAGATTTGCATTAACTACTGGGGCTTTTAACTTATATAGCTTATTTCCATTTTTAAAATAAAATTCATTTTTGCTAACTAACCCTATAGGTAATACTTTAATTCATCAAAAGCCATCATTTAAGCATTACATGCAGGCTTGTCTATGGCTTGCATTCTCACAGGCAACCAACCAGGACACGAACATGAGACTAAGCTTATCAAGAAAGGAAGTTTCCAGGAGACCCAGTGCCACACCAACTGACTTATTGTCCGGGGCCGGCAACTACTACAGCTGGAGATGTAGTGAAATCTGCAGCATTCTTTTGCCAAGTTCCAAGGCAACAACATAACTTACAGATTCGGAGGGTCTTGTACCATCCTGAGGTGAATACACAATGCGATACTGCTGAACTGGGCCAGGTGCCGAGTCCCAGCGAACGTCCAGGCTGTTTGGTGTCGGATTGTACACTTGGACGTTTCTTGCCAGCCCTCTCACCACTGAGGAAAGAAAAGCCAACACATATTTCTTATGTTTGTTTATCTATGTTGAGTTTTTGTTATCACTTCTCCAGAACTTCCATTCTCCAAAAGGATAAAATATTGTCCTCCTTAAACATCTAATTATCCACACACAAAAGCAGATTAAAAATTTTCAAATCCAAATGTAGTCCAAGTTAGCCAACTATGTCTTCGGTCTATATGAAAGTGAAGTTGTTGCCAATAAAAACAAGCAAGTAAAAGCAACAGTACTGGGTTGGCCATAAAACGGGCTTCCCAAGTAGCTCAGTGGTAAAGAATCCACCTGCCAATGCAGGAGATGCAAGACATGCGGGTTCAATCCCTGGGTCGGGAAGAAGATCCCCTGGAGAAGGAATGGCAAAACACTCCAGTATTCTTGCCTGGAAAATTCCATGCGCAGAGGAGCCTGGTGGGCTACAGTGCATGGTGTCACAAAGAATAGGACACGATCAAGCGACTGAGCACTCATGGCCATAAAAGAAACTGAAAAGAAGCATCAGTTTTCCCACACAGGTACTGGAGAGATAGATGATTTTATAGCTCTGCCTTCTAAGGGAAACCTGGCAACACGGATGAAGCCACCTAATTCCAAATAGCTATCTTCACCCATTCATTCCTTCTCATTCAGCAAATCAACACTGAATGTCTTCTATGATTAAAATAAAAGGCAAAAGGAAGGAGAAAAGATACACTCAGTTCTCCATTAACTGCCTCAACTGGGACTTAGAAAAACATTCAAATTAAATCCATGTATTAACCCCAAACTCTAGTTTAGCCAATATCATCATCTTTCCAGACCACTAATCTTTTGCCAAAAGAAGTCATCTGAACTTGCTCTCTTTCAGCCATCAGCAAGTGTATTTTTAAAGCCAAAGAAATATTTATAGGTATGCCCCAAAGCCTTTAAGCAATACTACACAGAATTGTAAAACCACTATAAACTGGTTTCTCAAGATGTTAATGGCAAATGAAAGCACTCAGATTTTCAACGCCATCAGCAAACCAGAGAAATGTGTGATTAAGTAATGTGACGAACAGATTTCAAAAATTGACACTGTGAAAGCCAGTTACAAAATACTGCTCCACATAAATTTATAAAGCACAAAGCAAAGTTCATGAATTTTTGCCAGTGAAACAGAATACGGACGATTATATATACATGTATAAATTCTGAAATTGCCATTTCAGAAGAAGAATGCCATTAAAACTTTTCTGTTTCATACACTAAAATAATAACAGTTGGTGGCATTTGGATGGTAAACTATGAGCAACTTTTATAGTTTTATGCTATCGTGAATTTTCCAAATATTCTTCAGTGTGCCTACGTGGCCTTTACATTGAAAAGCAAAGTGTATCATGAAAGAGCTACGTTTTCTGCCTTCTTACTTACGTGTCCTTCCAGTATCTGACGTGCGTCCTCCGTCACCTTCAGAATAAACAGGCACCACTGTAACGGTGTATTGGGTATCCGGCTGTAGATTCCTAAGAATGGCATAATTGGTATTCCCAGGGATTGGTACCTAAAGATTTTAATAAAATGTAAAGTACTTGATTTGAAAAACTTGCAAAAGAAATAATGCTTTGAATGATACAATACTTAAAATATAAGTCAAGACCAAATCAAGAAGCAAGTTCTGTAATACTGGGATGGAATGATGGGCTCCCAGAAGCACTGTTATAACTATTTGTGAAGGAAGACTTCTTACACTCATCCTAGACTCCCTCCTAGAACTCCCCGAATTATCACTTCCCTCAATTCCAATCCTCTGTCCCCAAATCTCCCCAATCACCCAGGCACCCGAGGCAGCAACCTACTACCTTCCGTCAAGTTCTACTAAATGAATATGTATTTCTTAGGTTCTAAGGTAAATTTTTAATTCTTTAGCTCTACGTTGCAATCATTTGGCTGCAGTTGAAACAAACACACATTCTTCCCTACAGGAAATAATTACCAGTTCCTCCGGGCCCCCTGCTGTGGGTGCGTAGAAGAGCTTGTACTGGCGAGGACTGCCCTCAGCGTGGTCCCAGCGAACATTCAAACTGCTGGTGGAAGGGTCGTACACTCTGAGGTTCCTCACGGTATTCAAAGGTTCTGAAATGCACAGAAAGCATGTCAGGGTGTGATGTGAACAACCGGCACACACAGAACACAGGTTCACTGATGTGTCCCAGGAACCCTAGAACACAGCAGGTCCCCCATAGTAGGCACCCCATAAATATTTGCCGAAGTAGTGAATAAATGAAAGAGTGTCTGTGATCATCTGATGAATGTCTGTCTCATCTCTCCAGAGACATTTTGGCTCCAAAGGCAGTTTTTATTTGCTTTATCCTAGAGCATAATCCCAGGGATGGGGGAGCCTGGTGGGCTACCATCTGTGGGGTCGCACAGAGTCGGACACAACTGAAGCGACTTAGCAGCAGCAGTAGCAGCAGCAGAGAATAATACCAACCCAATGGACATGAGTTTGAGTAAATTCCCGGAGCTGGTGATGGACAGGTAGGCCTGGCGTGCTGCAGTCCATTGGGTCGCAAAGAGTCGGACACGACTGAGCGACTGAACTACAGAGTAATTATAAATGTCTTTTTTCCGTGAACAGAGACAGAGAATTCCAAGGATGTTAAAAACAATTGAGATCATTATCAACATGCATTTTAAAAGATTAGCAAAGCTCTGTGTCGCCCCAGGGTTTCCAGAGAAAGATTGATTCCATTTCCATGAAGGTTATTTAAAAAGCCACAGAACTGGGCTTCTCTGGTGGCCCAGTGCTATACAATCTGCCTGCCAATGTGGGAGACACGGGTTCGAGCCCTGATCTGGGAAGATCCTACATGCCACGGAGCAATTCAACACGCACATCACAACTGTTGAGCCTGTGCTCTAGACCCCAGAAGCTGCAACCACTGAAGTTCAAGAGCCCTAGAGCCTGGTGCTTTGCAACAAGAGACGCCACCTCAGTGAGAAGCCTGAGCACAGCAAAGAAAGAGTAGCCCCTGCTCACGGCAACTAGAGAAAAGCCCATGCGGCATCAAAGACCCAGAAAAGCCAAAAGTAAACAAATGAGTTAATTCTTTTGTTTTTAAAGCCACAGGATTCTGGGTTCACTTACTGGTCTTGCCTCTTCCCGTCATGCGACCACCTTCGCCGTCCGGATACAGGGAGGACACAGTGATGGTGTAAGGAGTGTCAGGCTTCAGCTTCTGCAGCAGAACACTGTTCTGCCGTCCTCCTATAGTGGTCTTGAGCAAAACAAGAGTAAGTGTCAGCCTTGTCTCTCCATCTCACTAACCTGCTAGAGAAAGCTCTTTCTACAGGGTAGTTATAGAGAGACGTTTGCCAAGATCTGGAAACATGTCCCACAGTGAAAGTTCGAAATATATCTTAGGTATAATTTTAAATGTAAAAGATGTACCTTCAATCATAAAAAGGATTTTAAGCCTTAAACCTGGTGACCTTAAAAAGATATTTCAACGTGCTAGCTGCCAGCACTGTGAAATTTCATCCAAAACACGTTTCACAGAACTCTTGCCCAAAAAAAGGCATTAATCATAAGCAAGTTGCACAGGAACTTTAAGATAGCAAAGAACTGCACAGTATTGGAGGTGCCACACCATTCAGTATTATTCTTAACCTTTTTTACAGATGTTTCTTATTTGCTTTAAAAACACATTAAAATGATTCAGCAAAAGATCTAAAGCTTTTGGTTTCCCCCTCAAAAACTACCCCTCTAACAGCATGAGCTGGGAAACTACATGAGGGGACCCTCTGCCAGGCCACACTCCAGGATTCCAGCCTTGTGGTATGAAGCTCTCTCAACGACTTCTGATTACAGAGTCCCGCTTAAGGCCATCTCGTTATCTTGTTGAAAGGGAAATTTGTATGATTTGTTAACAGTCTACCGAATTCAGATGCTTATGCCAGACTAATTAAAATCGCATGAAAATGGCATGCTGCCCACCACGAGTGCACATGCCACAGCTGGTCCAGATGTTCCCCACTTAGCACCCATCCACTCACGTGGTGTGAGTTTCAGGGAAAACTTCAGTGAATCACTGCACTCCTCTTCCGCACGGGCAAACTCAACCACTGCTGCCGCTTAGTCGTCAGTTGCATCCGACTCTTTGCGACCCGATGGACTGTAGCCCGCCAGGCTCCTCTGTCCATGGGGATTCTCCAGGCAAGAATGTTGGGGTGGGTTCCCATGCCCTCCTCCAGGGGATCTTCCCAACCCTCAGGTCAAACCCAGGTCTCCTGCATTGCAGGCGGATTCTTTACTGTCTGAGCCACCACGGAAGCCCACAGTGGCTAATTTTAACAAATTTAGTATCTGAGATGATGAGAGCAAACTATCAACGTATTTGATACTTAACAAATCTGAAAGCATTCACTTATTAGAATTAGCCCCATGAGGAAACAGAAGAGTGTGCCTACTCCTTACATCCAGTTCTCCAAAATAATGCTAGCATCAGTAAGTCATTACTTTGGTTATTTTATGAGCCAGCATTTAAAGGCAAATAGCCCTAAGAATAACAGACTCTAAGGGACTGTCAGCTAATACTTTACAGAGGATAAGTTGAGGACACTCCTTCTGCTTACAACAAACAGCTGAGGGATAGGAAAAAAGACTCGAGGCAGCAGTTCGATGGTCAGTATCACCAAGAACAGAAATGCTAAGGACAAGTTTTATCTAAATCTGGCCCAGCTCAGACGAAAGTTCTGTTTCTGTCATTAAAATATCAATGCATTAAATGTCTTATTTTATATAAAAGCCACTTGATGACACTAGGTATTTAGTTCATTATGATGAACTCTAAGAAATTTTTAATCCAAATGTATCACACTCCCTAAGTCAGGTTCTACGGAAACCTCAACAGAGCAGCTCACAAGCAGCATTAGTTCAGCATAATCCACTTACTGTGTGGGTTCAGAGACCTTTAACCACTGCCAGCATCTACCTCTCCTAACACCTCTAAACTGGGAACAGGTATGGACCATTTGCTGGAGCTTGGAGTCGAATGATTAAAAGTTAATAACTCATCTCTCTCTAAGGCTTTGTGAGGAAAGAGTACAGTCCCGCAAAAGTCAACAAAATGCCAGACCTCACCAAATGAAGTATTTGAAATAAATCAGAAAGCATCACTCTGTCGAAATAAAAATCACACTGCTTCCTGACCCAGGGTAATGTGTGCTGTTTGGGCCACACCTTTCATAAAACAAAGCTGGAGAAGGTTCAAAGTAAGCAAAGTGAATGGACAAGGGCTCTGTTAAATAAGGGAAGTCTGGGAAGATAAAGAAGATGAAGGCCGAGTTTACAGTCCTACTGTCTTCCTCAGGAACCTCCATTTGGATCAATGCAAATGTGATAAATAGTATAAGTCAGGCTGAACAGGTACCCAGATCAAGAAACACCAGAACTAAGACGTACATCATGACATGCAAAAAACAGAAAAATTAGAATAATGGAAGATTAGCAAACTCTCTCAACACTTGATCAAGTCAGAGACATAAGAAATGAAAATACAAATAGACTCAAAAATCTAAATACCCTCATGGATAACCCAGCCCTAATAGTTTTTAAGAAAACATGAATACACTGAGGGACAAGCCTGATGCTATGAGGCTCCATTAGGGATGGAGCCAAATAATTCCAACTAATACAGTAAATTTCATAACTCTCAAAACAGTAAGTCTGACTAACTAAACACTGGGAGTGATAGCTTGAGGAGAAAAAGAATGTAACCAGGTATCTTTTTTCCCAACAGATTACCGTTTGTTCGTTGCCTTCCCCTGTCGAAGGCTGGTAGGTGATCCTGTATTTCTGCACACGACCACTAGCGGGATCCCACTTAACAGTCAAGCTATTGGATGTTGCATTGTACACCTGAAGGTTTCGTGGGCCACTCTTTGGAGCTGAGAAAAGATTGTTGAGAAATAAAGTAAACAAACTGAAGAATGCCTCCCCGACAAATATGCACTGTCTCCAAGGACATGAGCAGAGTTTTGTACTTCTAGACTCAGAACTAAATCTGACCCCGTAACAAATGATGGTCATTGAGTCTCAAAGGACTCCTTAACAGATAGTAGCAAAGAGAAAAATTCTTCCAGAGAGACCTGTTTAAAAGAGGTCCCAATCAACACCTTACAATTTATTGTAAAAGCAGAAGGCCTATTTGCAATGGATTTTGTGGTATTTTTCATTCATTCATTTGTTCAGGACTCATACAATCAGCAAATTAAGTTCTTACCTTGTGTTGTTAAGGGTATCAAACGCACTAAAAAAAAAAAAAAAAGAGAGAGAGAGAGAGTGGCAAAATATTACTAATTCAGCCAAAGCTCTATTCTGTTAATTAAAAAAAAAAAAGTCCTACTGAAGGTTAAACACCTACGTGTACGCTCACTGCCAATCAGGTCATCGCTTTCTGACTCATCAGGATAAATGGCGGTAACAGAAACTTCATAGAGAGTGTTGGGGTTCAGGTTTTGAAACACCAGAGTATTCTCATCTCCATTTAGGATGGTCTTAAGGAAAGAGGAAAAAAAAAACAAGCCCACACAAGATTAAGTCACCGTGTGCATCACAGCTCCACGGCAGTTGGTTGACATCATTCAGCCAGATGTTCTTCCTGCTTTGAGGCATGCCATGAGTTCAAATGTCACTAGTAGGAAACGATGCTTTTCAGGCAACAAAGGTCATATATTTAAAAAAAAAAAAAAAGAATTAACACTACCTCCATCTTATCTGCGCTTCCTGAAGGCGCCCAGGTGATTCTATAGAGAGACACATCAGAAGCTCCATGGTCCCAAGTCCCTCTGAAACTCTCTGGTGTTACTTCAGTAATCTGTAGGTTTGTTGGGGCTGGCACGGTGTCTGTCATGAGAGAAGGCTATGTTTTTGGATGTGATCTACAAACTCAATACAATAAAACAGCCTTGAACGGACTTGAGGAAACTGGCTGACAACATTAGAACCAAGTGTCTTACAAATTCAGTTCATTTGAAAGTAAATATGGGAGAGAGCCCTGAGAACTGCAAGTATTTTATGGATATAACAGACTGCTTCAGTCTATTAAACTGGTGATTTTTTTTTTAAAGGTACCATTTAGTCATACTATTCTAACGCAGTGGTTCTTCATCATTTTGCCCTTCACACTTTTTGAGAATCTAAGGAAAACCCTGGACTCTTTTCCACAAGCAACACAGAAGGCAAACTTTAGCCTGTAGTATCAGAGAGAGCATGAACCTTCATGGTTCATGAAGATCGTTACTTACAATCTAAGTAACCCACAGATAAGCTTTTCCTACAGATTACTAACCTGACACACAACGTGAAGCTGACTGTATCAACTCTGTTCAGAGACAGGAATAGCCCTGCAGTGCTGACGATGGCTGAAATCCCAGCTAAGGATTCTTCTACTGACCAGGCACCCCAGCGAGCTTGCACTGCAAGCAATTTGGAACGTCTGCCACCCGTTCTGAGCTTTCATTGTCAATTATTCCTCTATCTCCTGGTAACCAAAGCCAACTACACAAAAGCCAGAGCCATCAAAAATTTGTTTCTAATAATGACAATGAAAAGGCCCATTGAGATAAAAAGACTGGTCCCACTTTGACAAGCATGACTGCAGAACAAACCAACCATGAAGGATGCACTTTGGATGTGTCTAAAAGTTCCTAGGAAATCTTAAGGATTAAAAACAAGTATTAATATTAAATTACCTGCTTTCACTCGTCTTTCTTCCTGACCTTTCCTTCCCTTTACTATTCCTGTTATATTTATGCCAGTGTGCACCTATGGGCAAATTTTCATCTCCAGCCACTACCCTTCCCAGGTAAGAACTGATGCCAAGAAGGCAACTGAAGTTGCTAGGAGATTTCACATGGTAAGAAAATAGCAGAGGTAGAGACTATCTGAAGTTACATAGGAGGCTGTGATATTTGACAAGATGCGTTGATCGTGTACAGACAGCCGGGCACTGAAGAGTTTCTGATCCTCTGGTGATAAAGATGCTGGAAAAGTTTTGGATCACAGCACTTATCCCACCACTAGCTTCCTGGGTGAGGCTGGGCAAGTTGTTTGAATTCTCTAAACCTGTGCTGTCCACCATGAGAGCCAACAGTCACATGTAGCTAATGAGTACTTGAGATGTGGCATCTGAGTTGAGATGCACTGAAAGCTTAAATTAAGACACGTGTGTGCGTGTATGTTCAGTTGTTCAGTCATATCCTTCTCTTTGAAGTTCTATGGACGGTAGCCCACCAGACTTCTCTATCCAAGGGATTCTCCAGGCACAGATATTGGAGTGGGTTGCCATTTCCTCCTCCAGGAGATTTTCCTGACCCAGGGATCAAACCCACATCTCCTGCATCTCCTGCACTGCAGGCAGATTCTTTACCACTGAGCCACTAGAGAAGCCCCAAATTAAGACACATTAGATTTTTTTTTTAATTATTATCAAAAAAAAATGTGAAATATCTCACTAATAATTACTATACTGGTAAATTTTGAAATGTTAATATTTTGGACACACTGGGTTGAATGCAACACATTATTAAAGTGAATTTCATTTTTCTCCTTACCTTTTCTAATGTGGCTACTAGAAAATCTTGAATTACCTACGTGGCTCCTAATATATTTCTTGGGAACTCTGCTGGCTCTAGACTTCAATTTTTTAAACACCACTTATCTAGAAAATGACATGCTAAGCACTGAGCCAGAAACTGGAGGTTCAAAGTTGAGCAAAATACATGGAATTCATTCGGAGGGAGCCAGAGGGAAGTGGTATAGACAGGAAAAGCCCGACGGGCAATAATAATTGAGTTAAATACTGTGGAAGTAGCACGCTTTCACTCCACCCCCGCCTCCACACACACACACACACACACACACACACACACACCAGTTAAGTATCTGGAAGACGTGTTAGTGACAGTGGCTGGTAGAATAACAGGAGAGAAATTATCACAAAAAGGACTAGACCTAAGGATAGAAGATGGGAAGTGACTAAGTGAGGAACCGCCTGATCCCAAACAGTATTAAATTCTGGCAAAAACAACATTAAGAAATGCACAGAGAACTACATTCAACATTTTGTAATACCTATAAGGGAAAAGATTCTGGAAAGGAATATACATATATCTACAGTATATATTATAGAGGTCCATGTAAAACTGAATCCCTTTGCTGTACACCTGAAACTAACACAACATGATAAATCAACTATACTTCCATTGGAAAAATTTTTTTTAATTTTAAGAAATGAAATAATCAGTTAGTGACACACGCATGCAGTGCTATTTCCCAATTATCATTAAAGCACGAGCCCAACTCACGGGTGGTTTCCTGCGCAGTCACTGGGGGAGACTCCCCCTCTTCGTATACAGCAGACACGCTGACTGTGTACAGGGTTTGTGAGAAGAGGTCTTTAAGCGGCGTGCTGGCCCGTGACCTGTCCACCTCTACCTGTAATAGAGCGGTGGAACTATTTTTACAAAGTTTAGTTTTGACCTCTCTCTGTTGTTGGCTGTGTCTCTCAGCACGAGAGCATAAGAACTGCAGTACAGAAAAAAAAAAAAAACAGCAAAGTTTTCCAATTTGCCTAACAGTCCAGGAACTGAAGACCGTTTATAGTTTCCAAAGTGGAAACGATGTATGTATTAGAGACTTGTGTTTGGTAAATGATGACAGCCTAGGAATTCAAACAACCTAATCGCTTTCTCCCCATTTCCCTGTGAGTCACTGCCTCATTGCTTTCAGAAAAATTCTCCTGTGCATTAGCTTGTAAGACCCACTGGTCATTGTACTGCTTCTGAAAATTGAAACCCAGAATGAAAAGAATATGTGCACAGGTCTAAATTAGCCTGCACGCAGTTCAGAAGACCAGCACAGTCTGCAACTGGGTGCTTACAGAAACTATTTCTAGCTTCCAAAACTGCCTCTGAGGTTCTTACATGTCCCTTCAGGGGAACATACATTTTAAACCCATTTGCTGGTGAAGCCCCTCAGTTTGCTCCCACTCTGAAGCAGGTTGTCACAGAAATAGCTTTTCATCCCAACATCAATTCAGAAACGTTCAAAGCCAAAGAGACACCCTTCTGACACTATATTCATACTTTCTCTCTGTCCCATTCAACTGTCCTACCTCCCTATTCCTCAACAAACTCCCCCTCTTCTTTCCTGAATCCCCTTGCTACCTTTCATTTTTAGGAACATCATTATGACATTTTCTTAGTCATTCATAGAATGCAGAGCATCATATTAGGCATCAGGTGGAGAGTGAAATACCATCTAGATTCTGTAACCCTTCATCTACTAAGGGATGATGTTTTAGGATTAATATCACACAGCAAAACATTTCTAAACTAAATGCAAAACAGTCCAATATATTATCAATATTCAAATAGTGCTTTGTTAACATATGACAAGTTTTCAACAGTATGTTCATAAAGCGTCAAGTATTCAAAACATGCTATACCTGTTTAGATTCTTCTGTTAAACTACTAGGAAAACAAATATTTCTAAACCACTTCCAACCTCAACCTACCTCTTTGGCTTCCTCTTCTGGGGTTTTGTAGCGAACGATGTATTTTCGCACTTTTCCAGGTGCGGGTTCCCATGCGACGTTCATGGTGCTGTGAGTCACGTCTCTGAGTTTCAGGTCTCGGGGACTGGGCAGAGGCACTGGAGACGCATGATAAATTAGGACCAGAATTTATTCTCAACCACAAAGCTCTGCAGCTTCCACACGAGCTTTCAAGAAGTTGCTTGAAGAAAACTTATAGGTGTGCAGCAAAGTAACTAAACAAATTGGTCATGATGACAAAAGCACTTTGATTCTATGAGATACAGCTGAATTCTTAAGAAGGCTTTTTAAAAATAGGATACATTTAAATTTTTATAACAACTCTTTCTCATTCATATTTAACTTTCTCCCATTCTATTTAAATAAACTCTTACTTGCTGCTCGGCTATAATAAATCATAATTTGCCATAAATGTACAGCTTATGTTTTTTATCAAATATTAAATCAGTTGAGGTAGAAATCAAAGTGTCATGCTTCCTGAAGTTATGTGATAGCAAAACAAAACAGTTACAAGAGTGAAGAATGAAGATGATTCAAAATTACACATCCAGTAAGTTCATAAGAAAAAACCCACAGAAACCCAAATGGTTAGGAGCAAATCCAACGATAAATTTTTCCCAAGTCAAACAAACCTTCACCTTAAAAAGGACAAGGAGGAGGATAACTAAAGAAGAGTTTTTCTCTTGTCACATGAGATGTAGCTCACTCTTTCTAGCTGCCTGTTTGACCAACTTTCTTTGTCTCTCATTTCAAGTCTGCACATGTCTCTTCCTGAATCTCCACCTCTATGCTCCTACCTTCAATGCTTTCTTCTCTCGGCCTCTTTCTGTGTCCTCCCCCTCCTCCGCTGCTGCAGTCCAGCCCTATATCCAAATCTATAGCCACGTCTGTCTTTAATCCCACTATGACTTGGGTCCCCTGACTCAGCACCTCCAGGATATGTCGCCATGCCTGGCTGGATTCCTACTCTGTCCACCCACCACCACCCCATTTCTACAAGTCACAAGCTCCAATAGGGTCTGACATGTAAAAGGTGATTATTTGATGTCAGTGACTATATCCTGCCCCGCCTTGCAGGGTTTCTCTTTTCTATCTCTTCATGCCTCTGTCTCAGCCCCTTACCCCCCTGAAGGTTTCTTACAACTTCTTAATTTCCTTAGAAATGCAGTCTGAGACTCACAAAATGTAAGCCAAGACATGCTTAGAATCCCAGCATGCCCACCTCAAGAAGCATGAAAGGAAACTACCAGCTGGGTAAGACCAGGGTCCTAAGTGCCATCACTGTCACTTTTCAAGAAAAAGCACCGAAATGCTAGTGAAACAAACCAGAAACACACAGAAGGCTGAACAACACACAGGAGAGAAGTGCAAACCGTGAAGGAGTCAGGGTCCTCTACCTTGCTCTACATTATTTATCAGGACATTCCCAAAACCTAGGCACAAGACTGGAACATCATAGTTGATCAATATGTTTGGGGATTAAGTTAATTTACTTAACATAAACAGACTGATTCGGATGTGCCACAGTTTCTACTTCAACAAGAACTTGGAACATCTTGATCTTAAACCTAGTATTTTTCTCCAACATCCCCTTCTCACTAATGGTGTATACCATATTCATGGATGGACAACATGGACTTTAAGATGCACCATTATTTTATGCTCTGTTCCCTGACTGACACCTCACCAAGAGCAATGGTAAGACACCACTGATTATAAGATACCATCTGAAAATCTAATATGTTAAATATGGAAAAATAAATGCAAATCTTAATAATTGATTAAGATGCTGCCCTAAGTCTAGAAACAACCTTGGCCATAATGAATAACCCTACAACTTATACACAAACAATCAAAATCAGTTTTAGCATCATTGGGCAAAAGAAAAAGCTTAACAAATGAGCCTCATTCACAGCAATGAGAGAAGAAGGAAACCCAGCGACATCTTACAGGTGACTTCCCTTGCTGTGACGGGTTCACTGGTGAGGTCATGCAGGACAGCCTGGACTGTAACTGCATACTCGGTGTTGGGGAAGAGGTCACTCAGCTGCACATCATTCACTGTCGGCTCCAGGCGCATCTGCAGATGGATGAGCCAAGGCGAAAGAACACATTCAAGTAAAACATTTCCGCTAATGAGGGACAGCCAATCACACCAAGCTGTGACCACTAGATTTGAACACAACTTTTATTTTTCATTTCTCTGAACAGTATTTCCCTTTTCATACTGATATATATATATATATTTTTTTTTAAGATGTGTCACAGGCCACAAATCTAATCTGTTTTTGTTTTGTGTGTAAAGCTATACATGAGCTAATGAGCCCCTTAACGGGGACTCGACAACAGTGAAGCCTCCAGAAGAGCCAAGATAAACAAACAAAGCTCCCACCTCTTTGGGCTTGGTCGGAACTGTGGCATTGATGGGTTCGTAGGTCACAGTGTAGCCGGTAGCGCCCCCCACTGGCTGCCACTGCACGTGCATGGTGGTTGAGCCAATGTCGTAAATGTTCAGGCTGACCACAGGCACTGGCACTGTTGAAATGAAAAAGCAAACATCTGTCTAACTCTTGTCATTCTCCTTATTTGTTAACTGCTTCCAGTGGCTCAGTGGTAAAGTGCAATGCAGTTACTGATATTAGTGTATGGTAAATAGAAAACGGGCTGCTGTGAGTAATCAGTGAGAGTTAATAGAAGCCCTTTCTCTCCCCTTAAAAACCCAATCTCATTGTTTACCACCACCACCTACTAAGACTGCATGTGATAACTATTTCATAGAGAAAAAGACATTTAAATGTAAAATGGCATTCTAGTGTCTATCCGAAAGCCAAAACAGAGAATAACTTCCTGAGGTTTCAGTCTCTTTTTCTGGAACATCTGTAAATCAACCATTTTCATTCTTCAATCATAGAATTTCATACATAAAAAGCCAACCTAGTATTTCATTTCATTTTTACTTTAAAAAAAGTAAGTGAGAGTGATGTCTATTAATAAGTGGAACTCAGGGGATTCTTCAAAGAGAAGATTAGCCCATGAGGCACAGTAACAGGCTTACAGTTTCCTCTTCACTTAATATCCACACAGCTTTCTAGTTTTTTGTTCAAAGATGGACTTTAAAGTTTTAAGGAATTATCAGATTAATCCTGCCCATTATGAAATATATTATTTCCCACCTAATGGTCTAATATGAAGGGAAATATGAGAGATAAAGACCTAAGGGACTGAGCAGTCAGTGGAGTCAATTCTTGACTTGGAGTTACGCCCATTCCTTCCTCTTTCTTATAAAAGGCCTCCCTTCTTCCTGGAGGTCAGCCAAGAAGATGGGAGAAGGAAAGAGTATTTTCATATGGCCTCAGAAACCCCACCAGGAATAGGAGTGAGGAATATCTTTCCTCAAAGCTCTACTCAAAGCCAAAGCCATCAGAGCTTCTCTGGTAAAGGCCAGAGTCCAAAAGTCAATAAAAAAGGAGCTCTCGCTGCCAGCTGGAAGATCTGGCCTCATGCAGAACTGAATCAGATGATTCCTGCACAGCTGCTCCTCCAGATACTCTGAGTCCCACTCCCCACATGGTACCTTCCCTTAAGAGGTGGACAATCGTGAAAGGTACCCTTCCCTCTAAGGTAAACTCTTGCCATGAATACCCAGTGGGTTCCAAGATGGTAGGAGCAGCTGGTAAAAGCAGAAAATCACAGAGTATTTATTGAGAACCTGCACAAAGTACACATTCAGTAAATGTGTGTTGAAGAGATATCAAATAAAGGGATGATTCGGAAGGCTTACAGAAATCCCACACGCTACAAACAAACTTATTTACAAAACACAGATAGACTCACAGACATAGAAAACAAACTTAGAGTTACCAAGGGGGATAGTGGCAGAGGTGGGGAGAGATAAATCAGGAGGCTGGGGTTAAAATATACACACTGCTGCTGCTGCTGCTGCTGCTAAGTTGCTTCAGTCTGTCCGACTCTATGCGACCCCATAGACGGCAGCCCACTAGGCTCCTCTGTCCCTGGGATTCTCCAGGCAAGAACACTGGAGTGGGTTGCCATTTCCTTCTCCAATGCATGCAAGTGAAAAGTGAAAGTGAAGTCGTGCCCGATTCTTAGCGACCCCATGGACTGCAGCCCACCAGGCTTCTCCATCCATGGGATTTTCCAGGCAAGAGTACTGGAGTGGGGTGCCATTGCCTTCTCCAAAAATATTTGGAAGGAATGATGCTGAAGCTGAAACTCCAGTACTTTGGCCACCTCATGCGAAGAGTTGACTCATTGGAAAAGACTCTGATGCTGGGAGGGATTGGGGGCAAGAGGAGAAGGGGACGACAGAGGATGAGATGACTGGATGGCATCACTGACTCGATGGACGTGAGTCTGGGTGAACTCCGGGAGTTGGTGATGGACAGGGAGGCCTGGTGTGCTGCGATTCATGGGGTCGCAAAGAGTCGGACATGACTGAGCGACTGATCTGATCTGATCTACAAAAAAAAACCCTGATACTGAAAAAGATGGAGGATAGGAGGAGAAGAGGGCAACAGAGGATGAGATGGTTGGATGGCATCATCGATTCAATGGACTTGAGTTTGAGCAAACTCCAGGAGATGGTGATGGACAGGGAAGCCTGGTGTGCTGCAGTCCATGGGGTCACAAAGAGTCAGACACAACTTAGCGACTGAACAACAACAACTATATATGAAATAGGCAATCAACAAGAATCTACTGTATACCACAGGGAACTACACTCAGTATCTTTTAATAATCTATAAGAATCTCAAAAAAACCTGAAAATTAAAATGTACACATATAACTGAATCACTTTGCTATACTTTTGAAACTAACACAACTCTGTAAATCAACAATATTTCAATAATTTTTTTAAATGAAAATGAAAAAAAAATCCCACATGGCCTGTCACCTCTTTACCTTAATAAATTAAACATTGAGTTTTTTTTTTAATCTGACTTACATGTTTTTTCTGTGCCCTTCAGAGGCTCACTGTATTCATCTTCCACTACAGAATACACATTGACAACATATTCAGTTTCAGGCTTCAGATCTTTCAGGACCGTGCTCCTTTCCAATCGGCTCACATAAAACTAGGGATGAAAATTTACAAAAAATAACAACTTCTGTTAGAATCAGTTCCCTCTTTTCTACTGTTAATTGTGAAGTAGTTAACTTCAATGAGTTTAAGAAATATTCTTTAATGAGGTCATTGTCTTTTGTTTTTGAAAACTATCAGATTACAGTGAGATCTTGGATAATCCATACAGTTTATGCTCCCAGCTGTTGTTTCCTTATTTGTAAGATGAGTGCATAAAACTAGAACATCCTCAATGTTTCCTTCCTACTCGATGATTCTCGTATAAACTCATGAACAAATTAAACACCCTCTTAATCCCTAATTAAAAATTGTATTGATACTGTGCAATTCTTGGAAAGCATAAGAAATTAAAAGCTCTTCCCTCTAATTAAGCCCAAATGGAAGTGCTTGCCCTGCAAGAAATGGAGAACACCACCATGGACCCAGTTCTGCCCCCTACCTCCGCCCCGGCATTCCTCCCAGAGCCCTAAGGAGGAGGACCCAATCTCGGGACAGGAAGGAGCGGGTTGTGAGGTCTACTCACTTCTTGCCGTTTCCCTCCTGACACTGGGTAGTATT
Source organism: Bison bison bison (assembly GCF_000754665.1). Taxonomy (NCBI): domain Eukaryota; kingdom Metazoa; phylum Chordata; class Mammalia; order Artiodactyla; family Bovidae; genus Bison; species Bison bison. The sequence continues at coordinate 5,220,720 of NW_011494934.1, read as the reverse complement.
CCACCTTGTACCTGTCCACGCTGTCAGAAGGAGGTGTCCAGCTCACTCTCATAGAACGATGGGTCCGCTCAGAAAGAACTAGGTTGGAAGGCGCTTCCAAGTCACCTGCACATGGAAATGAAGTACATAGACTTTTTCATTATCATAGCAAGGTGACGATATTTAAATTAGGTTGCAATGGTGTTCCTCTCCATATTTCAAGCTTTTGTATACATTCTTTCATATACTAACAAGTTACAGTTGTACACATTCTTTCATATACTAACAAGTTACAGTTGTTCTTGTTCAGTTGCTTAATCACATCTGACTCTTTGTAACCCCATGGGCTGCAGCAGGCCAGGCTCCTCTGTCCTCCACTATCTCCTGGAGTTCGCTCAAATTCATGTCCATTGAGTTGGTGATGCTATCGAACCATCTCATCCTCGGCTGCCCCCTTCTCTTCCTTCCCTCAATCTTCCCCAGCATCAGGGGTCTTTTCTAATGAGCCAGCTCTTTGCATCCGGTGGCCGACGCATAGGAGCTTCAGCTTCAGCATCAGTCCTTCCAATGAATATTCAGGACTGATTTCCTTCACGATGGACTGGTTTGATCTCCTTGCAGTCCAAGGGACTCTCAAGAGTCTTCTCCAGTAAATCAGCCCAGGGCCCCTAAGTCCTCTCTGAATGGGTGGCCTAAGATTCTTCACCCTCAGGAAATTCAAATCTGAGCTCTTGTCATCCTTTAAAAGCCGCTCCCCTCATCCTGACAGCATCACAGTTTATCAGTCACCTAGATTCAATACCTCCGACTCATCCCGGATACTCTCTCTGCTCTCCCACCTTCTGCATGTATCAGTAAATGACAACATGGGGCCTGACAACTCTATCGCCTCTATCGCTATTGGTACCACCCAAGTTCACTGCCTTCATCATCATGTTGATTATTTACATTCATGTCTTATCTTCTTAACCATAAGTTATGCTCTGTGAGGACAGAAGTGATTTTTTATTCATGTTTAGTTCCTTTTCAGGATCTAATTCAGTGGTAAGAGAACCTACTTCCTTTCTCACTCAGAGAGAAACAACCAAGTCTTCTAAAATTTAGGAATATCCTACTGCTGTGTTTGTTTTTTTCTGTTCCTAAGTGTAGGTGAAATGACAAATATATAAAAATATTTGGAATCAATATAAGTGAAAATAGAAATATTGGGCTCAATAAGACCATTAATTAGAGAGACATCCCAAATAATAATCATAGGAGAGCTAATACAGTGACTCCATGAGCATGGCAAATCATTCTCATATGAACTCTTCCTACTTTCTTTGTAAGCCAAAGCTGGGAAAAAGCATTTCCATTCTTAGTATCCTAACCTTTATTGTACTTGGGTCATAATCAAGCCTACAAAATTATCAAGCAATTTTACTGTCTGGGAAACTAAATGAATGCAACCATTACATAGCTGATGTAAAAAAAATAAAGTAAAACAGATAAAAGATGTTTTCATCCCCACTCAAAGTTCTCTCCAACTAAATAAAACTACAACTCTCTCAGCTAATCCAAAGCCAGACGCCTACAAATTCTGGCTTCCTGGCTGCTCTATTTCTCCTGGGAAAAGGTCAGTCTATTGTTCAAAATCCAAAAAGAAAATCTGCAAAATTTTGAAGAGAGAAATTCAAGAAGGAACATTCAAATAAATGTATCCTTAGTATCCAAAGCACGTGAACCATTTCTACCACTTTGTTAAACTCATTCCAACTTTCCAAAACCAGAGTAAATTAATGAAAGACAATCTTTACCAGAATCTACACTTACTTAAAAGAAATTTTTCTCATACAATAAGAACCATCATTTTATCATTAATTTTCAAAATACCTTCAATTTAGTATTTACCATGGTTTGTCCTACAATTTACACAGGTAGTAATTATTTTATACCACTTACCACTACAAATTCACTTCTATAATTTTATTTCTAAATCTTCATTCCTTATCAATAGCTACCTTTTTTCAAGGACCTCTCAAAACATCTTTACCCATCTGACTTTGAGTAAGTAACTGTATTTCTCTAAATCTATTTCTTCAGTGGTAAAGAGAGATGATACCCTTTCTAAAAATCCACACTCTAACACTGTAACTTGTCTTTATGTTTAGAAGTTACAAGTGCAAAGTATCAAATGTGATCATCTCTGGTTGGGGCATTTAATAGTAACTTAGTAGTGATATGGAGTGAAGATGGTTTACCAGAGAAAAATATACACCAGGAGAGAAAGCACCTCTTTATTCCCTAATCTCACTTGTGTATGTGTCTGTGTGTGTGGTGCACACGTGTGCAGTCGCTCCATCATGTCCAAGTCTTTGCAACCACATGGACCATAGCCCACCAGGCTCCTCTGTTCAAGGGATTATCCCAGCAAGAATACTAGAGTGGGTTGCCACTTCCTTCTCCAGGGGATCTTCCTGACCCAGGGATCAAAACTGCATCTCCTTTATTGGCAGGAGGATTCTTTACCACTGAGCCACCTAGGAAGCATGTGTTTGATACAGGCACATTTAAACTAAATGTATCCCCAAATAAACTAGAAGTCATTTACAGTTTGATGCCATCAGAGAAAACCCAAGGACTAAATCAATGATTCTCAACTGGGGGCAGTGTTCTCCCCAGCAGACGTTCAGCACATTTTGAAGGTATTTTTAGTTGTCATAACTCAGGGGATACTACTGGTATCCGGTGGGCAGTGTTCAGGGATGCTGCTAAACATCTCACAATGCACAAAGTAATCCACTCCCTCCATTCTACAAAGAATTAAATGGACCAAAATACCAACAGTTCTGAGGGTAAGAACCTGGGCTAACCTTACCTGGACCTTTGACACTGTTACACAAGTTGTTGGTGAGGTCATCCACAATCCTAGAAAGTGAATCAAAATCCGCCACGTTGTACGCGTGGATATCATCAGGATCTGTTGCAATCATCTTTAACTCAACTTCATCAGCATTTTTAATACCTTGGGGAAAATGGATATACACAAATTAAAAGCGTGTCTCAGAAAAAAATTCATGGAACAAAGCAAATATTTCATAGGCTACCCTTATACATTCTGTGTTAACTAGAATGTATATAAGATTTTCTCCAACAATAAAATGATTACATAAATTAAATAGAAACAAAAAATAATACAAACTGAAGGTTATTTTGTTTGGCTTCTTCTAATGCTTCTAGCACCAATTCCCCACCAAAAAGAGTTTGTTTAGTGTTTTTTTTCTGGAAAGTATTATAAAATAGTGGATATCAAAAACAAACATGATGCTGTGGAAAACCAAACAGGAATTTTCCTGAATCCTATTAATAGTACAGTTGTCCTCTTGATTTATTACTCTCTTCCAAGAAGCCATGTAATTTTGTCCCATTGTAAGGAGAAAAGAAGAAAATAGATGAACTTCCTGGCACATTATTTTAATAAATCATGTGATTGGGAAAGTGTGTTTCTGTATTTTTCATGCTTCAGAAAATATTTTTAACTACAAAATTATCCTTGGCAAAAATATTTGTCACCCGTGGAGGCACAGCTATTCTCATCCATACTTACCAATGGCAAACAGTTCCACGCCTTCATCCTTGAGTTTTTTGGAAGGTGCCTCTACATCATCCTGGGATTTTCCATCAGTGATAAGAACACCGATTTTTCGAGCTCGAGGTCTCATGCCAGCTTGGGTCTTGAAGCTCTGCTGGCGAATGAAATTCAAGGCCATCCCTAGTGGGATTGTTAAAAGAGAATCAGCCACATCATTATTCAGCCACGAGCTCGGACAAAAGCGAGAGCCGACAGCGCCCTGAACCATCTGGCTCACCTGTGAGGGTGTTGCCTCCTTTGTAAGGCAGGTTCGCCACGGCCTGCAGCAAGCTCTTCTTGTCTTTGTGAGCATTTAGCTGCCACTCTGTTCTGGGGTCCCCACTATACTGCGCGAGGGCTGAAAGGACACCACTGGTATTAGCATATGTAAGCGAACCTGATGAAGACATCTAAATGCCGTCAATGTTGTGAGACCTACCAATCTGTACTCTTTTGGGGCCAATCTCAAAGACTTCCACGATACGAGAAATGAAGCTCCTGACGGTTCTAAAGTTCGCCCGGCCGATGCTCCACGATCCATCCACCAGCAGCACGATGTCTGCTTCAGCCCGGGTGAGACACTCCATCCCTGACGCAGCAATCACGAGACAGCATGGAGTCAGGGGGACATTCTTTGTCAGGTTACTTCCCAGCTCTCTTCTGCCACCCCCGGGGGCCAGGGTCACCTAACAATCTCAGTTCTGTGGCTCAGTGAGGTGATTGGGAGTTCAAGACTTTGAAAACACGTCCATATGACTTAGAGCTTCAAATAAGAATCACAGGAACTATCCATCCCTCTAATAATCATTTCAGTGGAAAATCTTTCCTTCATCTTTGACTATATTTATGGCCACAATCATAGAACATGGAGACTTAAACTGTCATTATAAATTTGAATAGGCTCACAAACCCAAACACTGAAATATAGAAGAGGGAATGTACAGCCTTCTGACTATAAGGAAATAATAATTTTAATAAAACTTTGCATTTTCCTCAATTTTCAGTGGTCATTAGCAGACAAGTATGAGATGAACTTTAAAATGTGCAAGCCAGAAAAAGGTTCAGTGAGCCAAAAATATCTTTTGAATTAATGCAAACTCTCAGTAATACATACATTATTAAGGATTAGGCACAGAACTCTCAACCCTTCTGAATCTGATGGCTATTATTTAGTTTTAAATAACTTAATCATCTACTACATATAAGAATCAGGTAAATACAAATGGTGAAATCTGCACATTTAAAAAATCAAGAGAGAAGGAAGACAATCTAGAAAAAAGGATGCAAAGAAGTATACAAATCGAGAGCTACAGAGACCACAAGGACAAACACTGATACAAAGCTAGGGTGCTTTGGGAAGAGAGAATTATCCCAAATCCTCAGTGCACAAGCTACAAAATAAAAATATAAGTCAGTTAATATCATCATAAGAGAAAAAATAGAACATCAATGCAAAACAGCAAGAGTTGAGACTTTATTTTATCCACATCCATATTTTCAAATGCTTTCTTTTCCAAGAGCTTATGTTACCAGCTATGAATTTTTCAACTACTTGCCATGTTAGCATCTGATCTTTATATTATTAGAAAAAAAAACTGAGGCAAACTCAGTGATGCTCATTATACTACAAAGGCATCACTGGCATACTGGACGGTCCATCGGAGTGAGGATTCCCCAACGCCATCCATGCACCTATGTCTTTACAAGTCCGCTCCTGCTCTTCCAAGACCTACTCTTTATAAGCAAATGATGAAAATATTTAGAAGTAAACTCCACCCACCACCCTCACTGCTAAGAATGTTCAAATCTAGCTTCATGTGTATCAAAGCTGTAGTCGTGGCAGCAGCAGAGAGTCTAAGGGGTTTATGTTACCATTTTGCTTTCCAAGTCTTAGCTGCCCGCCTATTAACGTATCAATAACCAAATACCACTTGCTCAGCCCAAATAAATCCTTTCTACAATTACTTTAGCGAAATAAAACTGCATTTGAATCATTAAAAAGAGAGAAATGTACATCATCTACCCATTGAAAAACTCAGCTTTAAACAATACAGTACTCTGTAACTAATGTAATGCTGACAAGAAAGCCTTAAAAAAAAATGTTGGCAAAGTGTGCTTAGCTGGATGTCTGTAGAATTTTTTAAAGTATATATTACTGAAATAAATTTTAACATAAAATTTAATGGTTGATTTTCATGGTATAATTAATCTAACACTTTACATTTGAAAAAGTTGCGTGGTACTGACTTTTCTTAGGAGAATGCAATTCAATTTCTTACCAGAGGATAAAATTGGCATTACAGTTGTGTCAGAAAGAGTTGTCATTTCTTGTCCAACAAGTGGTGAACTTTCTCCTCCATCAAACATTCCAAAAACGTTTACTTTATAGGTGGTACCTGCCCTGAAATGTTAAAATATACAGTCTGTATGTATAATAGGCCCAAGTGGTAGCATTTTTTTTTGTTTTGTTATAAATACTCATCTTGATGTATAAACTTTCATTCAGAGGAAATTATAACACATAATATTGCAAGAGAAGAAAAATAATTTCCATCACATTCCAGTTTAAGCTCACACTGTGAGGTATCGAGGGAAACTAGCATCCTAGAGAACACTGGGGGTTCAGGGCACCAGTTTCCACCTTGCCTTTCATCAAATGTAGAATTCCCACCTTCCCACTGAGCAAGTTAGGAAAGGATCAAGCTCTCACTTTTACTACTGCTAAGTAATGGGCTTTAATATTTAAAATGTTGTACTTGCAAGGAAACATAAAGCCCTGGCACAGTGCCCAGCACATAGTGTGTGAAAGTTGCTCAGTCATGTCGGACTCTTTGTGACCCCATGGACAGCAGCCCCACCAGGCTCCTCTGTGCATGGGGTTCTCCAGGCAAGAGTACTCGAGTGGGTAGCCATTCCCTTCTCCAGAAGATCTTCCCCACCCAGGGATCGAATCTGGGTCTTCTGCATTGCAGGTGTATACTTTACCATTTGAGCCACCAGGGAAGCCCCCTGGCACATAGTAGGCTCAATCAATTTTATCCTCCCTATTCTGATAAAAATAAGTATTGTTCAAACAGATATCAGTGTTGTTGAATGAATAGTCAAAACAACTCAACTTTCCACCTGGCAATGAATGCAGAGCACTCTGTTTTTTTTCACTATAAAGGATGTAGGCTGCTGTTCAAACTCAAACCTCCTTCTTTTCCACTGCGGAGCCTACAGCAAGACCTTCCATCAGCCCCCACTTCCCCAAGCCTCTCAGCTGACCCCAAGCACCAAGGCCCACTCCCTCCCTCGCTCCTGAGAGGGGATGTACGCAGGCATCTCTGGGTCAGCCCCTGGGCCTTTCCTGAAGCACAGGAACACCCACATTTCCATGGGGCTGGTTGGAGACAAGCTGCTGTTGGTGAAATGGTGCGATGTGGGTGTCAGTTTTTTAAAAGAGGGGTGCTGTGGGAAAAAACACCATTCCTGATCTCTTAGTAACAAACATCATTAAAATCGTACACTTGTTCAGGCCTAAATTTGAACGTCTGAACCCAAATCTCAACTTCAGCCTCAACAAGAGTGAGAAAGCAACTTGGGCTGATTTTAAATACTCTGCCAGCAACAGACACGTAAGTGATCGTGTGTGGAAGGCCTACAAATTTACATCGGTTATGCAATCTGTTAACAAAAATGAAATAGAGTTCACTCCTACCTAAGTTCCTCTAGAACAACTGTGTTGTCATATGGTCCAACCACCAACTCCCCCAGTCTTCTGTCATCTCCCGTGGGATGAAACGTGACCTTGTAACCCTTGACCTCACCGGGTGCAGGCTCCCAAGTCACCCGGAAGCTTGACATGGTTGGATCAGATGTTTTGAGGTTTCTGGGTGATTTAAATCGAGAAGCTGTAGAGATAATAAACATTAAAATATTACCCAAAAGCCTAGGCTCTGGAGTTTTTTTATTAACCCCTACAATAATAAGTTGAATTCTAAATATCTAAGTGGCACACATGGCAATCACCACAAGCAAAACACTTCAAAATAAATATTTACTTTATGTTAAGTCAGAAAGCACAAACTATAATGCCCAATAAAAGTCAGAATATTAGAGTGTGAGCCAAGTGCGAGTGTAAATAGCACTCACAATTCAGATTAGAGTAACATTAATATGTAGGATCATTTTACAAGGAACTAGATTGGTAAAAATCATATGCTAATTAGGCATCTTATCCAACTATTATAACATAATTTATTACAGAGTTCATTTTCGATATTCACAAATGAAGCAGATATATTAAAATCCCCCATTAAAATATTACACTTTCCCCCCCAAATTATTATGATTTCATACCTGTTGTTCCTGATCCTTGCCTAAGCTTTCCTTCCCCTGTCTTGTAAACTGGGAGAACTGTGATGTCATACGTGGTCTGGGGCTGAAGTCGCTTTAACACGGTTGAGGTGACTGTGGGTGACACTTTGGCGACCATCTGCCTCCCACCCCCACGGGGGCGATACATAACACGGTAGTTGACAACTTTCCCAGGTGCTGGTTTCCAGGTAACTCTCATTGTGTTTTCTGTTTCTTCATCCACTTTCAAGGTTTTTGAGTCTTCAGACACTGTGAGATGAAAAGAAGGTTACAATGTATATCATGCTGAAAGAACATGCTTATGTCCACCACCACAGTTATGTGAAAAGACACTAGATGTGGTTTCTTAAATACGTACACCCTTCCTTTACTTCGCATTGCGATCTCGCTTAAATTCAGGATGGCGTGTGAACCTAATCTCAGTGAGGTTACACAGTGAGATGTTTTCTTTTTATCTGGCTAGTAACTAAAAAATGGAAGTTCATATTGCAAGGATTTCCTATTTGCATTCCAGAGACTTTAGTAAAGAAAACATCCATTTCCGGAGATGAATTTTTAGAATTTTTATTATATTTCCATCTGTAAAGAATTCCTGTAGAAATTACAGTGTGCAGAATATGAAAAATCATAAATACAGGGTCAGAAATATTCCTTGAGTCTTTTCAGAAAAAAAGTACAATGCATAAATGACTAGCCAGAGTGACTATAGTTAACACCACCCTTTGCGATTGCCATGAACACATAAGACGATCAAGGAACAGGAAATTCTGACACATAAAAGTATCTCTGGGGCTCTGGAGATAAACCAGTATACACTGGATGGTTTTAGAAAAAACTGTATGTAAAAAGGGTTTGATTAGTATACAACAAACTTTATTAAATTATATCTTATTATAACTATATCAGAAACTGGTCACCCAACATCCACAAATAGCCAATACAGTCCTCTTTTTATATATAATTAGAGCTTATAAGCAGGATCATTTCATTCAATTCAGTAATCTCAGCATTCAAAAATCATAAGCATCTTCTAAAAAGAGAGACAAAGCTGAAGGAAACACTGCAGACAATCTTTTTTGATTCTAAAAGAAATTTTCATGTTCAAACAGGCAAGGACCACCTGAAAAAACTAAAAAAAAAAAAAGCCTGGGAAAGCTTTAAAAAATACACACACACACACACACACACAGAGACATAGCAGCATTTTTCAGACATGGGACATCAGGCAGCATAGGACCATGATCCCTGAGAGAAACAAATGAGAAGGAGCTTGATCATTGCCCTGACTTATTGCTAGGAGAGAGTTTCCAGCACCAGTACAGGAAGGGGGAACCCAGATGGAGCCTGGTGGTCTCCCTTAATTGAGGAGGTAGTTTTGTCAGTTCGGGGAGTCCAAGGCACTTAGAACTTGCAGAGAAAGTCCTGGAGATAGTGTGACGGAGAAAAAGCTCCAAAAATCTGCAAAAGGTCCTACTTAAGTGTTCAATCCAGTACTACTCTGTACATATGAATAAGTAAACTACTCAAAACCAAAGAACCACCTAGAAGGAGTAGAGAGAATAAAGTTCTTAGAGTTCATGTGGGGCCAGAAATATTTCCCCTCTTCAGAATAGAAAATCTCAAAATTCTCTGAACATCATATAGAGTACTAAGAAGGAGTTACTGCCCCAGGACTGGTGTAAAAGAAGCCCTAAACTAAAGGTTTCTCTAGTCTAGTTTTAACACAATGTTAATGAAAGCTTCAAAAATATCAAACTGTTTCCAAGTGAGTTTACTACATCCCAGAACAAACCTTTAGAGGATATTTGTAAGAACATAAAAATATCTGATATCCAAAAAAGTAAAGTTCATAGTCTGGCTTCTAATAAACATTACCAGAAATGCAAATAAAGAAAAAAATAATAACCTGTATCATGGACTGAATGGTTGTGCCTCCCTATATTCATATGTTAATGCCTTAATCTCCAATGTGATAGTATTTGGACCTTTAGGAAGTAATTGGAGAAGGAAATGGCAACCCACTCAATTATTTCTTTCCTGGAGAATCCCATGGACAGAGGAGCCTGGAGCGCTAGAGCAAAGAGTTGGACACAACTGAAGTGATTTAGCATGCAGGGAGGTAATTAGGATTAAATGAGATTCTACAGGTAAGGCCCTAATCTGATGGAACCGGAATCCTTATAAGAGGATGAGGAGACACCAGAGAGCTCATTTCCTCTCTCTCTCTCCCCTCCTTACCCTCAACATGTACAGACTGAGGAAAGGCTACCTGAGGACACAGAAAGAACATAGCCATCTGCAAACCAGGAAGAGAGCTCTCACCAGAAACCAAGTTCTGCAAGCAGAAATAGAACTGAAAATAACACATATGACAGAACTATTCAAAGGGAACATCAAAACAGATATTATCAATATTATATGTACCATATTCCATATGTTAATGATGGTACAAGAAATATTAAGCATGTTAGGTAAACACATAGAATATATAACAAAGACTCAAACCAAACCTCTAGAAGTGAAAAATACAATGCCTGACACAAGAAATACACAGGGTGATACTAACATCAAATCAGAAACTGCAAAAAAAAAAAAAAATACTAGCAAACTTGATGACATGAGAATAAAAACTACCCAAATTGAAACATAATAAAAGAAAAAAGACTGAAAAACTGAAAAGCACAGAAGTGAGCTATGTGACAACTTCAACCAGTCTAACACATGTGGAACTAGAATACCTGAAGAAAGTGAGGAGTAATAAATAAAATATTTTAAGAAATAATGGCCTAAATATTTTCAAACTTTATAAAACTATAAACCCACAGATCCAACAACCTCAATAACCCTAAGCACAAGAAACATGAAAAAACCACATCCAGGCACATTATTAGCAAATTACTTAAAATCAGTATAATCTTGACAGCAGCCATATAAGCAAAAGATGCATTATGTATATAGGACAAAGGTAAGAATGACAAAACAGGTAAAGAAAATCAATATATGCTTATGAATTATGTCTCTGAAAGATGCAAATATAATTTCAACTAAGAGTATATTGGTTGCATTTTTTTTAATTTTAGGCTAAGAAAGTAAGAGAATTCTTGGCCAATTCCATCACTTTCTGGAAAATTAAAATGTATTTAGTTAATCTCCAGTTCCCCGTTACTATTCTCTAGGTACGTGAACTATTAAAAGAAAAAATATATATTTTTTCAAAAAAAATGTAAAGACCTTACATAGGATTTTTGAAAGAACATGAGAAAGAATAGTACACAGAACAATCTGTCACAAGTATTGAGTAAATCCATGTGTGCCTAACACTTTTCTAGAAAAAGTTCTGCTAAAATATGTTTACTGACCTCTTATTTCCATCTCTTCAACTCTTGTTCAGTAGAACAAGACATTTCTTCCTTACACAAAATTCTCAAACCCATTTCATACTACTTAGAATTGAGACAAATAGACAGTTAAATATTATGAGTGTTGGTCTAAAATGAAGCCTATGTCCCCCAAACGTGGGATCACAAACTTGAAAATATTCCCAAATTTAAATATGTTAATAACTTTCAAATACTGTACTTCATACTTTGAAGTGCTTCAAGGATCTCAATTGTTTTCCTGCTTTATAATTAACTCTTGAAAAAAAAGGAACTGAAGTTAAATAAGGTATGACATATCTCATCCTGGCTTTAATGGGAAACTCTGGATTTTAAGGAAGAAAAAGAAATCCTTGTTGTCTTCCCATAAGAAAAAGGCAAGATTTGTCACTCCATTCATTGATAGGCCACATGCTATAAAATGCTGTAACACTCCCATTCTAAGTTCTTTTCAAGTTTTAGTGCCTTTCACAAGATGCTCTCCAATCTCACTGTACCTTGGCTAAACTAGCTGCCATAACTGAAGGGCCGGTAGAGTTTCCCACCTGCTGGCTTTTTAGCCACAATTCGTGGTTGTCAGTGTATCGACAGTCTGCATACCATGTCTCTGAACGTCAGGTGAAAGCAGAAAATATTTCCAAAATGTCCCCCTTGGAAGTTTATAAGATACTCTAAGAGCATGGCCCAGTTATACACACAATTTTTGGACCTGTCCACCAGCCAAAGACACTACATGTGACTCGGATTTCTCAAAGCATTTTTGAAACTACCTTACTTTCCACAAAGAAAACAAACTAAAACACAACAGCTAAGAATGGTAGCAGATGGCGGGTGGGGAGGGAGGCTCCAGAGGGAGGCGGTGTATATACACTTGTGGCTGATTCGTGTTGCTGTAAGGCAGAAACCAACACAACATTGTAAAGCAATTGTCCTCCAAATAAAAATTTTAAAAAACAGAAGCAGAACAAAGAAGGGTTCTTGTCTTTCATCTAATTTGCTGAGCAGTTTGAGCAGGTGACTTATGCCCTCTAGAAAATGTGCCTTTCATTCCTACCTACTCTGCTCATGGTTCAAAAGAGGCCTTTCCATTTACTAAGATTTAAACCAATCAATTAGCCAAGAAATACTGAAAATGTCTTAGATGCTCAGCTTTTAGAAAGTTTATTTAGAATTTCTACTAACATACTTGCTTTGAGCTAAAACATATCCCTTGTGGAGATTTTAAATCCCAAATAAATATCTGAGGATTCAATCCTTTCAGAAGAAGAAAGGATGGAGGAGAATTTTTGAAAAAGTTTCCCTCTAAATATGTATTTTTTGATAATTTCTCAGCCATGTGCATTTTATCTTTATGCCTACAAATAAATTTAGCTAGATGTGTCATATGTGGCCTAAATTTACAACATAACTTGTCTTTACAACAAATGAATAACTGCCAGAAATAGAGATGAATTTCTGCCAAGTTCTTAAACTATGTCAGTCAATATATTCAGACACAGGATTTCATTCACTATCATGGAAACCAATCATGTCAATATCTGGGAAATATGCCTTTTCATGTATTTAAATCTCCTATAAGGAGTTTGATTTTTTTTTAATCTGTTAATTTTGACACAGACTTAAGCTCAGACATATCCAAATGATTTTGCCAGTGATTAAAAAAAAAGAAAAGATGAATTCTACAGAGAACTCAGACCAAAAGATTTTAATTTAAGGACAACTTGAAATCAGGATACAGGACTTCACTACTGAAATTGCCCTTGGCATTTTCCTCTCTCCTCCTTTGGCAAAAATATCACCCAATATGTGGCCTTAATTTCACCCAATTCCTCCACTTCTTCCTAAACAAAGAAATGCAAGAACACCCCCACTCTTTCCCCTTTTCCTAAATCCTCCCAAACAAAAAGAATAAACTTTTCTATAAATTCTTAGAAATGCCCATTTTTAATAAATTGCTTTTTAGGAAAGACAATTATGAAATACAGACACATTTCTCCCTAGCCACCTGATAATAAATGATGAGAGGTCACTCAAAATTTTTCACAGAAAAGAATATTAATGAGATTAAGGTAAATTTTAGCCATCAGAAAACTGAGTAGACTTGAATTAGCCTCCCCAAACATAGTAAAAATAATTTAGGATTAGTCCTGGTTGTACAACATACATTGTCTCAACAGCTGCATTATACATCAGTCTTCTCTAAGTGGCTAGGGTGCTATGCTTTGCCCACTGTTATTTTATTTAATGCTCAAATCTGACGCTGCATTCTACATATTAGGAAACTGAAGCTCAAAGAAGTTTCAAGAACTTGCCCGAGGCCATGTAGTTATAAATGTCCCTGAATTCTCTCTGTTTCCATAGCTTCCTGTCTCTTTACTAGTTGAGTCTCTCATCTAGTTGATCTTTCCACCAGAAAAAAAGAAGCGAGACAGAGAGAGAGAAACACAGTTCATCCTTGAACAACGAAGGTTTGAACTTTGAAGGTCCAGTTGTACATGGATTTTTTTTTCACTATCAAATGCGGCAGGACTACATGATCCGAGGTTGGTTTTATCCTGGGATGCAGAGGAACCTCGGATAAGAATGGTTGCCTATAAATTATACGCAGATTAACCCCCACATTTTCAAGGGTAAACGGTGTAGGCAGTGGGTAGGGATTCAGTATTTCAAAATCTGATACAAGTTTAGACACACAATGAACTTGATTTTAAAGCACATTCATTAAAGGTCATACGTTTTTAGTCCTCATCTGTCACATAAAGAAAAAAAATGCAAGAGGTTATCATGAGCTGATAGCTATTAGGTAGCACCAACACACTGGCAACCCCCCTCAGAGTGTTACCTACATTCAGTCATGGCTTCTCCACTCAAAGGGTCCCCTTG